>NW_016809492.1:368443-394441 GCF_001698545.2 Rhinopithecus bieti | reverse complement strand
TCATGATTTGGCTCTCTGTTTGTCTGTTATTGGTGTATAGGAATGCTTGTGATTTTTGCACATTGATTTTGTATCCTGAGACTTTGCTGAAGTTGCTTATCAGCATAAGGAGATTTTGGGCTCAGATGATGGGGTTTTCTAAATATACAATCATGTCATCTGCAAACAGGGACAATTTGACTTCCTCTTTTCCTAATTGAATACCCTTTATTTCTTTCTCTTGCTTGATTGTCCTGGCCAGAACCTCCAATACTATTTTCAATAGGAGTGGCAAAAGAGGGCATCCTTGTCTTGTGGTGGTTTTCAAAGGGAATGCTTCCAGTTTTTGCCCATTCAGTATGATATTAGCTGTGGGTTTTTCATAAATAGCTCTTATTATTTTGAGATACGTTCCATCAATATCTTGTTTATTGAAAATTTTTAGCATGAAAGGCTGTTGAATATTGTTGAAGGCCTTTTCTGCATCTATTGAGATAAACACGTGGTTTTTGTCATTGGTTCTGTTTATGTGATGGATTACATTTACTGTTTTGCATATGTTGAACCAGTCCTGCATTCCAGGGATGAACCCAACTTGATTGTGGTGGATAAACTTTTTGATGCACTGCTGGATTCGGTTTGCCAGTATTTTATTCAGGGATTTTCGCATCAATGTTCATCAGGGATATTGGCCTAAAATTCTTTTTTGCTGTGTCTCTGCCAGGCTTTGGTATTAGGATGATGCTGGCCTCATAAAATGAGTTAGGGAGGATTCCCTCTTTTTCTATTGATCAGAATAGCATCGGAAGGAATGGTACCAGCTCCTCTTTGTACCTCTGGTAGAATTCAGCTGGGAATCTGTCTTGTCCTGGACTTTTTTGGTTGGTAGGCTATTAATTATTGCCTCAATTTCAGAATCTGTTATTGGTCTATTGAGAGATTTAACTTCTTCCTGGTTTGGTCTTGAAAGGGTGTATTTCTCCAGGAATTTATCCATTTCTTCCAGGTTTTCTAGTTTATTTGCATAGAGGTGTTTATTGTATTCTCTGATGGTAGTGTGTATTTCTGTGGGATTGCTGGTGATATCCCCTTTATCATTTTACATTGCATCTATTTGATTCTTCTCTCTTTTCTTCTTTATTAATCTGGCTAGTGGTCTATTTTGTTAATCTTTCCAAAAAAATAGCTCCTGGGTTCAGGATTTTTTGAAGGGTTTTTCATGTCTCTATCACCTTCAGTTCTGCTCTGATCCTAGTTATTTCTTGTTTTCTGCTAGCTTTTGAATTTGTTTGCTGTTGCTTCTCTAGTTCTTTTAACTGTGATGTTAGGGTGTCAATTTCCGATCTTTCCCACTTTGTCCTGTGGACATTTAGTGCTATAAATTTCCCTCTAAACACTGCTTTAGCTGTGTCCCAGCGATTCTGGTATGTTGTATCTTTGTTCTCATTGGTTTCAAAGAACATCTCTATTTCTGCCTTAATTTTGTTATTTACCCAGTCATCATTCAGGAGCAGGTTGATCAGTTTCCATGTAGCTGTGTGGTTTTGAGTGAGTTTCTCAATCTTGAGTTCTAATTTGATTGCAGTGTGGTCTGACAGACTGTTATGATTTCTGTTCTTTTGGATTTAGTGAGGAGTGTTTTACTTCCAATTATATGGTCAATTTTAGAATAAATGTGATGTGGTGCTGGAAAGAATGTATATTCTGTTGATTTGGGGTGGAGAGTTCTATAGATGTCTATTAGGTCTGCTTGGTCCAGAGCTGAGTTCAAGTCCTAAATATCCTTGATAATTTTCTGTCTCGTTGATCTGTCTTATATTGACAGTGGGGTGTTAAAGTCTCCCGTTATTATTGTGTGGGAGTCTAAGTCTCTTTGTAGGTCTCTAAGAACTTGCTTTATGAATCTGGGTGCTCCTGTATTGGGTACATATATATTTAGGACAGTTAGCTCTTCTTGTTGCATTGATCCCTTTACCATTATGTAATGGCCTTCTTTGTCTCTTTTGATCTTTGTTGGTTTAAAGTCTGTTTTATCAGAGACTAAGATTGTAACCACTGCTGTTTTTTGCTTTCCATTTGCTTGGTAGGTCTTCCTCCATCCCTTTATTTTGAGCCTATGTGTGTCTGCACATGAGATGGGGTCTCCTGAATACAGCACACCAATGGGTCTTGAGTCTCTATCTAATTTGCCAGTGTATGTCTTTTAATTAGGGCATTTAGTCCATTACATTTAAGGTTAATATTGTTATGTGTGAATTTGATCCTGTCATTTTGATGCTAGCTGGTATTTTGCCCATTAATTGATGCAGTTTCTTCATAGCATTGATGGTCTTTACAATTTGGCATGTTTTTGCAGTGGCTGGTACTGGTTGTTCCTTTCCATGTTTACTGCTTCCTTCAGGAGCTCTTGAAAGGCAGGCCTGGTGGTGAAAAGAATCCCTCAGCATTTGCTTGTCTGTAAAGGATTGTATTTCTCCTTCACTTATGAAGCTTAGTTTGGCTGGATATGAAATTCTGGGTTGAAAATTCTTTCTTTAAGAATGTTGAATATTAGCTCCACTTTCTTTTGGCTTGTAGGGTTTCTACAGAGAGATCCACTGTTTGTCTGATGGGCTTCCCTTTGTGGGTAACCTGACCTTTCTCTCTGGGTGCCCTTAACATTTTTTCCTTCATTTTAACCTTGGTGAATCTCATGATTATGTATGTTGGGGTTGCTCTTCTCGAGGTGTATCTTTGTGGTGTTCTCTGTATTTCCTGAATTTGAATGTTGGCCTGCCTTGCTAGGTTGGGGAAGTTTTCCTGGATAATATCCTGAAGAGTATTTTCTAACTTGGTTCCATTCTTCCTGTCACTTTCAGGTATACCAATCAAATGTAGATTTGGTCTTTTCACATAATCCCATATTTCTTGGAGGCTTTTAATCTTGTCTTCTCACTTTCATTAATTTGATCTTCAATCACTGATATCCATTCTTCTGCTTGATCAAATCGGCTACTGAAGCTTGTGTATGCTTCTCAAAGTTCTTGTACTGTGGTTTTCAGCTCCATCAGGTCATTTAAGCTCTTCTCTACACTGGTTATTCTAGTTAGCCATTCATCTAAGCTTTTTTTCAAGGTTTTTAGCTTCTTTGCAATGGGTTAGAACATATTTCTTTAGCTCAGAGAAGTTTGTTATTACTGACCTTCTGAAGTCTACTTCTGTCAACTCGTCAAACTCATTCTTTGTCCAGTTTTGTTCCCTTGCTGGTGAGGAGTTGTGTTCCTTTGGAGGAGAAGAGGCGTTCTGGTTTTTGGAATCTTCAGCCTTTCTGCTCTGGTTTCTCCCCATCTTTGTGGTTTTATCTACCTTTGGTCTTTGATGTTGGTGACCTACAGATGGGGTTTTGGTGTGGATGTCCTTTTGGTTGATGTTGATGCTATTCTTTCCTGTTTGCTAGTTTTCCCTCTAACAGGCCCCTCAGCTGCAGTTTGCTGGAGGTCCACTCCAGACCCTGTTTGCCTGGGTATCACCAGTGGAGGCTGCAGAACAGCAAGTATTACTGCCTGATCCTTCCTCTGGAAGCTTCATCCCAGAGGGGCACCCACTTGTATGAGGTGCCTGTCGGCCTCTACTGGGAGGTGTCTCCCAGACAGGCTACACAGGGGTCAGGGACCCACTTGAGGAGGCAGTCTGTCCATTATCGGATCTTGAACGCCATGCTGGGAGAACCATTGCTCTCTTCAGAGCTGTCAGGCTGGGATGTTTAAGTCTGCAGAAGCCGTCTGCTCCCTTTTGTTCAGATATGCCCTGCCCCAGATGTGGTATCTAAAGAGGCAGTAAGCCTTGCTGAGCTTCAGTGGGCTCCACCCAGTTCGAACTTCCCTGCCACTATGTTTACATGGTGAGCATAGAACAGCCTACTCAAGCCTCAACAATGGCGGATGACCCTCCCCCAACCAAGCTCCAGCATCCCAGGTTGATCTTAGAGTGCTGCGCTAGCAGTGAGCAAGGCTCCATGCGCGTGGAATCTGCCATGCCAGGAGGTAATCTCCTGATCTGCTGGTTGTGAAGACCATGGGAAAAGCACAGTGTTTGGGCAGGAGTGTACCATTCCTCCAGGTATAATCACTCACGGCTTCCCTTGGCTAGGAAAGGGAAATCCCCCAAGCCCTTGCACTTCCTGGGTGAGGCGACGTCCCACCCTGCTTTGGCTGGCCTTCCATGGGCTGCATCCACTGTCCAACCAGTCCCAATGAGATGAACCAGGTACCTCAGCTGGAAATGCAGAATGCAGAAATCACCCGTCTTCTGCGTCGATCTTGCTGGGAGCTGTAGACCAGATCTGTTCCTATTCGGCCATCTTGGAAGCAACTCCAATAACCCTGAATTCTAAAACTCATCTTCCAGAAAAGGAATAATGAACTTGGACTCCCATTTTACAGATGAAAAAACTGAGGCTTGAAGAGTGGCAGTGAATTGCCAAGGCCCATATAGAAAGTAAGAGGCCAAGCCACTGAAGAAGGTTGTCTGCTTAGAAGGCATCTTTCCATTATACCATGCAACAGAGAAAACACACCCAGATAAAGACTATATGATAAGAGATGAGCTATTTGGTGTTAATCTGAGTGGGTTTCCTGGCCTAAGCATAACACGACTAAAATCACTGGAAAGTCTCTGATTACGTGAATGTGATAACGGCACATTTTTCCTTGACATTAGTAATAGTTTTATCAATTTTATTTCCTTTGTTTTATTTCCTGTTGATGAAAATATTTGACATTTTACATACTCACAAATCTAACAGAACGCTGTTTTGTGTTTCATAATTGTTGTAGTTTGTTTTATGTGCCTTTAAACATTGATATTCTTAAAGTACAAAATATATACATAAATATAGAAAAATATATATTTTCTGTCTGGAAGTTTGGGAATTGGGGAGATTTATGCCCTCACCTACAGTGTGACGTATGCAACCCCGTTTGTTTGTTTGTTTGTTTGTTTGTTTGTTTGTTTGTTTTGAGACAGGATCTCGCTCTGTCACCCAGGCTGCAGTGCAGTGGTGCGATAATATCTCACTGTAGCTTTGACCTCCCTCCTTCCCCCATCGCCCCTGCCCTCCCAACCCACCCCACCCCTGGGCTCAAAGAATCCTCTTGCCTCAGCCTCTCAAGTAGCTGGCACTACAGCCATGTGCCACCACAGCCAACTAATATTTTTGTTTCCAATTTTTGGGAGAAGGCTCACTATGTTGCCCAGGCCAGTCCCAAACTCCTGAGCAAGTGATCCTCCCATCTCAGCCGCCTAAAGTGCTGAGATTACAGGCATGAGCCACCATGCCCAGCCTGCAACAACATCTTTATGCTTCTTAAAGGAGGAGAGTATTATTTATAATTTAACAGCTAAATAAATGTGGGCAGAGTGTTTTAAAGAGGAGTCTGAGCATCAATGCAGAATGGACACTGGTGTCCCACATGTTCAGCTGCACACTCCGCTTCAGCAGCCCGGTCCAACATTCACCATCAAAAACAAGTCTTAATAGGCCGGGCGCGGTGGCTCAAGCCTGTAATCCCAGCACTTTGGGAGGCCGAGACGGGCGGATCACGAGGTCAGGAGATCGAGACCATCCTGGCTAACATGGTGAAACCCCGTCTCTACTAAAATACAAAAAAATAACTAGCCGGGCGACCTGGCGGGCGCCTGTAGTCCCAGCTACTCGGGAGGCTGAGGCAGGAGAATGGCGTGAACCCGGGAGGCGGAGCTTGCAGTGAGCTGAGATCCGGCCACTGCACTCCAGCCTGGGCGACAGAGCGAGACTCCGCCTCAAAAAAAAAAAAAAAAAAAAAAAAAAACAAGTCTTAGGTCTCTCCAGGTAATTTTTGTATCCAAACTATTTAATAGTGAATACAATGAAAGCCCAAAATGAAAGCATACCAACAGAATCTTGTAGGTTGAGCTGGCCTGATCTCAACATCAGTAGCTTCACAGTTATTTTGTTTGACAGCTCAGAATAACATTATTCTTCCCAATGGGCGAATGAACTTAGAAGCTCTAGCAATTCTGGCTCCTTTCACCAGAACAAGCTGCAATCTACAATAAACAGGAAGAGGCCAGAGCTTTAAATGTGACGTAAAAGCCTCTCTTACTCCCTCTCTACCAAGGAGGATTGCCAATGCAGTTTTGATGAGTAAATACAGAATTACTGGGATGGCCAAGAACTACCACCCTAAGCATATCCAGCAGTCAGCCCATGCTATTCAATTGTGCTACAACTACCTTTAAAAACAATGACTGAACTCACAGAATGGTAAGTGTTGGAATGGAGACCTCCCACTGGACAACAATGAAAGATGAAACCCTGAGTATATCTGAAGTGAATGTTTTTCATTGAACTGTCTCAAAAATCATGATGAGATTAACCTAGAACTCTCATATTTAGTTTCTTTGGTGCTACTGAAAAGAGTTTGATCCTTGTCCATTTTTAACTGGACTGAGGGAAATAACAATGTTATTGTATTTTACATAATGAAATAAAGGATCTGGCAACACAGTGCAGCTGTTATAAAGAAGACACAAATGCCACCTTAATATGATTTCTTAAATATTTAATAAGCTGGGTTTTAGTCTGGGTCTGTACACTCACTAATACCAAGTCAAAAAAAATGAATTATCTTCTGCATGAAAACAGGGAAGGTAGACACGGAGGCAATGACCTATTATGCTAAAAGCTCTTAAAAGCCAGGAAGGTATTCAATATATTTAAAAATTAAATGATGAGAAACCTGTTCTGAAGTCCCAACAGTTTTTAGATATGAGTTCCTTTTGTAAAGGAAATAATCTGCTGCCTGTTCTTTGATATAACACAATAAATATGATAATTACTTCATATAACAACTTCATTTTAGATAAATTGCTTTTGAATGACTGCATTTGTTTCCATTTTTAAATATAAAATTATAAAATATAAATCTACCTTTTCCTCTTAACCTGATGAAATGAGCAAAATTCAATACCTGAGTAATTTCCTGTCTTCAATTATATACTTGTTTACATATATAACATGAACTTTAAATACGATAATAACCTAACTACATATTTTATAAATGCCTTTACTTTTATTTTAATATATTCTTTTTTAATCCCAACACCGTACAATAAAAAAAGAATGATGAGCGTTATCAAAAAGTTCCAAGTATAGTAGGGGAGATAACACAGGAGGCTGTGCCATAAATCACTGAAAATACAAGGAATAAAGGGATAAATGGTACAGGAAAGGCATGATGTGCTATGAGAGTTCAGAGAAAAGGAAGCTATCTTGAGATTATGAATCAAAAAGGTTTCATGGCATAGGAAATATGTGAATTGGATCTTGGCAAAAATTTGAAAGGATGGCAGAGGGGTCTAGCTGGCTGCCCAAGGGCTCAGGGAGGGGTTATACACTTGGACCCACCAGAAAGGCAGGATAAAGCCCCAGTGGCAGTTGGGAGGTGAGGCGTGGGGAAAGGAGGGTCTCTAGGGAACTCAGAGCTATCAGCATGAGATGGCTGCCAAGCTTGGGGCTTCTCTGACCACGCAGCAGGCTTGAGCTGGGCAAGGGGCAAAGCCTTGGCTGTGAACACAGATGGGCAAACTGGATGTAATAATAACTAAACTCGGAGTGTTTCAGGAATTCAAGTGTTTGGAAGAGTTTTGATCAAACACAATTGGGTGAATTAAGTGTCTGAGATTTCTTCCAGGAGCAGAACTGCTCCACAGAGCAGAAGTGTAGGGGCAACAGTGGGAAAAATTAAAGTTCCTATGTCATTGCCCTCTGTGAGTCCTGTTTGACATAATAGTTACATAAATATGGAAATAGCTTAAATAGCAAGCAGCCATGTATGATCACTTATTTAGTACTTCTGGATGTACCCATCTCTTTATAAAGAGTAAACAAACTTAGTAGTATAACAAAGTACAGTACAAAGAACAAAAGATATTATACCATTTCTAATGAAAGGTCTAAAATTAAGATTTCCAACAGAGAACATAAGCAGGAAACCACTGTTAGGATTTCTCCTATAAAACACAAGTTGGAGCACTTTACTAATGTCTGGGATGAGCTGATGGATATCTCAGTGCCTATCTCTCTTTCTATTTCATTTCTCTTTAAAGAAAGAAATCCATACACATTTTTTTTTTTTCTGGAGACATGATTACTAGAAACATATAACACTGGGACAGTAGCACTTACCTACCTATTTTTTAAAAAGAAATTTTTGCTTACCTGGAACTTGCTAAGAATAAAGTTAATTTTTTTTTTTTTTTTTGGTACTTGGAACAATGTTAATGTACTTCAAAATTTTAGTGTAAAATCAAATGTATTTTCTATCAAGCTAGACATTTTTATATGTTCAAGGTTTTGTTATTTTCTGGCAACTGGCCAAAGCAACCCATTTATAAAATAAATTGGTATTTCTCTCCTGGCAGAGATAAGAGCTCTGTCAGTCATCCTTTGCGGATTGTTCTCTCATGAATTGGGGCACAGGGAGAAAAAGAGAGAATACATGAGAGTTAAAAAAATTTATAATTACACACACATTTCAATGTAGAAACAAGTGGTCATCACTAGTAAAAGACGTGACCTTCAAATGCAAGTAAACTTGAAAAACAGTAGTTCTCAAACTCTACTGCACACTAGAGCCGCCTGGGGAGATCTGAAGACTCCCACTGCCTAGGCCACAGGCCCTATCAACTAAATCAGAAGTTCTGGGGGTGGCACCTGGGCACCAGGGTTTCTAAAACTCCCCAGATGATTCTAATGTGCAGCCTACTTTGAAACCCAGTGTTTAAAAATGCCTCTCTGTTGTCTACTCTCTAAGTATACTGACCTTTTGTAATCAAAGTTAAAACTGTCTATGAAAATGAACAAACAATATAAGAATGTTGTGAGAAAGTCAGCTATACTGATTTCATATAACAAATCATTAAATTTCTAAGAGCTAAATTTTGGTGGTGGGAAGTTGGTTTTAGAATTCTTCAGATTGTTAGTGGAAGACTATTATATACATGTCTTTAGTATGACCTAACAGTTGAATTTCAAAGTATTCTGCAAATATGATTTGTGCACTTTGCAACTGAGCAGAAAGAGTACAATTACATGAGCGATCATAATATTTGGTAGAAAGTGATTTGTGTCACAGAGATGTACAGAAAAATTGCTATGATTGTCAAGGAAAGGGAGAGATGAATGTCAGATTAGTCACAATTGAAGGTGATGCCATCTGATGTGGACTTTGAAGCACTTGTTCCAGGAAAGGAAAAGGAGCAGGAGATGCGAATGAGGGGCACATGTGGGAAACAGAACAGTTCAATTTGACAGATGACGAGAGTAAAAGGAGACGGGTTTGGAAAAGGCTGGATCACTTCCAGGAGGGTCCTGAATGTCTAAGTCTGAGGCTCCTGGAACAAAGAATGACATTGTCTATCGTGGTCTCACTTGGCTTTTCTGCAGTGTGTGGCACTGTTGACCCCTTGCTACCTTCCTTTCGGTGTTCCACTCCCTTTGGTTCCATAATCTTCCTTCACGTTTTAGCTCTCGAATGTCCCTTTTCCAGCCCCTCTTACACTTATCTTACTCCATTCATCCTGTAATTTCCAAATTCTTGGGTTTTTTTTGGTTTGGTTTTGTTTTTGTTTTGTTTTGAGATGGAGTCTCACTCTGTTGCCCAGGCTGGAGTGCAGTGGTCCGATTTTGGCTCAAGTGATTATCTTGCCTCGGCCTCCTGAGTAGCTGGGATTACAGGCACACACCACCACACCTGGCTAATATTTTCTATTTTTTAGTAGAGAAGGGGTTTCACTATGTTGGCCAGGCTGGTCTCAAACTCCTGACCTCAGGTGATCCACCTGCCTCAGCCTCCCAAAGTGCTAGGATTACAGGTGTGAGCCACTATGCCCAGCCTCTCATTTCCAAATTCCATCACATTTCTTAAACGTCTCTTGTCCAAAAATTCTATTCTACTTTGTCTTTGTTGTTCCTACTATAAACATCTGATGTTTGAACTACTCTCAGGTGCTTGGACTCCAAGCTGAAACCTATGTCATCCACACTCCTCTCTCCTTCTCCTTCTCCCTGACCACCTTAGGAAGTCATCCAGTTCAGGTGATTCTCTGTTCTCAACCTCTAAATTTACTTTCTTTATTTAGGTGTTGCAGGCCAGACTTCGATACCCTAAATAGCTCTAACAAGGTTTCCTGCCTTCAGTGTCAATATCCTCCAGTCAATTCTCCACACAGCTTCCAGAGCATCTTTACAAAACCTTAATCACATGACTCCTCTGCTCAGGGCCCTGAGGTTCCCAAGTTAAAAGTTCAGACTTCCTACTTAGCACATTAAGGTCCCTTATGATTTGACACTTGCTCACTTCTATGTGATCCCCTCCCACCTGCACCTGTGGTTCTAGCTATCCCAACCCACCTACAGTTGCTAGAGTATGCCATTTATTTCCAGGTCTTTAGGCTTTCCTAAATATTGTTTCTCCTGCCTGGCTCACATCCTTCCCCTTCTCATTCTTTAAGTCTCTATCTTCTCCCTGGAAACTTTTTGAGACTCCCTGCTCTGAGACAGATGTTCTTTCTTTGTGCCCAACTCATAGCTTATACTGAACTGCAACTGTTAGTTTACTTGTCTGCCCCCAGGAAGTGATTTTCACTCACAAAGACATACATTAGAAGCCCACCCTACTTCACTACACTGGTTTACAAGTCTGTCTCCACTGGGAGCCTGTAAGCACCTCGCTGGGGAGCACAGGACACACTTCTTGTTCTGCTTTGTGCTGCACGCACTTAGCACAGCTCCTGGCACATAATTAGCACTCCAGCAAATGAATGACTAATCGGAGTAGAATTCATCTACTCCTTGAATGACTGAAGCAGCGATGTGAACAACAGATGGGTGAGACTTTGAGAGAGGAGAGGAATTAGATGCTATCACGAAAAGTCAGGAGCACCAAATGCAATTGATGGACAGTGTTCTCTAACTTATTAAATCCACTGGCTTGTCTACCTCAACCATCTGAGCTCTAAGTCTACCCAATGGCTTTATTCCTCAGTCTCCTCCCTCAGTCTCAGTCACTGAATACCAGATTGTGTCATGTCTTCCACATGCCTGCAAAAACAACACAAAAAAGACCTTCTATGCTTTCCTATTCACTCAGTTCCATTCCTTTAGCGCAAAATACTATACCAGTAATCCTCACAGGAATAGCTGTTTGTATTTAATTGAAGAACAATATGCATTTATTCACAAACACAGGCACTGACTCTATCAGGGGGTACTATCAGGGAATATGTGATTGGTTTCAATCTGTTTGGAAAAAAAGCTTTACAATAGTTTTCAAAATGGATATTTGATCTGGTCAGTCTTAGTCCCAAAGAGAAACAATAGAATTCCCAGTTTGCTCAGATGAGACAATGGACTTCCCAAGGATAATGAAGAAACTAGGGGAGGGGGAAGGATTCAGGTCCAAACTGTTCATGGGGCTTGTTTCAGTGAAACCTTACTGGACCAGTCTCTCCAGACCGGTGTCTTGATTGCTTCAGAGACAGAATTGTCTAAAAGCATTGGGAAGCTAGGAACACACAACTCCTTTGGACAAAGTTATCATTCACTATATTTTGTCAGGAGTTAATGGCATGATGGGAAGAGCAGAGAGATGGATTTTTGTCTGTGTGTGTACACAATTATATCAGAAACTCCACCATCTATCTCTTTGAAAGCTCTCGTCCACATAGCCACCTTAGGAAGCTCAATATGGAGTCTAGCCCTGCTACTAAAGCTTCCACCACGAAACTCCCCTTTCAGAGCTAGCTTCAAAACCAAATTAAAATGCACATATGTCTCATTCCTTCAGAACAATAGTCAGCAAATAGTTTCTGGAAAGGGTCATACAGCATATGTATGGCTTACAGTAGGCTTTGTAAGCCTTACGGTTTCTGTTGAAACTGCTTTGTCATTACCACATGAAGGCAGCCATAGGATTACACAAATGCATATGGCTGTGTTCCAGTAAAACTTTATTTATGGTCACAGAAATTTGAATTTCATGTAATTTTCACATCATGAAATGCTATTCTTTTTTTTCTTTTCAATCATTTAAAACATAAAAATAATTTATGGCTCAAAACAGGCAGAGGGACAGGTGCGGCCAGCAGCAATAGTTTGCAATCCACTGTTTAGAGCAATATTTATAAGCCTTATCCACTAGCATGGTGTTCGTTGTGAATGAACATTTGAGAAATCAAATTTATCCTCAATAAATGAAAATGATGATAGAGATTCAGTGAAATGATTCCTTTATATAGAACAATACTCACTGAAATAAACAAATAAAACAAAAATAAAAAGGAGAACAAGGAAGAACAGAAGGAGAAGAAGAAAGAGGAAAACGGTAAGGAGATGGAAGAAAAGGAATAGAAGGAGAAAAGAAAAAAAAGAAAGATTTGATGTGGAAAAGGAAGTATTTATTGAATGATTAACAGGTATCAGCCATTCCTCTAAGTATTTTCTGTACCTTACTTTATTTAATCCTCCCAAATCCTCTGAAGTAAGCATTCCTCCTCCCATTTTGCAGACCCGGCTATTAAGTGGAAGAACCATAATTCAGATAAGATCAGGTGCGCTCAGGGTGGTATGGCCATAGATGGAGGAACCATAATTCAAAGCCAGGTCTCATTACTCCATAGTCCATGCTTTTTCCACTCCACTTTAGTGTCTATAGAATCAGATATGATATTTTTATTATATTTAGGCACATCTTACATAGGGAGGTTCCAGTACATTGAGTTTTAAGTCTTAAGAAATCCTAAACGGGTAATTTTATAAAACACATGTAAGAGGTTTGTTCATTCAAGCTCTTCTAAGTACACTCTCTTGATCTTTGACAGTCAACAAAAATATACACTGGGGAAAGGACACTCTATTCAATAAACAGTGCCAGAAAATTGAAAAGCCATATGCAGAAGAATCAAACTGGACCCCTATTTTTTACCATATACAAAAACTAACTCAAGATGGCTTAAAGACTTAAATGTAAGACCTGAAACTATACAAATGCTAGAAGAAGCTATAAAATGCTAGAAGAACTATAAAATGCTAAGAAAACTCTTCTGAACATTGGTCTAGTCAAAGAATTTATGACTAAGTCCTCAAAAGGAAATACAACAAAAACAAAAATAGACAAATGGGACTTAATTAAACTAAAAAGCTTCTGCACAGCAAAAGAAATAATCAACAGAGTAAACAGATAACCTACAAAATGGGAGAAAATATATGTAAACAATGCATCCAACAAAGGAAAAACTGATTCAGAATCCATGAGGAGCTCAAACAACTCATCAAGAAAAAAACAAATAACCCCATTAAAAAGTGGGGAAAGAACATGAATAGACATTTTGCAAAAGAAGACATATGAGTGGCCAACAAACATACAAAATAATGCTCAACATCACTAATCACAAAAATGAAAATGAAAACCACAATGAGATACTATCTAACACCCAGCCAGAATGGCTATTATTAAAAAGTAAAAAAACAACAGATGTTGGTGAGGATGTGGAAAAAAAGAAATGCTTATACACTGTTCGTGGGAATGTAAATTAGTACAGCCTCTGTGGAAAACAGTATGGAGATTTTGCAAGGAACTAAAAACAGCACTACCCCTTGATCCTGTAATCCCATTACTAGATATCTACTCAAAGGAAAAAGATCATTTTATCAAAAAGACACCTGTACTCATATGTTTATCACAGCACTATTCACAACAGTAAAGTTATGACATCAACCTAAGTGTCCATCAATGGATTGGATTAAAAAAATGTAGTGTATATACATGCACACATACATATACACATACCATGGAATACTACTCAGTCATAAAAAGGAACAAAATCATGTCTTTTGCAGCAGGATGGAATGAACTAGAGGCCATTATCATTAGTGAAATGACTCAGAAAATAGTAAGTCAAACGCCACATGTTCTTACTTTCAAGTAGGAGCTAAACAATGGGTACACAGGAATATACAAAGTGGAATAACAGACACTGAAGACTCCAAGAGGTGGGAGAGTGGGAGGGGGATGAGGGACGAAAAATTACCTATTGGGTACAATGTACAATGTTCAATATTGGGGTGATGGGTAACATTAAAAGCCCAGACTTTACCACTATGCAATATATCCATGTAACACAACTGCATTTGTACCCTTAAGTCCATAAAAATAAAATTTTTTTAACAACTGCATATATTGGCACTGGCTACTCAAAAGTATATGGAAAATGTACATCAGTATAGTATTTTAAGAACTGTAAGTAAACTAATGTACATGCATCTTTATATGCCAAATAGTTTAGATTTAATAAGAAACTTATTTTTTAGCTCACTTCTCATCAATTCATATATTATTGCATATCCCTATCTTTATTTAACAGCATATTTTATTGGAGACACAAATCCTTTCTCAGGTTGGTAGACAGTTTAAATTACACAAGAACCTGTCCCACTTCTATTTCCACTATTTAAATTCTTCCTAGAATACATTAACAATTAGCAGGAGCCAGGGAGCGTTCTCCATTAGTCTTTCCAGTAACAGTAGGGAAAGTGTTTTCTCCCACCAAAAAGAAAACAGGTAACTAACCATATAGACCATCACTATTGAATTTGCTTGTGATTTTATTTTGAAGCAGGTATAATTTTCCTTCTTTGGAGGAGATATTATTCATTTCTTTGGCTAACGGTTATGATTTAGACCTTGGGTCTCTTTTATTACTTGCAACGGATTTTCTATATTTTTATTTTTCTGAGGGGCGGGGTAGAGGGTTGAAGATCAGCCTGATTGGAATAGCACATGAAATGAATGCGGCTGAAACTTCCCTGAAACAAAAGTTATCTAGGACTTGGAGCGATCACAGGATACAATTGTCTGTTTCAAATAGAAATGCAAAATAACCATTGGAAGGGTTGAAATAGTATGATCAAAGAAATTTGGTATTCCATTAAAAATCCTTTATACACTAACAACAGTATAAATAGAAAACATATAGATAAATTCTCCGGCCTTTAAGTGTAGTCATTTAGGTACTTGAAGCATGTTTGTAAGCCTTTTCCTTAAACTGACACAAAATTGTATATATTTATCATGTACAACATGTTTTGAAATATATATTCATTGTGGAATGGCTAAATCAAGCAAATTAACATGTATTATCTCACATAGCTGTCACTGTGTGGTGAAAATACTTAAAATGTATTCTCTTAGTATTTTTCAAGAAAACTATATTGTTATTGATTATAGTCACCATGTTGTGCAACAGATCTCTTGAACTTGTTCCTCCTATCTAGCTAAAATTTTGTAAATTTTGACCAACATCTGTTTAAAGCTTTTTAAGGGCAGAATCTTTGACTCATCTTTCTCTTTTCAAGACTATGTGTAGTCATCGTGTTGGACAAAGGGTAGGCACTCAAGAAATGGTTGTTGAATTAAATGCCATCAATACCTAAGTCACAGAAATTCAGGCTTTATTTAAAGCCTTATCTAGATTTTTCACTAGCAGGAATCTTGACTCGTAATAGAAAATTCTTCTAACCCACTGGGTTCTGGACATGAGGTCTCCAGACTCCCAGCATCAGCATCAACCGAAAACTTGCTAAAAAGGCAAATTCTTTGGACCTACCCCAAGCCCATTGAATAGGAACTTTGGGGCTGGGGACTAGAATCTGTAGTGCAATGAATCCTTCAGGTGATTCTGATGCACATTAAGGTTTGAGAACAACTGTAATATAACAAAAAATGGTACTGTGAGTCTCCTTCTTTTCAAAAAAGAAGCCCATGAAGAGAAAGAGATTTATTCCCTACTTTTGGAGCAAGCCTATGGTGTTACTAAATATTAACTTGGTAAGTTAAATAATAACTAGGCTTATACATTAATCTCATAAATTTCAAAGGCTACATCTCAAAGCCAACAAAGGTCAACATTCGATGTTAGCTAAATCCAATAAATTTGTCAGTTAGAAAAATAATAATGTCATGAGACGTGCATCCTTTTGCCCTTCCTAATCTTTTGCATACTATGTGGGCATTACCAGTAGTCAAATTGAAAGAATAAGGACTAGGAACACAAACTAAGGAGGGAAAAGCAGAAAAAAAAAAGGATCATCTGCCCTTAAAATGATGTGTTGGGTCCATATTTTCCCATTGCTGACCACCAGACTTCTTTGTTCTGGGCAAACATACTACTACTGTACTTGGTTTAACTCATTCAGAAGGGAACACCATTCCTACCTGACACAAAAGCTAAACACCATTTTCCTCAAACATTTAAAAAGGAATCATTTAGATCCTTAAAAAGTTGAATCAGCAACTCTCAGAGAAGGACAGAGCTGGGTCAACAGTACAGTACAAAGCATGCATTTCTACTCTTTGTGATTACAACTGTCTAAACATTTCTGACAGATTTCATGTGGTAATGTTTTTCTGAATGCCATTTTACAGTACTTAAACAATAAAGAATTAAAGTTAAAACCTGAAAAGATAATCAAAGAAAATGAACTGTAATCGTTTTTTAGAAGCTAAATTGCATCAACATTTGACTATCCATTATTTCTTTTGTCATTTCAGCATTGTATACTATCATTATCTATTCTTTCAGGGTTCTGAAAAGGCTTTAGAATCTGCTGATTGTCATCAACTCGCTACTGTAGCCTCAAAGCTCTGCAACACTGCTGGACCATGGCAAATGTAAAAAAGATAGTTAACTTCTGCAAATAGGGTTTCTGCTGCCAGATAAACAGCATTACAAAGCTGGAGTTACAGTGCTCACATCTGGGCACTTTCAGAGAGAAATCTTTCAGAGAGCATGAACAAAACCACCTGGGATTAGTCACATTTCCAATGTGAAAACCGGTGAGTCCAGAATCTAGTCATTCAGTTGTTGGCAGATAAAATATACAAGATCAAAAGAAAAGGGCTGCATTTCTGGGCAACTCCTTCCTCCATATAACCCCAATCCAACACCAGATTAATTTACATAGCATGAATGTTCTGAATTAAACAGGCCATGGAAATATTTTATTATCTCCTGCATTTACTTTGGGTAAATACTACTTAATTGGACTCCCTTCTGAGTAATTCAAAATGCATTATCTCAATGGGAAATAGAATTAGTTTCATTATGCAATTTATTTTTGAATTAAAAATAGCCAGCGAACAAGCAAATGCTTAGAGGTCATATGCCTGATGCTATATAATTAGAAAACCAGAGATTAATACGGTGTAATGATTGGCATAACAACATAGAAAAAGACAAGTTGATTTTAAAGAGTTTGTTCTTTCTCAAATGTGTCTTTCTTGACAGGTAAGCATGAGTCAGGACTGGCTAACGATAGTTATCACTGACTGGTTTTTAAGTATATTTGCTATGTATGTATCTACTTAATGCATTTAAATGAAGACAGTGATCAATGTTTCTTTTGAACATGCCGGAAACTAATATGTCACCACAAATTCTCTAAGTAAGAGAGAACAGGAGAGGAAGAGACAGAGAAAGAGAGACAGAGCAACAGAGAGAGAAGAGAAAAGAAAGTATTGAGGAAGAGACACAATTTTATTACTTCATAAGAGGAGTTGCAACCTAACGAAAATCTTAAACTAAAACATTTTTAAAAAGGATCTGAAACCTAAAAGGCCATATTTTCTGAAAGAACACTGTGGTGTTACACAAAGACAACATGACAGAAATCAGAAAGTCTTTGTTCCCAATTAGTGGTCTCAAACTCAAATGCCTAAGGGGGCCAAACAGTTAAAGCTAAAGAATACAGCTGTGCGGTGGAGGAAGGGGCTCTGGGGCCCTGCTTAAACAGCGCAGGGGGCTGCTACTCAGCTGTAGCTGATAGTGGTCAGGGAAATACACACCCAGTTTTGCAGATCACCTCATTTTTCTTTTAGCCAGAAATTCAAATTTTTTATGAAATCAACTGTTTTTTTAAAATGGTACCAACTAATTTAAAAGTGCTATGTGACTTCAGGACTCCGGGTGTAAGAAATACATCCAGGGCCAGATGCTGTCTAGACCTTGCATGGCTACTAAGTAGCTCTGGTCCCTTTGAGACTGTTTCCTAATTGGTAAAATCATATGTCCAAGTTTCTGTTGGCACTAGATGCTTATTCTGGTCCTTTTATGTAGTACCTTTCTTTACTTGTGAAAAAAACGGTTGAGATGTTTTAATTCCCAGTGTTAGAATACTGAATATCAAAGTCAGAAAGGACAACCTGAAAACATGGATGTAATTGAAGTTTTAGAGACTTGCTTGCTAATTCAGGAGTATGTTTTATCCACAAAAGTTTGCGTTGTTAAATATGTTATATAGAGTTAAGTAAAAAAATCATCAAACAAGTAAAGACAGCAATTTAAATTTTTGAGAGGCAATGCTTCCTAGTGGTCAAGAATACACACTGGAACCAGTCTGACCTTGATTCAAAGCCCAGCTCCTCACTTACTAACTGAACTTATGCAAGTTACTTAAGGTCTGTATGCCTCAATTTCCTCATCTGTAAAAATGGGGATCAAGGCTCCTATCTCATAGGGTTATTATGAAGTTTAAGTGAGTCAGTGGAAAGTGCTTAGAATGGTGGCTGACACAGAGAAAGCATTAGGAAAAAATTAGCTGTTATTTTAACTGGCATAAAACAGCTGAAGTGTTAAAAGCACAAATGAATAGCTAAATCCAGCAAATCTCTCACACTGGTTGAGCTAGCATTTTATTGTAAAATATTTAAAAGACATTAAACCCAATCTTTATCTAATGAAGGCCCAAATCAATGGTTTCCTAAAATCCATTTACAAGTTACTCCACTGATAACTTGTGAATGAAGACCTAACATGTAACAATTCATAGAAATCTAACAGAGGTCAACCTAGAAAACGGGGTCAATGCAGTGGAACGGGGGCCATGGAAAATCAAAAGGTGTGAATGCCTCATCCTTGCTTTCCACCCCCTTGTGATTAATTAACAGCCTTACTGCATCCACCCACCAGCTGTATCCTAGCTCATAGGCCTGACCCCAACTGAGGACTACAACGGTATAATGAAAACTGTGCTTCTAATTGTCCAGTGGGTGATCATGGCTTGGCTAAGAAAGGCTCTTTTCACTCCCCTCCTTTCTGATTAACTAGATGGCTTTATAAATTGCCTTAATAAGTTCATTTGTGTAACCCAAGGCTAGCTGCCCTTCCTTCCTGCTGCTAAGAGGGCTCAGCTGCTTATCTTTGGATATGACCCATCAGAAGAGAATTGCTAAAAAACATTTTTAAATCTGCTAAATTGACAAGCAACGCTGATCTCACGTCTCCCCTAATTTAGTCATGTTTTCCTATGTCATAAAGGAAGTCTAAGTGCAGGCAGTACATTGTGATACTGGCAGAAATCTTTTGTAGATGATTTTAAAACTCTTATGACTGTCTCCTAAGCAGTAAATTTGATAACTGCCAACAGCACTGTATAAAGTAACTAAAATTCACAGACATTTTTACCATTTCTAAAAGCTTTTCATATGTATTATACCATTTAGTCGTCCCCAAACTCTATAAGATATTATTATTATTATTCTCTTTTTACAAATGAGATATTTAGGCTCAGAGAGGTTATGTAACTTGTACAAGATCACATCATTACTGTGAGTTAGACATGGGCTTGATTTCAGGTCTTCTAATTTTAAACTCAGGGCTCTTTCGACTATCACACGTGTGCTGATTAATTCACCTGTTGTCTTTTAGCTCACACCTGTTCCTCTATACCTTATACTACTGGAGCCAGGAGTTTGCACCCTAAATTTCCCATACTCTTACTAGTTGTCTTTCCATAGGGTTCTGCTAATTGGAGGTACTGGTGAGCAATAAGAAAGCAGGATAAAGACAAAAGATTCTTGGTTCTGAATCTTAAAATGAGGCAGTTGATGGCAATTGCTATAGGAGTAGTAGGGTTGATGTGATTTTAGGCTCCAGCAGCCCAGGAAAGGCCAGCACTTTCTTTACTGGGTTTTTGTTTTTTGTTTTTGTTTTTTTTCCCGTTTTTGAGATAGCAGCTCTTGAGTGAACTCACTGTGAAACTCAAGTCCAACCAACCCACTTGGACCTTCAGAAACAAGCTAATGGGCTCCAGCCCAGAAGGGCTAACTGCTTCGGATCTGAGGATCACCTCTTCTTCCTTTATGTTCCTCCAACACCCCTCTTTCTCCCTGTTGCAGTTCCAGCTTTTCCAGTATATTTCCTTGTTCAAAATTCCTAAAGTGGCTTCCATTTTCCTGCTGAATGTTGCCTTGCACACAGATTGAAGTCAAGGATATTAAAAGGGATATAAAGCAAATGACATTGTCCCTGCCTTGAAGGAATGTGTAATTTTCTAGGTAATAGAACGAACGCATTTGAATCAGGAATAAACAAAATAGACACATCCAAGGGCTTAGGTAAATTGCACACAGACTACTTGTGCAATGGGAAGGAAAATAGGCACTTCATCACAAACTCTATTTGTGTGGTGAGAGGAGAGGGACTTGTTTGCCTTTGGCATGCAGTCTCGTCTGTTCTCAGTGGGTCCAGAAGCAGCCCCTTGTCCAGCTCACCCTTATGGTCTTCCGAATCACTTCCCCTTTTTTGGACATGCTTAGCTTATACTTCCTGCCCCGCAGCCATCTCTGGTGCCAAGTTGTCTGCCCCATTCTTGTTCAGTTTCCTGTTCATTAACTTCTGGCTCATTATTACATTAGTATCCCTAAAGTCCACATTTGCATCACCACACATGAAAAACGTTTTGTCTGTAGCAAAAAGGGGCACAGCGATAACATATATGATTTGGTACAGAACTACTAATTATAACAAGGGTTAAGAGTGGGTGAAAAAGTGATTAAATGATTAAGAGATTGTCAAGTATTTTGCAGCCCTCATTAAATCTATTGATTTTACATTTTTCCCCTAAAATGGAAGAATTCTGTATCATTTGGGATTAAGTTTTATTTAATTTTAAAATGACAACTACTCTTTACAGAGGACTCACTCTGTACTAGGTACTTCTCATATGTTAACTTTTTTACAGCTCTCTAATACCAAATGTTCTATAGATGAGTAAAGTGTGGTCTACAGCAGTTAAGTTACTTCTCCATTCTCTTAGTCTATGCAGGCTATTATAACAAAGTGCCATAAACAGGGTAACATAACAGAAATTTACTTCTCACAATTCTGGGGGCTGGGAAATCCAAGGCCAAGGTGCTGGTAGATTCCATGTCTGATGAGGATCTGCTTTTTGATTCATAGATAACTTCTTGCTGTGTCCACCCACAGTAGGATAGGGCAAAACACCTTACTGGGGCCTCTTCTTAAAGGCACTAATCCCATCCAATAGGGCTTAACCTCATGACTCAATCAACTTTCAAAGACACCACCTCCTAATGCCATCACTTCAGAGATTAGGCTTCAACATATGAATTCTGGGGGGACACAAACATTCACCTCATAGCATTCATGTTCCTTGTTATTGGCAATGCCGAGACTCACATTGTCTGACTAAGTTATTTGACTTTGGAGTCCACATTTATAAAAACAACGGAAACAGTTCATCTTCGTGAATGGAGAACAGCATTTGTGACACCCACCAAAGTACCTCTGGGGTCAGCGTCCTCAGCCAGGGCACAGCATCATGGACCAGAGCCTCTGCGGGGCACAGAGGAGTGGTGAGGAACAGGCACTCTGGAGCAACCCCACTTCCCTCTGCTTTGCATATGAGTGGTTCTGCACATGACTGTATTTGAAAAGGGCTTCACTGCTCTTGCTGAAGGAGTGCACTTGAGCTAGCGTGGAGTTCCCAGAGGGTGTCTGGAAGAAGCAAAGGCTATTCTTTGTTTCACTTGGTTATAGATGGAAGTCAGACACTTCTGCCTGAAGTACTTTCACACACTTCATAGTCTTAAGAAGGATGGAGAAAGCATGCCAACTACTCAGAGAACCACAGGTGTTCAAGCAATGGTATCCTTTTATCCCTACAACTAGTGGACAAAGCGGGGCCTCTGTAATTGTGAAGCTAGGAAAACTGTGGTCTCTTCCAATCATGCACAATTTCTTACACAGGTACTAGCCTTTCCCCCTCTCCTCAGCTATTCAATATCCTAATATCTTTGCCTGGAAAGGACTGAAGTAGAGCCACTAAAGTATTACATATGGATGAGACCTCAGAGGTTTCATTTCAGCAGGGATCAGAGCAGAAAGTCCCTGGCACATGGAAGAATATACAGGTGACTCAGAGCACTAATCCCATGTCTGATATGTGACTGAAGCAGTAGCAACTCAATAAATATAGAACTGAATTAGGGAAACCAAGCCTAGGAGGAGAAGTTCAGGCATTAGCCAGCAGGTCAGGATGGTTTTTGGAGGTAGGGGGATTGTAGGGGTCTTCATACCCTGAAATCAAATATGAGTGCAGGGTCTGGATCACGTCTTGAGAATAGATATTTTTATTGTATTAATAAGAAACATGTTAGATTTAATGTTAGTACCACAAAACACAGATCCTGTAATTGGAAGGCCATTAGGAACATTGTTCTTATTCATATGATCTCTTGTGCTTTTACAACTAGCAAATTAATTATTAAAAGAAAAATCTCTAAGAAACAAATGATGAGAATCCATCTCCCCAAATAACCTGTTTCCCTATACCATTACAGAAAATGATGTCACTTTGGCAGAATTATTAATGTTATTTATATCCGGAGCAATGCATTCTTTTAACCCGAAAGAGGGCACTAGGCAAAAAAATTAATTTCTTTGAGAACAAGCATTTTTACTTAAAATATATGTGGCTGTGCCGATTAAGAGCCTCCTCTGTGCCAGTGCCAGGCATTAGTCACAAGCCAAAGGCCCAATCAGTCTTTGTAAACTTATGATCAGCTTTCAACCCCACAAAGCCTGTGTTTGTCACTAGGATACTTGCTTCTCCAACTACTGGTTAAAGGATCAGTGACATACTTCAAAGATTTTGAGAACAGTTTATGTTCTTTTTGAAGAGCATTTATTCTCTCAAAAACAAATGCTAGATTTGTTCATTTGGTCCAAAAAATGAGAGGAACATTTCTTTTGATTGTTTTCCAACTCCACCTCCGCATTTTAACAATGGAAAGCCACAATACCCTTTCCTCCTGCTAGCAGAATTTGTGAGTAAGTTGAGTTCCAAAAAAATGCCATTTCTAAACCTTTAGAAATCAGGGTGTCACAGAAAACTAAAGCAGCCTTTAATTAGCTACCAACATTATCTGACAAAGGGCTGAAACTTTCATTATTTGACAAAGGGCTGAAACTTTAATGTTTCATAAGTCATCATTTGTTCATTCATTTGTTCATTGAGCAAAGTAAGTACCTATTACATGCCAGGCAGTGTTCTTGGTGCTGGGATACATTCATGAGCACAATAGACCAAAGTTTCTGTCCTCACAAACCTTACATTCTAAAGGGAGGGAAACAAAAAAATAAACTGCAAATTATATAGTTCGTTAGGTAGTATTACAGAGAAAAAAAATAAAACAAAGGAGGGGGTACAGGGGTTCCAACATGTCAATGTGTGTGTGTGTTTGTGTGTATGCGCATGTATGTGTGTGTATATGCACATGTGTAATATACTTTCTCGCCACAGGTTCAGGAAATAACTCACCAGAAAATGATATCTGAGCAAAGACCAAAAGAAGAAGCACTGAGCCATGGGGACATGTGCAGGAAGAGTATTCCAGACAGAGGGAGCCTCAGTGAAAGACCCTGTGGTGGGAGCGTCCTGGCTTGCTCATGGGGCATTAGGGAGGCCAGTCCACCGGGAGCAGAGTCAGGACAGGGCTTTGGCTTTGTACAAGCTTAATTAAGACAAAGAAACTGTAAAACACCCAGAATAAAACACTTTATAATCTGGAGATCATTAATAAAACTAAATATGGATTTAAATAAAATCCATGTTGCAAAGCTATACTTTATTACTAATAATCATATTAAAAGAAACAAGTACATATTTATCATGATCATCGTCTAGAAGGTGTTACTGAAATTATTATAATCTAAGCAGGTGGGGGATATATGAGGAGATAGTTTTACTGTGTGACAATGTAAGGGGCTCACAGGACAGGACTCCTCTATCCAAAACAAACACCCCCCTGCAAAAAAAAAAAACACGGCCGGGTGCGGTGGCTCATGCCTGTAATACCAGCACTTTGGGAGGCTGAGGTGGGTGGATCACGAGGTCAGGAGATCAAGACCATCTTGGTTAACATGGTGAATCCCTGTCTCTATTAAAAATAAAAAAAAAATAAAAAAAATTAGTCGGGCGTGGTGATGGACGCCTGTAGTCCCAGTTACTCGGGAGGCTGAGGCAGGAGAATGGCGTGAACCCAGGAGGTGGAGCTTGCAGTGAGCCGAGATTGCGCCACTGCACTCCAGTCTGGGCAACAGAGCAAGACTCCATCTCAAAAAAAAAAACAAAAAACCAAAGCAACAACAACAACAAAACCCAAACCCTCCACATGGAATTCTACTGCTTGAATCTAATGATAGGATTTAAATTTTCCTTCCTTTGGCTCTCTTCAAGACTATTTATCTTCCAGATTCTTTTATTAAAACACAAACATGGGGCCGGGCATGGTGGCTCATGCCTAATCCCAGCACTCTGGAAGGCCAAGGTGGGCAGATCACCTGAGGTCAGGAGTTCAAGACCGGCCTGACCAACATGGTGAAACCCTGTCTCTACTAAAACTACAAAAATTAGCTTCGTCTGGTGGCGCATGTCTGTAATCCCAGCTGCTTGGGAGGCTGAGGCAGGAGAATCGCTTGAACCCAGGAGGCAGAGTTTGCAGTGAGCCGAGATCATACCACTGCACTCCAGCTTGGGCCACAGAGGAAGACTCAATCTCCAAAAAAAAAACAAAAAAAAAGTGAAAAAAACCAAAAACCCCAAAACAGTGGGTTAGGATGTGAAGGGGCCAGGAAAAGGAGTAAAAAGTCACATCAAAGCAGCTATCATTAAATTTCTTCTGAGAAGAAGTAGTTACTGAGCTGCATTCGAAATCCTGTGTGAATAAAATGTGGCTCAAGTTCCTGGGTGACAGCTCTAGGAAAGAAGAAGTGGCATGGGGTGGGGATAAGGTATAAAAAGTGAGCTTTCATTACCACGATTTCTATTACTGTGGACAAAGGTCAGACCTGTGAGCAAACCACAATGACACTAAAGTCCAAGAATTTTTTTTTTTCAGATAGAATCAGTCATATAAGAGATAAGAATACCCAATGTAATAGCAGGCAAGCATTCCTAACCATATTGTTTGGTCTAAAATTTTTTTTCTCTTTCTGTTTCACCTATTTATTCTCTACAATGCACACAAACATGGAATAGATATTTAGAGCCACATGTGCAATGTAACAACCTTGACAGTCTTAAGATTTATTATTTGATGTGAACGGGCAGCAGGGTAATAACTTTGACTTCCATATGAGACCTTATTTGTCATGTAATACAGCACATTGACCAGAAATCTCAAGGCCAAGTGCTGCTCTTATGAACTAATTAAGCATTCTGGTGGGCACATTTTGTGTACAAGCAGTGATATGGTGGTGAAGTACATGCACCCTGGAATTAGATTGCCTTGGTCTGAAGCCCTGCTCTACCATTTACTTAGCTCCGTGTCCCTGAGCAATGTAATTAACACTGTACCTCAATTTCTTCATCTATAAAATGAGGATAATAACAAGTTACTGTTAGGCTGAGATAAAACATGTGCAGTACTTAGAACATGTCTAGCACATGGTAAGCCTTAATAAATGGTGACTGCTATTATTACAGTAGAACGTATGGTTTTCAGACCAGGTATCACTAGGAATATCTAATCCTACTGTTAAGATATTACTGTCTATATGCAAATTTAATCCTTCCCCAAACTTCTGTTGACATCTTTTTTTTTTTTTTTTTTTTTTTTTTTTTTTTTTTTTTTTAAGAAG
>NW_016809492.1:331136-366369 GCF_001698545.2 Rhinopithecus bieti | reverse complement strand
TTTTTTTTTTTTTTTTTTTTTTTTTTTTTTTTTTTTTTTTTTAGCGAAGAGAGAAAAAACCCTGCTATTGAAAAAATACTGCTTAGGGCATATTTTGATTATTCTCAATTGTTATTGTAATACTACGCTAATTTTACCTTATTAAATATTGAAGAAGGCCATTACCATTGGGAAGAAGTTAAAATATATTATATAAAATTAAACTAATTTGTCTTTATGCAATAAAATGTTAGAGGACACCAGATGCTATTTTTATAATAAACATCTATTTTCTAAAAAGGTCATTATGTCCTTCATACGCCAACAAACAGAGAAGCAAAAGAGAAATGCATCCCTGGGTAAGTTGAGATCCTTCCAGAAAACATTTTACCTCCATGTTGTGCTAAACTAAGGACACCATTGAAAAGAATAAGTCAAATTTCCAAAGAAAAATGTCACATGTCTATCCTGTTGAGGCACATAGGCTAGGAGGAAATGTAAGGTAATAATAAAGGCATCAGGCAAAATTTGTATCTGATCTGGCTTTGCAACCTGGAATTTCTCCATTTTTTTTCTAATTTATTGTGACATTAAAATTATGGTGCTCATTTGGGGGCAGTAAAATATTTTATGTGTTAAGAGAAACTCAATCTTAGAAAAGATTATTTTTAAATTCAAATTTTTGATTAAAATATAATACTATCAACTCAGTAACAGAAAGCTTTTTAAAAAATTATGTTTTACTTTACATTTTGTTCAGGAAATAGAATTACATATCATTGAATCAAAGTTTTGTTAAAAATAACTCTTTTAAAAAAAAAACAGCAAACTACACAACATTCCTATATTCTATAAATAGAAGTAAAACACTCCATTATAAGGAGGACCACTATGTAATACCAAAAAACAAAGAATAATTCTGATAATAAAATGAATTTCAATTGTAATGAACTCTCTACATAATCTGCAAAGAATTCTATATAATTTGAACAATTTTAAAATAGTGTTATTGTATATCTGAACAAAGATTTCCCATTCCTTTTACCAGGAAGATAGTTAAGGACAGATGATTAATGTAATTTCATTACAGATGCCAAAGTGTGTTATATGCCAGCCAGATTCAGAACAATGGCAAGCAAAATGTGGAAATGTTCTTTTCCACAGACAACATTTACAGAAATTAAAATAAGTATTAAGTGGTTTTCCAGAAAATTGGTTCCATGACCTACACAGATCACTAATGATTTCTAGGACAACAGCAACTAATGAAGAATTGGTACCAGGCACCTGGGAAGTCATTAGCACCAACAAGGCGTGACTGGTATGAGCTACAGAAGAAAACAGGCAGGGTGCCCCCATGACACCAACTGCATGACCTCTGGCCATCCCATCTCATGTTTCTGGGATAAATTTTTAAAGTGCCAACTCAGGTGTCTGAGATTTTTTTAATTCTTTTGCTTATCCTATGGACATCAGAAGTAGAAGGGAAATTAGATAATTTTCCTATTTTTGAAAAATATATGGCTCTTTTCCATTTGATTGAATGGAAGATGAATGGATAGTGGTATGGGTTTTGATTAAAAAATATCTAGGGGCTCAAAATGAAAAATTTATGAATATAAATTATTTGGGCATTTAAAAGTATGATTTGGTGCATTAATTATGGTGAATTTGTGTATAAGTACATACGAATTCCCTCTGAGGCCAATATATCACTTTAGGACACTATTTCTGAGATTTGCGACTCAGCTTTGTACATACTCTAGGGTTAAATGCCTTTCATCATAATAAATATTAAATAATTATTAAGATGAAAATGTTTCACAGAAATACCACCTTAAACATTTGGCCTGTGTCTAACTGATCACCCTTTCTAAATAGTGACCAAAGTACAAAAAAAAAACCCCACAAAAATATCAACAACAGAAACAATGCAGCTCTTTCCCCTTGTATTTCACTCAAAATTGTCTGCTTAGTAATAATGACATATTGTTCCATGTTATGGCTTCAAAAAATGTTTCCAGTGACCCTTGGGAATGCTATGTACTATTTTCTTTCATTTTTGCTCTTGGCAAAATTTTCTTCATTCAGATCACTCTTTGAGAAAATCATTTCAGTCTGAATTGTGTACATTCTAGGTCCCTCAGTTAATATGAGTTTTTGACCTTTTGGCTTCTAGAGCCAGTTCTCTTGGAGATGACTGATGGCATGAATTCTGCTTGCATGGAGTCTTTAAGAAACCACTCCCCTTCTTCAAAAAAGTACACTAAATCTCAGGACAAACTGGGATGACCAGTTATCACCATTGCCAACCCTGTTTTCTGAGTTCCAATTAAGATGTCCAACTAAGAACAAATATGTCTCAACTAAGATTGTATTCACAGAATGAAGGAACTAAAGTTCTGGGTAAATTTAAACAAAGTGACAGAAGGCAAGGAGCTACTGTCCTCCTCAAGGGGCAACCTGCTTGACTCCCAGCATCTCTGCCTACCATTCCCATGGCCTCACCTCTAGTTTTGGGATCTCAGTACAAATATATCTAGCAAAGCAATAATTTCCTAACTGCTTTCTCATCTTCTATGTCCTTTCACCAAATTTTCCTAAAATATAGATGCCAAATTAACCTTCTCAAAACAACATTGGGCATATATCACTTCTCACTCAAGAACTTAATGAGTTCATAACAACATAATTCAAACTCAGTATAGTGCATTCACAACTAGACATATTTTAAACAACAGATTCATTACAGTCCTCTCTGTCTTCCTCTTAAAAGCAGCCCTTCTGTTGCATTTTATTTATTTTATTTTATTTTATTTTTTGAGACAGAGTATTGCTCTGTAACCCAGGCTGGAGAGCAGTGGCACCATCTCGGCTCATTGCAACCTCCACCTTCTGGGTTCAAGCAATTCTTGTGCCTCAGCCTCCCAAGTAGCTGGGATTACAGATGTGTGCCACCACACCCAGGTAATTTTTGTGTTTTTAGTAGAGATGGGGTTTTGCTATGTTGGCCAGGCTGGTCTCGCACTCCTGACCTCAAGTGGTGTGCCCACCTCAGCCTCCCAAAGTGCTGGGATTACAGGCATGAGCCACCGTGGCTGGCTGTTCTGCTACATTTTCTATTCTGGTCAGTATTACCACCATATGTCCAGTCTCTAATGGCAGAGATCAGGCCTTGCCTTTCTCATTCTTCATTCTCAGTTGGCAAATATACTGTGAACTGTCTCCTCTTAAGCCCCTCTGCTAGGACAGTGGCCCAGGCTCTATTGTTTCTTATCATCTCTAGCCTCCTACTGGTTTCCAGCTTCTGATTTCAACAGTACTCCAATCTATCCTATATACCTACATATAGCTGCTGGGCTATCTGTTCTGAACTCAGATGTGATCACATTGACTCTTGTACTCAAAATCCTTAGTGGAATCCCATAATCTATCCCAAATTCCTGGCCACAGATGACCTCTCCAACCTGTCTTCACAGCACCTCCAACTTCTCCACCTTCAATCACCTACCAAGGCACTTGGAGTGTATCTACTACATGGCTTTACATAGGATCTACTTGACCTCTGCTCTCCCAGAGCCTGGAATGTCCTTCTCCATGTCTGCCCGCGGGATGTCCACCCATGTTTCATGTTCTTTCTCAAGGATTTTCCTGATGCCATCATGCAGAGTTGCTACATTTACCTTTATATCACTATTATACCTTTACATGTATATGTACATAATACATAGACATGTACGTAATATATATGTATATTTTCATGTTTTTGTACTAATTACACCATATTGCAACTACTGTGCTGTATACACTTCATGTATAGTTTACTTGCTACTGTTTAGGAATGTCTGACGCACAGTAGCTCACTTCTGAATGAATGTATAAATGATTATTCATTCATGAAGAAAGGAGGGAAGAAAAGAACACCTCTCCAAAATTACTTTCAATCATTTCTTAGGTCTACTTGCTGCTTTAAATTGGTTTACTTGTTTTCTCTTTTACCATTCAAATACCATGCTTATCCCCCTCCCTGCTCAAGACATTGTGATTTTCCCCGCTGTAATTTCTACTCTTTTTAATTTTTCTAAACTACTTTTAGAATCATTCTTCCTTAATGATCAGTTAAAGTCCAAACGAATCACAAACCTTGGTTAGTCTCCCAGTACCTAGTGGTCACCACTCTTTTGAACTCCTAGAGCCCTTTTGGCCTCTATAACACATTTATACATCAATAACGCTACTCCATGCTTTTCTTTTTTGATGTACATATGTGTGTATATGAGCAGTTAATTTATACATATACATCTGAATGAGTGTGATTCCCTGAAGAGCAAGAGCCGTATCTGGCTCTTTTTGTATTTTTATCACCTCTCACAGTTCTCTATTTATAACAAGCAATAGATAATGTTTATTAATAAAGATGGCCACAAGACAGGCATTACATGTAGGTTCCATAAATTAGTATTTTATTTGTATCAATGAGATCCAAATGACTTCAGAATAAACCGTAATTTATTATCAATAAAATGTTGAGGTTCTAAGTTCAACTATAAACAATGTTCCTACCACTCATTCAATGGTTACTAAACATTTTTCTTATGAGGAACCACATTTGACCCATAACTGAGGGAAATCTGTTTTATAAAAGAAAGGCTTTCTACTGTGTACTCTTTCTAACAAAGGTCTCTCCATACCCTAAACATTGCTCACTTACTGGATCAAGGCAGCTACATTACAAGAAAGAAAATAATTTGGACAGAATCAAGAAGTCTATCATAATGTAGGTATTTGAAATCTACCTCCTTGCTGAACTTGGAGATTGATCTACAGAAGAAAAATCTTAGCATCTAAAGGTCTGTTTTCAGGAAAATAAAAATGTCTATCAATCTACCATAAACCTGCTCTGGGTTATCAACAACCATCAATAGCACATGAGAAGACCCAGGGGAAAATTTAGGGTATGTTTTCCTTAGGGATGACTTCTGGTTTGGGTAGAATATATTTATGTTTCCTACTCCTTTATGGCAAGAAAGTTTCTCAGATACTTTTAAAAATATCCCAGTCAAATAACTTATTATTTTGCAAACCAAATCGATTTGAAGACTGTTTTGCATTAAAGAATATCTATAGTTGGATTCTCAGTAAGAGAAAAATGTTACATAATAGAGAAATATTTTACAGGACACTTGGAATGTAGATATATTTTCTAGGTCATTTGAATCATTTAAATATGGTACTTTTGTCTAGTCATATTTATCAAATTCCTTCTCAGTCTTTTTTTTTTTTTTTTTGCCCCAGGGAACGAAGTCATTTAGGAAACTACATTAACTGCATCTTCTCTGTGATTTTTGACAAAAGTAAATAAATAGAAATGTGCAGAAGCCATTTCCCCTGTGCTTCTTCTCCGTGTTGGACTGTCCTCTGCCTTCCATTCTCTTTTTTCATAACCTGTTCCTCCTATGGCCTTTCCTTCCCCAAGCTAACAGCTTCTGTCAGCAGCTTTATTCAGTACAGTATCAAAAGCTTTGCAGAAAACCAGATTAATCGTGCTCACTGCTTCTCTTTGTTTACTTCTTCAATTCTTGCAGAGTTCAAGGCAAACCAAGAAAATGCATGTCTAATTATACATGTATATTCCCTCTTAGATACTTTTTTGGTGCATTTTGCTTTTAAATAGATCATATAATTAAAAGCTATCTGAAGACTAATACATTTCAAATAAGATTAGTGTTTCCAAATATAGCTTCCAAATCAAACATGCATTAAAATGATTTAAATACATATTCTGTGTACCTCAAGTTCCAAAACAGAAGTTTATGTATGCAAATGCAACAGAAACAATTCAATATTTTCCATTTTCCACAAATACTATCTATGAGGCAGATATAAATAACTATTTTAAAATAATAGTAAATTTTGGGGTTAATTATTATTACTGAAATAACAGAAGTTACATATTCTGTGAACCTCAAAGCAGACCTTTGAATAGTCTTGTCACTGATAAGTGTTAAAAGAATAAAGAATCTTCATTGAAGTCTTATTCTTAAAATATCAAAATGCCATCCTTCACCATTAATTTCATGCCAAGATTTAACAGCAATAAATATTGCAGACTTTACCACTTCTTTATATAATGGCTTCATATGATAATTTTTTATTACAAAATTCCCTCCTGTTCTAGATGAATTTGTTTGCTTTGTTTTTCCCAATGTTAAATGTAATTTTCCTGAATAGCACGGATGGTTTCCGGTTAAAATACTATAGTGTGAGCCTCAAGGCACAGCAGGCAATGCCATCACCCCAGCACCACTGGGCCATTTATTTTACGCCTGGACCCTCTCACATCATTTTAGAACATGGATTTCTAATCCTTTTGGTCTTTTGCTGAGAATTAAAAGATCAGAAAGTTTTTAAAATAGCAGAATTCTTATGTCTCAAAGTACAAGTTACAAATTACAAAAACCTCCCACTTATCTTTTCCAAACCATTAGTTAGGTAGAACCACATCAAGGTAAGTCATTCTGGAAACATGCTATGAAAAAAAAAACATGTTCTTTAATGAGAATTCAGAATACAGCAGGAGAAGTCACAACCTGGAATGAAGCAGAGTGGAAACAGAATTACCCTGGCTGGCCTGAAAGGAGTGGGTTTCCAACTGAGATTCCAAGTGTACCAAGTGTCTAAGGGGCAATCCATTTACACATCTCTTCTCATATTATTGAAGTGCAAACTGTGCTCCATAAGTATTTTCAGCTTGATTTCTTTACAAAACTTTTGAAAAGAACAAAAATAAATCCCTGGGTGGGATTATGCACAGGACAGAGAGATGCCACTAAGCCATGCCACCAAGCATTTGTGTTTATTAGAAGAGCATTCCTCCTATGAACATCATAGTTTATAGAGTCCCAATTAGATTATAATGTAGACACTTTTGTCAGATGATAATATGCCTGTAAAAAGTCTGCTAGATCTGTAGTTTTATTTATAAAGGCACTGGTATGAAATACACACACAAAAGACCCATGTGCAAAACGGCTCATGTGAGCGAAGCAGCAGCCAGGGAGAAGGCATATCCAACACACCTCAGGTGCAGTGACGGCTTAAGGAGGCATCCCAGGAACACATTAATCAACACATTCAAGGAATGCATTAATCAACACTGCTACAACGGCTGGCATGCCCATTGTTTCACTGTAGCATGCTAAAGAGCACAGAGCAGCAATCTGAATGTGAATTTCCACCATGCTGCAAGAAACAAAACCCTTTTCAGGACTGGCTCCATGCACCATATCCTACTCAACTCTTTCAATAGAAATCATTCTCTCCTGTATTTGTGGTAGTTTATGAACTTGCTTTCTGCAACAGTCAACCAGAAACAAAGAATCTTTACAGACCAGCTAAGTTTGACAATAGCTGTAGAAATGCCTTCTGCAGATATGAAAACTTGAATCCATCCGAGAGATTTTTTTCTTTGCCTTACAAAATGAATGCTGTCATGAAAGGCAAAATAAAACAAAGCAAAGCAAAGCAAAAAAAAAAAAAAAAAAAAAAAAAAAAAAAAAATCCAAGCATCTATTTGTGTATGCAGTCAGTTGTGACAGCAACATACTGCATTACCAGCAGGGGCCTGGTCCTGGCCTCCTGCTCCATACTGGGTTTCATTTTCCTCCTGGGTAGTTCCCTAGATAACCCTCCTGTCAGGATTCGACTCCCTCCAAAAGCAGCCAGGGATGAAATGTCCAGATGCTGGAAGGAACAGATATGATAAAATACCCGCAGAACCTAGGCACACATGTCTACCTCTGTATAGAGTACCATGTGGACCTGAACACCTGAGGCCTTCCAGTATTCCTGCTGTGTCTCACTTCCAATTGTCCATACTTGGAGTATCTCACTCATTAGGTTATGTTGCACAATTAAAGTTCAATAAATGATGATTTTGGTGACAAGAATGCTAAATATAAAGATCCTAACTCTGGATGAATAAGGGATACCATTTATAACTACCATTTGGAATAAGCTTCCTCTCAGGGGGAGAATTATTTTAATAGAGGTTATACTTGCTGGGAACAAGAGCCACAGGGCAGTGCCTCCTGCCTTTTGTGGTACTGTTCAGGTCATTTCGATGAACCTCAAAATTAAAGTCTATGGGTCATGAATCTAGCCGTATTTCATCATGAGCTCTGATTCTAGTAATCCTAGAAAACAGTTAAGAACTACAAGCCAAAAGTGCAGCAAGGAAAACAAATCAAATCCAGTAAGTATATGCAAGAAGCTATTTGCAAAGGTCACTGCATTAGCCCTTTGGTGTACAAATGCTGAGTGCTCTACATTTCATGTACTGTAGTGACTTAGGTAGCTTTTTCTTTCCAGTTTCAAACCAGATATTTCTCCCCACTAGACTACAAAGGGAGGAGAGGTGGGAACACGTAAAAGTTGCAGGATTCCTTCTACTGACTACTAGCACCAATTATTGCTGACACAAAAATATAATGCTGCTGTTTTCATCACTGTCTCACCATGGCTTATCCTTACCCAGCTATCTCCCAAGAGAAAATGCTGATGTCTTTCTTCAAACACATTTCAACTGCTCTTTTGGAGCCTTCAGAAACAGCTATCAAACTGAGCAGCCCAGGGTGGTGGGAGTGGTGAGAAGGGGGATAAAGTGAGGTGTCCAGAGAAAAATGGCTGTGTCCCATAAGTATAATGAGGACAGGATGCAAGGGGCAGAAATGAGATGCCTAATCAATAAAGGCATCTCAATCATGGATGCCAATAAAACTCACAGATAAATATCAGAAAATGTATAATTTAGCCTCCCTACAGAAACGTTGCACATTGGATTTAATATGCTTCCATCTGATCCCAGGACACAGGGCATTGCTCAGACTTCAAGTGGAAATGGAAAGCTGGGGAGTCGCCTGGGTTGAAAGAACAGAATGTTCTTCACTGCACTGTCGTTTAGCTTCCAGGAATGCTGCATTTCAGTGGTAAGTAGTCATTCTGTGAAAAACTTCATCACGGTCACAATAGAGGGACCGTCCAAGTATGCTAATGTTTCAAGAGATGTCACTTAGTTGAAATCTGTGTCTTGCCTTCATGCTATGTCACAGTGAAGAGGGAGGAAGCTAATATGTATAAGAAAAGATTGTTCTAGTTTTCCAGATGACTACATATTGAATCAAACTTTACGAGTATAAAACAATAAAGAGGTAAGTATTTTTTACTTGGAGTTAGATCCCTGTCTTGGGTTTGGAAGTTCTAGGCTTCCCAGGGTAACAGCTTTATTTATGAGCTTTTTATCTTTAGCTTCATAGGGCAAGTATTCTTTCTATGGGTGCTGTGTGTCTTCTTGATTTGACTGGTAGCAAGTAACATGAGAAAAAACTTCTCAGCTTTAAAATGATCCTGTAGGACAAAATTTTGATAGCTGTCTTTACTGTTAAATTGTATGAAAAATTGGCCAGGCATGGTGGCTCACACCTGTAATCCCAGCACTTTGGGAGGCCAAGGCGGACAGATCACTTGAGGCCAGCAGCTCGAGACCAGCCTGGCAACATGGTGAAACCCTGTCTCCATTAAAAATACAAAAACTAGTCAAGCATGGTAGTATGCACCTGTAATTCTAGCTACTCATGAGGCTGAGGAACGAGAATCACTTGAATCTGGGAGATGGAGGTTGCAGTGAGCTGAGATCGTGCCACTGCACTCCAACCTGGGTGACAAGTGAGACTCCGTCTCAAGAAAGAAATAAATTAAATAAATAAATAGTATTAAAATTGCATAACTATTAGGACTTTGTGATAAAATACAGGTTCACGTTTACAAATCAACTTAATTACAAGATAAAAGTCTTTTTACTCTTACCAGTTTTACTATTATCTATTCAGAATGTAACTACCCTTCTCTTAAGATGTACGCATAACTTTAGCAACTTGGTATTGTAAAGTCCAAGGGAAAGGACGACTTTCAAGTCATCAACCAAAACAGTCAGCAAATGACTCCAACACCCTGTCAGGTTATTTTTCATACACAGCTTGCCAAATAGGAACACGATTTAAGGTGCAGCCTGGGCATTCTTCTTCCTCAGATTCCTTATGGTTACTACCAGGACCAAACTTACACAAATGTGGCCAGCGGAAAACTCACTTTATGAAGTGATTTCAGAGGCATCCTCTCTCCTCACTCTGGTTGATTATCCAAATGCCACCACTAGCAGCCTTGCATTTCAGCTCAAGGTTTTCGACCCAGGTAGAAGTCAGATTTCCCAGGGAGAGAATGTACACTTTAGGGTTAAAATGGCAATTGTGAGCAGTTTTTATGTGTGACACTGGATAAGGGCAGATAGAGGGCACCTCCCAAAGAGAAGGATGTGGGATGGGCCTGAGAGTTTGCAAACCACAGTCCACAATTCTTGCTGCATGCATTTTTTTGAACATCACAGCATGCCAGTGAATGTGGGAAAAACTACTGAAAACTCTAAGTAGCTACGAAAAAAACTTATTTATTCTAATGTCAGAGGCCAAATACTTGAATAGCCTAGGGACATTCTGAGTATGTGTGCTTTAGAATTTTGGGAAGTTTCAGTCAGTCTTTGTGAGGCCAGGGAAACAAATTTGGAAGACTCAGCATTTAGTTTTGACAAGATTCAACCATTCACGAAACCAAAAAATGAGATATTTTAGTGGCTCTCACAGCACCTGACAACTAAAAGCTCTCTTGAGCCAATTAACAAAAGGCTAGCCAGAAAGACCAACGAGAAGTGTGTATTGAGAAAAGAAGAATACAGCCTTTTCACTGGTTGCTTTAGAAGACACAGATTTTCAATCAAGTACCCTTCACACAATGGAAGAAAGAAAAAATAATGCATCCAGCGAGAAAAACTCCCTTAGAACTACCTGAGAGTGGGCTAGGAAATGGGAAAGCACCTGCTGTTTCCACCTTAAAAGGGAACCATGTACTTCGTCACGGTGGCCGCTGTTTTCCCTGCTCACCAGAAAACACCAGTTTTAGAAATAAACTCCCACCCTCAGTGCCTTACTACCTCATAGATATCAGACAATATATTATCTATGAAAGAATTTTCCATACCTCACTGCTGATACTAGTATTGTATTGGTAAGCCACCATACTTAATATCATTACTAGTAACTCCTAGTTTCTAACAACTGTAATTTGGTATATGTCCCTATCAGAATGGATGGTACTTACAGTCACATTGCTTTACCTTGCAGGTGTTCTTTATGAAATAAGGACACTTGTAGAGGAGAGGGGTACATAAAAACTTTATAAAATAGGTCATTTTGCATCAACAAAGGAAGCTTTCTCTTAAAAGAGCCATTTGTACAAAATTAAGGCTGCTTTGGTATTGGTCATAATTACCTAACATCAATTTTGCTAGTCTCTGCTAATTTTCACTTTTCAGGGACTGTTCAAGCAGAACAAAATTTGTGCTATTTGATTTACAAAGCATCATTCTTATTTTCCAGGCTACTAATTTGAGGATTTCTGATGGTATTTTGAAACACTGTAAGAACTAGTCATATGAAGTCAGTTTCAATACAACACAATGGAAGCAAATTCAGCTGAGGCATGAATCATTTCCTCTCAATTACAAAAGGACATCTCAATGGATCAACCTAAGAATTCTCGAGAACAAGGAACAACATGCTCAAAGGATTTCACTATCTCAAAATCTTGTATACAATCTTCTTTCCTTAACTAAAATCCATGAGTTTATTTGTTAAATGAAATCAACAAGGTAAAGAACTGAATGTCTGAACAATCGTGCTCTTATAATTCCTTAAAAAAGCTATTATTGGTTGCGATACAGTTCTCTGAACTGTGTTCCAGATCTCCAAGTAAGATTATTTTTTCATCAAGTTCAGTACTATAATAGACGGCTTTTCAGAAGGCATCATAGGCCTAATAGGGTCCATTCTAGAGCTGATAATGCTGAATGGCACAAATAGGAATGGGGCGGACAGCGGGGTGGGAAATAAGAAATGGGGAAGGAATTTACAAAGCAGAAATCACATTTCAAAGTAATATTTAAACTTTCAAAAGAGATATTTTATTATTTGGACTCCATTATGAGACAAGAAAATCATTAATGGATGGTATACCCTCAGGAGACTTTTGATATATGATTGAATCAAAAGAAAATTATTTTCTTGTAAATGATTCCCTATAATTTTAATCTTTAGTCCTTTTAGAAACATTTTTACTAGCAGTGCTTTTCCTCTGCTCTCTATTTTCTGGGCTTTATGATTCATGATTTAGTTAAACAAAAATCTTATTACTACAAAAGGACATGAGGGCTGGTTTTCTTCCCTATGTATTTGATCTATCTTCTTTGACACTGGTATGATTAATGTTTTTGCATCTACGTTTCTACTCTCTGTCTTTTATCATACTCTCCGGATTGAAAAGTATTAAATATGCCAATAATATTACACAATCACATTATTTAATTTTATAATTCTCATCTTTAACTATGAATTCAAATGTTTTAAGAAGACAAACTCTTACCTTTGAAGAAGCTCCTCTTATCTGAAGAAGTTGTTCTTCCTTTTAATTCTTTAAACCAAAAGTCTTCTTAGCATTGCTCTGTGGGTTAAAAAGTGGGGGAAATGTTAACAAGACATTGATTGTCATCAATCACAGCAGACTCAATATATTAACTCCAACTGGCTCTCTGATGGGAAACACAATTAAAGAGAGAGCCCTGCAAGGAAGACAAAACATGACTAGATTTGCCAAAACATATCTCTGCTGGCTTCGATCAAAAGTGACAGCAGAGAAGTGACCAGAACTCTGGTGGACATCCCATTAAAGGATTCCAGCCTACAGAGTCACGTCTGATTCCTCTTTTCAGTTTAGAGGAATAAAGGGGCTTTTGTAATGTATCTATACAGTGTGGATAAAATACTTCTTTGCTATGGGTTTATTATTATTATTTAAATTTTTTTATTTGGTAGCATAGGAATTTTTTAGGTTATATTGGAAAGGCCTCAGGTTTTCAACAAGGGTCATAAATAGAAGCTGGGAACAGCCAAGATCTGAGGAGCAAGTTCCACCTGGGCTGTGACAAAGGCTCAGCAGTGGACAGCTCCCAAGTTCTGCAGTCTCCAACTCTCCTCCCATCAGCCTCAATGTTTCCTTTGCAAATAGTCCAGCTGAGAATTAGCCAGAGAAAGAGAGGAGGAATGGGGAGTAGAACAATCACAGCTGAGCACATTAAGTTTCATTTTTTAAACAACCAATTCAGTGACACCCAAGGTTTCTAAGGGAGGATTTGTGTCTTTTTGAACTTTGGATTTCTGGGAACAGAAGTCATACTATCAACCTCTGAAAAACCCCTCAGAGAAGAGAAACAAGTGTCAATTGAGGAACTCTGGACTGCACTCAAATATTAGGACAACTATGAATTGCAAAATTATTCTGTTAATGAAATAAAAGATGCTTAATAATCTCAGCTGGTTTTGCTCATATATGTGTTATAAAATATTTCCTGCATTAAGTTGCAAAAAATGTTAATTACATATAAAACCACACTTAATAGATTTTCATTGCATGTGAAGCAATGATAATTTATCAGGACAAAATATTAATATTGTGGAGGTTTATAATTTTTCCTTAGAATTGGAACCAATTTTATAGTAATATTCAGTTTTCACTTTTTAAAAAACCCCCTAGAGTTGTGTAGGAGAGCATCTATGAGAATTTTAAGATATATCTACAATAACAACTCAATTCAGCAAACTTATATTGAGCACTTAATACACATCTGCCAATTCACTGGATAAATCTAAACAAGAAACAAAATAAAATATAAATATTTCATGCTTCCTACCATGACGGATCTCAGTCCACATGCTGATGGATTCCTAAGTTTTAATAGTTCTCAGCATAATCCAATTCAGGGCAAAGTGCTCTAAAAAGCACAGATGTGTAATTCTGCATAACATGGTTCCATGGCATCATGTGGAAAAACTATTTCATCCTTGCTTATATGTACTATTGATAGGGCACTGCTACATTTTTAACCTCCTTGTGGTGATGTAAACCCTGAAGCCTTTGGGAAGACCACCAAAAGACTGTATTAATTATATTACCACATCAGCAATTATGCCAAACATTTCTAGGAAATGACTTTTTGTTACATTCTTTACTCTTATTTTGACAAATGTGTCAATGGCCTTTCATTACCCCAAAACACATTTAGGTCAAGAGAATAGGGTAATACATCATTGCTAAGGACTAATTTTCCAATAACCAGGTAACAATTTAATTTTTTAACCAAAATGCAATCAACTTACCCTATTAAATAAAACCAGTCCTAAGTCAAAAGGTCAAGATAAGATTTGATGCAGTTTTAAAGTAGACTTCAGAAAAGACAGATAACATCTACGTGAAAAATGTAAGAAACCCAAAGGCCACAGTACACATAACAAACCAATTACAATAATAGTAATTCAATAACATATAGCACTAAAAATTCAAATAATTCTGAAAAGTGAATACTTGACTTAGCCACGTACAGAAAAATAAAATAATAAACTTCCTGTTTCAGAGTAAATTGCTACGGATTGGGATACATTTTTTGCAGAACTTTTTCAGTGGAGAGAGAGTTGTTTGGTTTTAAAATGAGAATTCATAACATTCAATGCAACTGAAAATCTGCTATTACAAGCAGTATTAGGTAAAAGTATCAGCAGGCAAAACTTGTAAAATCTCATTTGGCTTATACTTTTTAGTTCAACTCTAAAGGTATTAGAGATGTTTACTCTCGTTCTTGTGAGGCTGATTTCTAAAAACTGGCCTCCTTAACAATACAGTAAAGGTTAGATTACATTAAGATATCAAGCCTTTGACCGCCTCCCACCACTCCAGTCAATTCTGTCCTGTTTACATTCTTCAAAATAAATACAGCTGAGAAATAGTTTTCAGAACATCAATTCTGAAAACTTTATATGCAAGAATATATTTACATATTTGCACATGTATGTATTTGTGCAACATGCAAAACTGTTCTGCCTTTTATCACTATAAAATGACAGTAAATTATAAATTTATATTTAATCTTTGGTCTTAACAGAAATTTTAGTAGTAGTAAAATCATACTAATCCCAAATTCGTTTTTTTTCTTAATTTCCAGCCTTTGACATGATCCTTGGACTGAATTTAGGTTCCATTCACATTTAACCGGAGAAAAAGGATAAAAAAACACCTTGTTAAAACTGGCATTTATCTTTGGTTTCTCTAGGGTATGCCTGTCATCCAGCCGCTAATTCAGCTTGACATGGCCAGAAGCCCAAATCATCTTGAAACCCAGTTCTCCCATTACAGCAGCCTATGAAACAAAATACACTCCAAAAAAGAAAGTATGGTCTGAGATAAAGCAAGTTCTCCAACTAAAGCTCCACCAGATGGCACCCAGAGGGCCCTCCCTCTACCACAACCTAGCTGGCTGGGCTCCTGGGAACACAGGGCCCCTACTTCTGGCCCCAAGTTTAGCACCAAGTTCAGCCTACTCCTGCAAGACTAAACTTGTTGGGACTTGGGACTGACCCCATGTTATACATCTTGTGGAAGTTAGGGTGGGAGCAAGAAGGGATCCATTCTAGCAAGAAAGTTGCAGGTGAACCAATGTGGATCATGCTTTACCTTTCAGAGAAATTAACACATTGGTCCTTGAAGACTGAAGACTGATCACTCACAGAAGCATCTGACTGCCTCAAGTGACACTATCATTTGCTACTTTGTAGACTGATGCAAACATCTAATAATGAGCAAATTACATTGATAGAGGACACGTTGGATATATACCACCTTACTGTCAGTGCGCTGTAAATCATGTTGTCATATACATGAATGTAGCCGTCCATGGTACATAGTTGCTATGGTCTGAATGTGCTTCACAAAGTTCATATGTGGGAAACTTAATCACCAATGCAACAACATTCAGAGGTGGGATCTTTAAGAGGTGATTAGGTCATGAGAGGCTTTGCCCTCATGCATGGATTCATGTCAATATTGTGGAGTAGGTTTGTTCTCACAAGAGTGGACTTGTTATAAAAGTGAGTTCTGTTCCCCTCTTCCTCTTGCTTTCATGTGCACTCTTTCTTGCCCTTTCTCATCCGTCTGTCTTCTGCTGTGGGATAATGCAGCAAGAAAGCCCTCACAAGACGCAGGCCTCTTGACCTTGGACTTCTCTGCCTCCAGAACCATGAGCTAAATGCATTCATTTTCTTTATAAATTACCTAGTCTATAGTACTCTGTTGCACAAAACAGACTGAGACATTAGTGCTTGGTATACTTCATGGTTTCATAAAAGTACAAATAGAAACCTAGAAGTTCAGGCCAGGCGCGGTGGCTCACCCTGTAATCCCAGCACTTTGGGAGGCCGAGGCAGGTGGATCATGAGGTCAGGAGATTGAGACCATCCTGACTAACATGGTGAAACTCTGTCTCTACTAAAAAAAAAACCAAATAAAACCCCAAAAAATTAGGTGGGCATGGTGGCGGGCACCTGTAGTCCCAGCTACTCAGGAGGTTGAGGCAGGAGAATGGTGTGAACCCAGGAGGTGGAGCTTGCAATGAGTCAAGATTGCACCACTGCACAGCCTGGGTGACAGAGCAAGACTCCATCTTAAAAAAAAAAAAAAAAAAAAAAAAGGAAACCTAGAAGTTCAGTGTGCAGCCACAGCTAGCTGTCTAACAAAGAGTCATGCCCTCTCTGTCACGTAAGGTGGCTGTGGGGAAGAAGTTCCTGTCCAGGGTCTACATTTCCAGCTCTCCTTGTGTCTAGGTGTTGTAAGGTGTAAGAGAGCTAATATGTGTCACTTCTTTGTTCAGATGTTTAAAAAGAAAATATGTCTTCCCCACCCCTCCTATCTCTTATCTTCATTTCTGGCTGTATGTCAATGCCAGCGTAACCTGAGAAGTTGCATGGCATGGCCTTTGTCAGCTTAGGTGAAGAGCAGAGATCCTTCCCTCCGTATTCATGGTCTACATCACTAACAGTGAATTGTTACATGAGCTGAGAAGGAACTCTAATTGTGTGATGTTTCTAGTTTGGGGGTTTGTTAGAATAGCTAGCTCTGCCCTATCTAATAAAGTCAGCACGTTGTGAACATAATAGAAATCTTAAATGAAATCTTGTCCTCATTGGTCCTTTTTCTACATCTATAATCTAAGAAGGAGATTTAATTTCAAAATATAAGTGTATGCAGAGCAGTAGAGCAAATTGATTAGAGGGTATTAAATAACTCCTTAATAGAAACAGTTAAAGTAACAGTGTTGACTTCACCTAGGGAAGAAAAAGATTAAAGGAGTCTAGTTAAACTGTCAATGAATATATGAAGATTCTAAAAATTTTATGTGGCAGATAGAAACTATTTTTCAAGTTCACTGAACATAAAACAAACACAGAAGGCTCTGTGTGATGGCTATAAACTAACACCATATCTAAGAAAATGGGGAAGACTGAGGCCAGGTATGGTGGCTTACGCCTGTAATCCCAGCACTTTGGGAGGGTGAGACAGGTGCATCACTTGAGGTCAGGAGTTCAAGACCAGCCTGGCCAACATGGTGGAAGCCTGTCTTTACTGAATAACAAAAATTAGCTGGATGTGGTGGTGGGCACCTGTAATCCCAGCTCCTAGGGAGGCTGAGGCAGCAGAATCACTTGAACCCCAGAGGCAGAGGGCGCACTGAGCTGAGATGGCACCATTGCACGCTAGTCTGGTGACAGAGGGAGACTCAGTCTCAAAAAAAAAAAAAAAAAAAAAAAAAAAAAAAAAAAGTAAAATAAAAGAAAAGGAAAGGGGGAAGATTGAAAATATAATTTTTGTGAGAATCTGATTCTGCAGATTTAGGAGAGACGTGGAAATTCACTTTTCTTTCTTTCTTTCCTTCTTTCTTTCTTTTTTTTTTCCGGAGACGGAGTCTTGCTCTGTTGCCCAGGCTGGAGAGCAGTGGTGTGATCTTGGCTCACTGCAAGCTCCGCCTCGTGGGTTCACGTCATTTTCCTGCCTCAGTCTCCCAAGTAGCTGGGACTATAGGCGCCCGCCACCACGTCCAGCTAATTTTTTGTATTTTTAGTAGAGACGGGGTTTCACTGTGTTAGCCAGGATGGTCTCAATCTCCTGACCTCGTGATGCGCCCGCCTCGGCCTCCCAGTGTTGCGATTACAGGTGTGAGCCACTGCACCTGGCCAGAAATTCACTCTTCTAATAGATGGACCCAGGGGGTTCTGGTACATGTGGTCCCAGGCCACACAATAATCAACAGGGTGAAATAATGTCTCTAGGATAATGATGGTTAAACAATGAAATACACAACTTTGTGAAGCTGTTAGATTCCCTTTCTTGAAATAATATCAGGAATATTTCTCATCCACAGGGTGGAAAACACACTGTCAACAAACACAAAAGAGCACTTGGAATCTAGATAAGTAACACAGGATTCCAATGCTCGAGCAGCTCAGAGTCTCGGGAGAGTGACTGTGAGTCTGTGTGCGTATGTGTGCATACGTGTGTGTAGAGAAGGTGGTGATGAGAAGGAGGAAACAAAGATGACCCCTGGTTCTGAATGGAGAAAAGGAGGTTTCATTCATGGGGAAGCAGATGTACTTCAACGTGGCCCTGGGAATCCCAGTTTCGCTTAGGCGTACTAGTCCTGGAACAGCCTCCAGATGATGTTGCCACCCACCAAGATATAGAATGGAACAAATGAAGTCGAGGCACCCAACCCTATTCAGGAAGCAAAAGCAGTTCATGTTTATGTATTTTATAAATCAGACTTCCATGTAAAGTGGGAAGAAAGATTCTAAGGCAAATAAAAAATGTTCTGTAAATCTACAACTACATGAAGAGTTACTGTTTAATTGGTATTGAGGTTCAATCTGGGATGATGAAAACATTCTCTAAGGTGGATATGGTAATGGTCACACAACAACGTGAATGTACTTAATGCTACTGACCTGTACACTTAAAAAACTGTCAAAATTTCGAATTTTGTGCTATGTATATTTCACCACAGTAAAAAAGGAAAGCATAGCTACAAACTTCCTTCCAACTCAGTAAGTTAATAGATATAATATTTGTAGGAAAAAATTCAACTTATACCCTAAACTCCTCCATTAATACTTTCTGTGTCCTTGAAAAGTTAGGAAAACATTAATTTATTCAACAAATATTTAGTGACCAACTACCATGGCTCAGGCACTGTTCTAGGCACTGAGGATGCAGTAATAAACAGAACAGAAAAAAATCCCTGCCCTCATAGAACATTTATTTATCACCTCATTATGCGAAACATTTATTAACCGCCTATCATTTGCCAAGTTCTATGCTGAGCATCAGAAATACAATGGTGAAAAAGAAGTGAAAGCCTTAGAAAACCAGTCTTGTCTTGGCCTCATAAAGCTTATGGTCAATGGCAGAAGATAGATATTGAACAAATAATCACAGAAATGGATCTAAAAACACTAATTTTGAAAAGTTGTTAAGGCAGGGGTGTGTGGTGCTCCTAGAGTGTGTGGTGATGGAAACTGGCTTTGTCAAGGTCAGACTTTTCTAAGGAAATGATGACTGAGCTGAGGTCCTACAGAGTTGGGGAAGGAATGATGTGCTACAGTTTTGATACCAATGCACAATTTAATTGGGCACAAAAATAGAAGAAGAAAAGCAGGAGACAAGAGGAACAGGTCTGATGAGGTTGACAAAGCAGGCAGAGGCCTGGCCATTTGGAGTCCTGCAGTTCTTTCTGCCTTTATCCTAAGGGCAATGGGAAGTCATTGATGTATTTTAAGAAGGCTGAGGGTGGAAGAGGAATGATTTCATCAGAAATAATACCTACTTTGCTGCTCTAACAATTTAAAAAGTACCAACTGAAAATGAAGGCAAGAACTACAAGTGAATTCCCATACAATTATAAAAAAACACTTTTTGATAGTGTTTAATATACTAAAGATTTATCATAAGATAAAAAAATTATTGACAGCACTCCAATTTTTAATTATTTGGTATTGATCAAACATAGTCTCTTGGGCCAGGAACAGTAACTCATGCCTATAATCTGAGCACTGTGGGAGGCTAAGGCAGGAGGACAGCTTGAGTCCAGGAGTTTGAGACCAGCCTGGGCAACACAGGGAGACCCTGTCTCTGTGAAAAATAAAAATAAAAATAAATTATCTGGGCATGGTGGCATGCACCTGTGGACCCAGCTACTTGGGAAGCTGAGGCAAGGATTGCTTGAGCCTGGCAGGTTGAGGCAGCAGTGAGCCACTGTACTCCAGCCGGGAGGATAAAGCTAGACCCTGTCTCAACAAAACAAAACAAAAGAACAAAACAAAACAAAACAAAACAAAATGGTCTCTTAATGTTCTATTATATAATCTACTAATGAAGCTGAATTTGTTTTTATAAGCCTGGTAAATTAAGTTGCCCACACCTGATTAATACTGTTTAAAACTGAATATGTTAGGCCAGGCACAGTGGCTCACACCTGTAATCCTAGCACTTTGGGAGGCTGAGCTGGGTGGATCACCTGAGGTCAGGAGTTTGAGACCAGCCTGCGCAACATGGTGAAACCCTGTTTCTACTAAAAATACAAAAATTAGCTGGGTGTGGTGGCGGGCACCTGTAATTCCAGCTACTTGGGAGGCTGAGGCAGGAGAACCACTTGAACCAAGAGGCGGAGGTTGCAGTGAGCCGAGATCATGCCACTATACTCCAGCCTGGGAGACAAAGCAAGACTGTCTAAAAAAAAAACAGTGAATATTTTAAAAAACAAAACAACAGTGAAACTATCTGATTATATAAATTATATTAAACTTCATAAAATATGATTATTTAGGCACACATTAAGTGACAAAGGAAATTTAACTAATTGTTGTATATATTTGATTAATATCTAAGAGCTTGAACAAAGAATCGAACACACATACAACATTTCTTCCCTTAAAATATGATTATCAATGTAACATATACTGTTGAATGGAACAAAAAATTCAGACCAGCATAATACTGTGTGCTAAGAGAAAATATATACGGTAATAAGAAAAATTCTACATTTTGTACACAATCAGGTTGTTCACTATGTTAATTTACGCAGGCGTAAATGCTCAGTAAGTAGATGACAGGCATTTCTGTGCATTTCAGATTCTGGATGAAGACAAGGATAGGAAACATCAAACTTTTAATTGCATAGTGAGCTAATCTGTCCCCTGAACAACACAGTACAAGTCTAGACTATCATTCAAGTTTAGAAAAGTTGTATAGGTTCGGCTCACATAATTTGCATAATTCATCTTTTAACCACATAGTCATTTATACAACCAAGATCTGTCAGTTCATTTATCTGCTTACACTACATTAAGAATTCAATGTATTTAGCCAGAGAAAGTTCCCAAGGATGCTTCAGCCATGTTTTATTATAACCTACTGTCTTATAACCTACTAGTTCATTTCCGTAGCTTTAAAATAATACCTGAGACTGTTCGTAAAGAAAAGAGGTTTATTTTTGGCTCATGGTCTGTAGGCTGTACAGAAAGCTTATAATCACGGCACAAGAAGGGGAAACAGTGTGTCACTTGGAGAGAGAGTGAGTGAGAGAGAGTAGGGTAGGTCTCAGACTCTTTTAAACAATCAGATCTCACAGTATTTCATTATCACAAAGAGGGCACCAAGCCATTTATGAGAGATTTACCCCCATGAGTGAAACATCTCCCACTGGGCCCCACCTCCAACACTGGGGATCTCATTTCAACATGAGATTTAGAGGGGGCAAAACATACAAACCATATCACCTTCCAAAGGTCCCTTATTTTTATAGGTCCTGGGAACTAAGACCTACTTGCAAAGAGGCCTCTACAATTATCACTTTTTGAGACTGAGGCTCACAAAGATCTTAACTTTAAATTTTAATCTGATTTGATTTAAGACCTAATTTTATTGCTCTATCCATTTACACTTCAGTCTGACCAATTTTAACATAATTGCATACAAAATTTTCAAAATTTCATGTGCAAAATTCTTCTTTCAAACAAACTTTTATACGCCCAATTAAATTGACTGTTGGTATCAAAACTGTAGCTCATATTCTAGCAGGTGTTAAAAATAATAAACCAGATGTAAAGACAGGCATAAAAATATAGTAAAGCAGATTCAGGAACAGTGAAGGAGAATGAATGCATTTCCTTAAAAGGAAGGCGAGGAAGACTTTTTTTAAAAATTAGAATTATAACTTGGCTGTGCATCTTTTTTTGTTGCTGTTGGCAATAAATAAATCTCATTATAAAGATGAAATGGGAAGAAGTTTTGAAAAACTTTCAAACAGTTGGACAAAGACTAGACATTTCTTTCTTTTTCAAAGCTGGCAAGTCATTTTGGTTCAACATTCTTTTAGATGTTCTAGTTTTCTAGTCTTCCCTTGATACAGACATGAACTTACAAGTAGTCCCTCACTTTTATATTTCCTCACAACTTCCTGAATATTTGACAGGCTCATTGAACTGAATTTGAAGTCTTTTCATAGTAGTGTTCTGGAAAGTAAAAGGAATGAACCACAACAGAAACCAAATAAAGTGGGTTCCAAATATGACTCTGATGTAGCTTCTGTGATGTTTATCCCACGTTCCCTATTGGTTGGGACTTAGGACCGCCTAATGAGGACTTTGTCTCTAGTTCTTAGTTGTCTGCAAACACTGATTTTGTTTTAGTTACACTGATTTTTTGAACCAAATGGAACTTTCTGAGCATAAAAAAGCAAGGGAATTCTAAAAGGATTTAAATTATGGCTTTGGAGGACTCCCAATCACACCTAAGCCTGCCGTTATAGATATCTCGGCAGTGTCATCTGAGGAGAGTGGACTAATGTTGATCAATATCAAAATGGCTTTGGGAGTCTCCGACCACTCGGTTCTCTAAATCAGTCTCCCATTTTAAGGTTATGAAACACTGATCTTAAAGAAATCTGGAATATTATCAGTTGCAGGTTGCTAAGTACAGTTAAGTTCAAATATAAAGCTGCCCATTTAAAGAGCTCATCTTTAATGTAACATAGCCTGTATTAAACAAACCATTATCATAAATAAAGCAATCAAATTATGAATTAAATAGCTTACCAAGTGACATTAAGCAAATTACTTTCTCCCTGTGTACAAAATGGGGTTAATAATCCTGACCTATTTCTCAAGGTCTCTGGGGACAATTCATTTAGGAATTGCTTAAGTGCTATATAAATGTTACTGGCGTTATGAGAGCTTGGTTTTATTGTCATTGGAAGGCCTATCATAATATGGAACTCAGAGGTTTTAGTCAGAGGTGAATTAACAAAGCAAGGTCTATGCTAATACAAGCGCCCTCTGACCTTGGATCACTGATCTTGAAAAATGGCACAGATCAGAATGTGAATGAAGTTTGCATTTTCAGAGACACTGTTTTTGTTAATGTATTTCTTACTCAATTCCTCTGCTTTGAAAATCATTACTTTGGAAGCAAAGCAACCAATTTCTATTTCCACCATTCCATTTCCACATTTTTTCATTATTCTCCATTGCAATTCCCGGCATCATTCGCATTTAAGCATGACATTGAAGGCATCCAAGGCCTACCTTCGGAATCAGCTATCCAGCACACCCAGGAACATGCCTATAAGTGGATATAGGCTGTGTATACACCAAATCTCTTTCATTTTAAGAATTTTATCTTTATTGTGCAATACCCAGACTTTTATTACTTTTAGAGAAAGCGAATTCTTTTTCTCACTTAAATTTGCACAAGTTATTCACTCATTTGGCAAACAGTTTCTGAGTTCTTATTATGTACCGGCACTGTCCTAGGTGCTGGAGATAGTAGTAAATAATATAGGCAGAAATCCCTGCACTCAATAGCTTCTATTCTAGTGGGTGAAGATAAATAGTAATTAAAATAAGTAAACAAATATTGTTTTAGGTTGCAAAAAATAAAGTATGGTGAGAAAATAGAGTGCAAAGATAAAGAGGGGCTGCAATTTTAAGTACAATGGTCAGGGAAAAACCTTCTTGGAAGGTGTAATTCAAAAGAGATTTGAGGTCTGTGAGTGTGAGTCACTGGGAAAGGGCTTTGCAGGCAAGGTGAAAGTTCTGGGCAAATCCAAAGGCCCTGAGGCTGGAATCTCTTTGCCTGTCTTAGAACAGCAAGGTGACCAGGTGGGTGAGAGGAGCAGCAAACAGGAGAACAGTGGGAGATGAAGTAAGAGATGTAAAGGGGCACCACATGATCTAGGGCAAGACCTCTGGCTTCCACTGAGTGAAATGGGAAGCCCTGGGGGGAGTCCTGAGCAGGGGAGTGACATGACCTGACTTCTGTTTTGAAGGGTGGAATAGGCTGTGTTGAGAATACGCTGAAGGGGAGTGAGACTGAGACAGGAAGACCACATAAAAGGCTCTTACAATAGTCCAGAGCAGAGGTTAGTGGCATGATCCTGTGGGGTGCCACATGGGTAGAGTTTCACAGCTTTCAATTATTAAACACACCCTTCTTCTCTGTGGTTTCTTACTTGAGTTACTTCATTCCCTAGAGAAACTTTTTTCCTTTAAAGCCTTTCCTTCCTGATTCCTCCCTGTCAATAATAATGGTTGTCCTCATATCAGATAATTTTTAAAAGGGTTCAAAACAGGCCAAATTTGGGTGTAGTCAAATCATCAAGTAAACTATGCTCCAAAACCACAAATGACTTGACTGGATTCTATTGAAGGTCTCTGTAAAGACACCTGCTTTTCTTCAACAGGCTCCGCATCACAGAATGGATGAAGGCCAAGTGGAAGCCTCCCTGTCCAGTCCAGGGCTGGGGGTGAGGAGGAGCAGGATTAGGTTTAGAAGAATGGGATGAGGCCAACAGCTTGCACTTTCAATAACATCTACAAATCTGTTTGTATTTCGAGATAATTAAGTCCCAATAGCAGTACACAAAACCATTTTTGAAGCAAATTATCAACCTGCTTTCGTATGCTGTTATGTCCATATTAACCAAAGAAATGCTCACTGACTTTTAACTCCTGTTTGTGTAATATTTGGTACTGTACTTTTTTTTTTTTTAAACTTTAGCTATAGCCAGTGTAATCAGACACCATTTACCAGGCAAACCTAACTCCTGAGGCCCTGATTACTTAAAAACAATAGGAATGGACCCTCCCTTTACCAAATAGAAAGGAGGTGGCTGCATTTAAGCATTATTCCTTGTTCTCTAGAAAGTTGGTGGCAAGGGCTACTACTCAAAGGGAAGATTCTGGAAATGGCTCTTGTGGGAAAAGAAGGAAAATACATTAGTCTTTTCAACTAACCTAGAAAAAACAATTCTTGGTAACTTCAGAACCAATGGAGAAGAGAAAATGTGTAAGCAGAAAGTTCTTGGATTACCATGGCATCTTCTCTAGGTAGGTGGAAGTACTCTCACTCTCGACCTGGGTCATCTTATTTGCAGAATAATGAAGAATGAGAACTTCATTCTATAAATGAAGTGGTATATGACTCTTATTAAGGGATCATTACTTTAAATGAATTCTCTCTCTTTCCTTCATCTTGGGCAACTCATTAGAAAAAACCTACCTTTTAACATTTATAAAAGATGTTTTTTCTTCCTGGATCTTGGAATTCTAATCTGTTGCTTCAGTTGTTCCTAGTATCTACACAGCTTTCCCCTCATCTTCAGGGCTTTTGTGTGTGTCATCTCTATGGAGACTTCTTTGGCTGCCTTGTCCAAAAAGGTAACCTACATTAGATACCCCAATTCCACTATCTGCTTTATTTTTCGCCTTAACACTTACCACTATCTAACTTACTACGTGTCTTATTGATTCATCCTTTTTTTTTTATCTAATGTGCCAGAATGTAGGATTTATGAGAGCAGGGATTTTTGTCTGTTTTGTTCAAGCTATATCCCCAGTGCCTAGAACAATGCCTAAAACAGAGCATTAGTAAATATTTGTTGAATTAGTGAATTAATTCCACAAAGTGATCAGATAATAGTGTTAACTTGAAATTCTATATTTGAAAAATCAGTTTTGGCCACTAGATGCATAAAACGTATCTCTGGTAAGATACACAAAAGATGAATAAGAGCATTTACCTTGGGGAAAATAATTTGAGGGGGAGATATTTACATACAATTTTATAGCTTTCTGTACTAGTCAATCTTTAAATCTTTAGAATATTTTATCCTCACTCGGAATGATGTGTCTGAGTGCTGAGTATCTGATTATTTTAAATTATTTTGTAATCTTCAACAGAAAACTAATAAATGTTAATTTAAAATAATCACAAGTATATGTAAAATCTACACATACACATATTTTGTATTCAATAAGACAAAGTTAAAATAAAAGATACATCTAATTCTATGTTTTGCTTCAAAAAATCATATGTAACAGAATTAACAGAACCGGTTTGTGTGGTATACTGGTACCAAAGACAACTGATATGAATAAGAACTTCCCACTTATGAAGACATTTTGAATACTGAGGAAGGAACCAAGTAAAAGAGTATTTCTTACAACTTTATTTATATCAATGGCATGGCAGTAAGTATTTCAGCTGGGGCTAGGGCTTGAAAAGCATTTCAGTTTTCACTTGAATTTCAGGGTAAGCCTAAGTATTACACAGTATAGTATCTCTAGTGAGATTTCCTGAGAAAAATGGAAAGAAACCATGAGAATCAGAGTATAATCAGGAAAGTCAGAGAACTGGGTTGACAAAGTAATAGAATTAAACAACTAAAAAGCATAGTCATTTGAAGAGCAAGAAAATTCAGAATGAAAAGAAGGAAGACATGGCAAGTGAATGTAACTCAATAGCAGAAACATATTATTCTCAATATTGTGTAAGTAAACATGAGACCTAGGCCATATATATTATAAAGGGAAGGTTTACAGATTTGATCCTTTATTTTCTGGACATGAACCACAGATATTAAGTTTGGGGAAAGTACCCTAGATTCCTACTCATAATTCACAGTGGCCTGTGGTGATGATGCATAGCAAATTTCTCAAAGAGACCAGGGACAAGAGAAAGCAGCCCTGATGGATAAAAACCTTTTTCAAGGAGAGAAAAGAGGCAATCATGAAACCCATGTATCATGCTGCCCTTATCCTGCACTTCTTTAAACAACTCTTGGTTATTTTGGTATCTTTCTCCCTTCTCCCTCACTCTCTTGATTATTCCACTTTCCAACCAAACAGTCTTTGATTTTATTTTTAATCTACCTAACACCAGCTGTTGCCAGAGTCTTCCTATTAAGAGGCTTAGTCCAAACAGTCTGATCTTTAAAGCAAACATCCAGCACATGGAACCAACACAGCATTTTGGAAAGGACACTGGTCCGAATGCCTGGGTGGGAATTCAGCTCTGCCTATTCCTAGCTGGGTAGCTTGAGGCACGCTGCTCAGTATAGTGTCTCTAAATCTCACTTATCTCATCTTTAAAATGTGGCTAATAAGACCTGCTCTCTTTCAGAGGATGGTTAAGAGGATCAAACTGAATAGTGCAAACTATAAAGCACTATACACAAACATAAGTTATTTTTCTGGTGACTTTCATCAGATTTTGTTATTGTTCATCAAAACCTGAACAGAAATAGAAAACTGCCCGAGGAAAACAGCAGAGTGTCTTTAATGCACTTGCTTCATGTCCAGCTGTAATAAAAGTCAGGTAATAAGTATTTTCAGGGGTATTTCTAAAGATGCAAAACTTTGGTTTCAAGATATTAGCTTGGTTGCATTAGGTATAACCACACCATGTTTCATTTCATGAGGTTCAAAGAACTGAGAAGCATGGAATATAATCTTACAGATGGTCTTTGAAGATGTTTCAAGAGCTAAAGCTAACACATCCAATTATAATATTTTTTTAAAATGTGCCCTTCATCCAGCTTTTCTCATCCTCTTGACCACTGAACTCTCTTGGAATACAGGAGAATCAATACAAACAACCTAAGGGAAACTCTCAAGTTAGTGCAGAGGGAATGACAATAGATTCTGCTTTTAATCAAAAAGACACGTGAGTAACTACACTTTGCACACAAAAATTATTATACTATCCTCAGAAACATCAGGCATGCAGAAAATAAGGGAGAATAAGGCCTAACTAGAAAATTGTCTTAAGGTAATATGAAAATGGTCTGTGAGACTATTAAAAGCAAATATCCACAGAAAGAACGACAAAAGCATTACAATTACACCTCAACACACCCTGTGAATGTACCCCGATGACAAACAAACATACCAGCACTTAATTTTTCTTTACAATATGTTCACATTTTGCTACTAAAAATATTCAAACCATATCTGTCAGTTGCCCCACCAAAGTTCCTCTTTTAAGTGTTAAACAAGCTATGTGAAACAAACTCCACTAACCAATAGCACACAAAATAAAAACAAATCAATGAACAGAGAATATCAAGCTTCAGACAAGTTGTTATAGGTGGAATACAATTCTAATTTGGGCTTCGGTTTTAAACAAATCATTAAAACAATACCTGAGAGGAGGAACAAAAATCAACCGGTCCCAGGACTGTCAAACATTACTGTCCATAAAGCACATGAACAAGCACAGATATTACCTTACAAACAAAGTTATCTTACTGCTTTCCATTTCCTTCCAGTAGCAAAGGGAAATTTTAAACAAAGTGCCCATCCCAGCACATTTCTGCAGATAAAAGCACTGGCAATTGAACCCTGCTGTGGCTGGCCCATGTGCAGTAAAATGTTAAAGTCCTGCTCCTGACAGCCAATCCAAAGCTGCTCAGACCTCCCAGGCCTCCCAGGGTGATCAGCCTGGCTTTGTGGCAATACAATGGGGGTTAAACATTTCTTCCTATCCATTTAGAAGCAAGAAAAATCTGTTTGCTTGCTCAAAATGATTTAGCAAAATACACAATAGGTTATGATTTGGTAATCCTGTTTCAAGAAAGTAACTGCCATATTTTCACCTATGGGGGAAATTATAAAGGTGTTACATAGTTTCTTCTTTCTTTTTAAATCTTGTACTAACTCAAAATAACATTTTAGAGTGGCCATCTGGGTTTTTATTCCTTTTGACAAGACACAATAACTGCTGAGACTGCCTTCTTTATTTCAGTCTCAGAACCTACATCACATAGATGGTAGAACCTGCTGTCCAATGACTCACAACAGTCATTTCTGATTTTTCTTTCATGGAAGCCTAGAAATTCTATTTGATTCAGTTAATTTAATATCTCAGTAAAAATAAATATTATAACTATTTTTCTTAGTTTCTTTCCCCCTACATATTTATTTCTGAATTTCATTCCCCTCTTGGGCTTCTCTAGTACCCATTGTCATGAGTATTCACCCGTACAAGCTGTAAGAATTTTAACACGTTGCTTATTATTCTTCTTCTAAGCCAGATGCTATTGGTACCTAAGTACACAAATAAATAATGAATAGTGAGCTGGTATTTTCATTAGAGTGAATAATACATTAGGATTATATTTCATGATAAGAAGACCTTTACAAAGTAATAGAAGGTATTTCTAAAATGTATTATGTCCAGTAGGACCTCATTGTTGGAGCCACCACAAATCCTTAATCATTTATTTTGCTTAAACTTCTAATGATTGCTTTTCACACTTTCAGGTTCTCTGGAAAAACTTCAAGAGAACCAGGTTTATAAGTCATTCACCAGCTATGATTCAAGTTTTGAAAGTGTCCATTTACTGTATTTTCAATTACGGTTATTCACTTCCTAAGAATGAACCTGAAAAACCGTTCTGCATTTATTACAGTCACTGTTACGTGAACAATGGGTGAATATATTTCTTTGAAGCTCTTTTCAGCATTTCTTAAAGACCCGCTTAGAATAATGCCCTTCTTCACAAAAGCACAATCAACATGTAACCTAATCTCCCTCAAAGCATATTGTCAGAGAGATCAACAATGACTGTAATCACATGACCTCTGTAACCCAACCAAGTAGAGACATCAGAGAATCTTGACTGGCTTCTATCTCTGCACATTCATTTCTCTGCTTAATATGTCCCAATGAGCTTTGACTTATGCAATAAAAACTTGAAAATGGAAATCATTTTCTGATTTATTTTCATTCTTTCAAAAGATAAAAGAAGTGGGGAGAAAGCCTTTAAACTTATTTCCTGTTGATTATATATCTACTGCTATGTACATGTGTTACTGGTGGTACCAGCTGATAGAAAACAGAAAATAATCAGCTGCCTAATCATTGATACAACACACATGACTGACAACAGAAACCAGGTTAGACACTATGATTTATAGTATTCCTCCTTTTGGTATTTTCCCATCATTTCTTTCAAGTGCATTTATAAATTTAAATATGCATTTCCATTGGAAAGAAGAATTTGTCCATGTTTTCCTATTAATATGTTAACATAACCTTTTCTTTTTCTAGTTAGCTATTTCCACAGGTATCAAAAAGGCTCACACACCAACTTGAACAAAGGTTGCATTTTCAAGAACAGTGGAAGGACTACTTAAAATGGTGCTTTAAACTGTGATTGTGCTCTGAACAGTAAGGGCTCAATGGAGGAGAGATGAGTCTTGATTATGCAGCTTGCCTGACCGAGTCTAATCAGAATTATTTCAGCACACTGCTTCACTACAGCCCCAGACCCATTAAACACGAAATGCTTCTGCAGGCCCATTTCTCGCTCTGGCTCCCACTGTGCCTGTTACTTTGTGGTAGTGGTTACTCACTGGGCTACTCAGAATACTTTTTGGTAGATAGAGGTACTGGGTTTAACAGGCTCCTCACAATCCATCACTGAATCTCATCTTACGACAAGAATGGGTACTGTCCCACCAAAACAGGACCGCTGGGACTGCCATGCAGAAGGGGGCCCTTTGAACTAATTATCTTGACCTGACAACGATTACTCCTTTCACAAAAGCAGCTTTATCCTCCAAAATGTAATTTGGGGTATCTCATTTTAAAGTTCATCAGGTTATTATCTTTTATCATCTGGTTTAACACACTGAAAGAGGTAGTTCCATTTTGGGGGCCAGGGGAGGCAATTCATGGCACCAAAATGTACATGCTGCTTTCTGTTTCCCTCAACCTCTCAGATTGTCCAGATCTAGCCATTACAGGAATGCAACTAGTTTTCTACATAATATAATTTAGTATCCATTTTAAGCATACAAAAATATTAGGTGTACTTTTTTACGGAAATTTTTTTTCATTTAAACCTAAAAATATATACCTAAATTTTGATTAAAGTAGGTACAGGCTGGGCATAATGTCTCATACCTATAATCCCAATACTTTGGGAGGCCAAGGCAGAAAGACTGCTTGAGCCCAGGGGTCCAAGACCAGCCTGGGCAACATAGTGAGACCTTATCTCTACATAAAAAAGAAAATTAGCTGGATGTAGTGGTGCACACCTGTAATAATCCCAGTTACTCGGGAGGCTGAGGTAGGAGGATCACTTGAGCCCAAAAGGTCAAGGCTGCAGTGAACTGTGACTACACCACTGTACCCCATCCTGGGCAACAGAGTGAGACCCTGTCTCTAAATTAAAAAAAAAAAGATATAATCAAAAATTTTCCATTTTTAATAAAGTACTTTCTATGCAAATGTTCTAGTTCTAAACATCATAATGCATGTGTGGTATATTTGCCCTTGTGCCTCAGTTTCCTTATCTGTAAAATCAGGATAATATAGTACCTTCTTCAGAAGGCTATTATGAGGATTAAATGAATTAATATTCATAAATTACTTACATCAGTGCCTGGCACATAGCAGATGCTATGTGAGTATTACTTTTAAATACATAGAAACAAAACAGACACCATCTATGAATGAAAAAATGAGCAGATGATTCTTTCAGGATTTCATCCAGAATGCAAGAGTTCTACTTGGAGCTACTCATTTACCTTCATGACCTTTATTTTTGACATTATTTAGCAGGCCTTTATAATGGCCCAACTTCACATTCATTGCCAGTTTTTTTCTGCAATGTCTTTACAGGTTCTCCTAGCACAGAAATGATGGATGTGTTTCTTTTGAAATTCTTCTACAGGAAGTAAAAAAGAATGTCAATTAGCTGGCTGAACACGAGATAAAGTTTTTGTTAAAGTAGCCCATAAACTAGGTGGGAAAAATGAATTAACCAAGTGTTTCTTTCCTCTCTCCTGAAATGCTCTGCTATACAAAGAAGCTCACAGGCATCAAAGAGTGTGTTTCTCAACACTGCAGATCTGCATAGTGGAGACAAGTTAAGTGTCACGTCATTTGATGAAAGTGCCACAGGAGTCATCTGTTTCTGTAAATACTGTACAGAGACCCAGGAACCCCACAGATAATTTGATGGCACAGCAGACTGAAATCCTATTGCTTTTTCATAATTTACTGATAGGCAAAATGCCAAAATTCTAGAAAGGCATCATGATGCTGAGCTAAGGGGAAAGACTGAAAAAATGTTCTTGATGAAAATTGGTACATTTTTCAATATTTCCAGAGAATAGTAGAGACTGGGTTACTTTCTGAATCTGGGCACTATCAAAACACCAAGACTGAAATTTGCTTTTTTGTGAAGACAGTCATATCACATTCATTAATTCTCGGCTCACTCCTTCTCTTTCTTTCAATCACCATCTCCTTACCACTCAAGTCCCACCTTGTTTGGAGTACATATGGGTTTTCCAAACCACTGCTTTTACAAAAGAACTGTGGTATTGTGACAACCAAGAATGATTCCTTAAAAAAAGAATCCCTGTGAATGAAAGTAGTCAAACGCTGGATGCCTTTAACAAGAATATTAAAACTAACCAGAATTTCTCATATACCATATATTTAACAACACCTTATATAGAAATTCTTTATGGCTAACAATGTACATATCAAGACAATGTAGACATGGGGTGTGTCAATGTAACACATGTCTCATTCAAAACATATGCCTAATTGCATTGCATTTAAAGTCATCTTAGTATTATCTCTGTATACATGAAAATGTATCAGACAATTCAAAGAACACAATAGACAATGTAACATAACTGAAATTTGGAAGGATGTAACAAGAGATAGAAATAAGAGGAAAAAAAGGAGGTTGTAAGAAATAGAAAACATAAAAGGATCAAATCTATGCAACTGCTTTTTTGTAGATCAAAAAAGGTCAAATATCAGTAATTTCATATGATTCAACCTAACTGCTTCCCTGGGACTGCCCAGCTCAAGTAATGTCCAAATCACTCAACAGAAATACAACCAGTGTTCCCAGAGCAAATAATTTCCATTTATATCACTAGTTGTAAAACAAGGCTTATTACTATTTTCTGGAAGTTTCCGTTGCTATAGCAATAATCTCCCAAACAGCCACACATTACTGAAGTGTGTTCAAGTACTGAGGTAATTTTTCCTATCTCTTTCTCATCATATATTGAAACACACACACACGCACACACACGCACACCCTTTCTGGAATCATTCTCTCCAGTATATCTCTCTATAAGAATATACTACATATAAGTTTATTTTTTAAATAACTTTACTGCTGACATCTAGCACCATATTTGAATAATGCAGAAGGAATTCATTTGTAAAAATAAAATAGAAAAGGGCTTGATAATTCTATTTTAACAAAACTCACCAAAATCACCCTGGCTGGAAGAGATCTTTTTAATCAGATATTTTCAAATATTTTCTAAACTGTAAAGTCTACCACCTGTTCTTAGAAAAAAATTTAACAAATTATCTTTTACTACAGTTGTTACAATGATGTTTTGGGGACATATTAAAAACCAGGCACTCTGATATATTTTTTAATAGTCTGAGCATTAGGTTAGAATCTGTTAAAAGATATGGAACCCTAACCCAAGAAATTCAGAAAACCCTAAACACCTATTGTTTATACAGTAGAAGGTTCAACAACCCAGGTTAAGAGTTCCTAAAAGATCAATGCAACTCTTTTAACTGACTTCACTCCTTCTGCTACAATTCATCTTACTAGTCACTCATCTTTCCTTTCCTTAGGCAACACTATGGGAAATAATAACATTCTTCACAAAACCCCCGTCTCTATTGTATCAGGCTTTCCTTACAGTTCTTGTTTGAATGTGTGTGTCTCTGTGTGTGTGTGTGTGTGTGTCTGTAATTTCAACAAAGTTGCGATCTTAAATTTTAATTTTTGAAGTCAACATTATGTCAAATATTTTTCATATTGCTAATATTCAGAATTATAATTTCAAGTTAACATACAACATTTCACTGAAATGCTGTGTCATAATTTTTATCACATCAATAATTTTTGAACATTTTCCTTAAAAAATAGAAGTAGAAACATGTTTATGGATGCGCTATTCCACATTATTTTTTAAACATTTGCATTGGTATTTCTAGCATGACCAGAAGTGTATGTGATCACCTTTACATGCTGCAGAACTGGAAATTACCTTATGATACTTCAAACAGTTCAATAGATGTAAGACATGGTAATCCTCCCAAACACCAATTAGCATCTATTACCCACATGCTAGATTTCCATTGCCTGTGGAATAATATCCTTGGTCTCTTATTCAAAATCCTTTACAATCCATCCCCTACCTATGACTCCGAACTGATCTTCCATGAGTCTTAGACTGTTCCAGCTAAACAGGTCTATGGTACCTACCCCTAACACACCAGGCCCATTCCACCTGTTTTCTCTGTTTGCAGATACTGTTCTTGGAATGTGTTCCTCACTCCTCTCCCTCTGTTCAAATCCCTCTCTTTCTTCAACAGCAAGATCCAAGTCCATTTGCCCCATGACAATTTAGCTGAGGAACATGGCCGTCAGATCACAGTCCCGCCTGAGATGAGAAACCTGACATAGGGGCATGGCCCACTGGACAGTGTGCCTGTGAGTAACTCAGACACACCAAGTAGGGAAGAGACCACCAAACATCACCCTCCCTACTTGATTTCTTCAGATTATTTACAAATAGAAATAAAATAGTATCTAGTAGTCAAGCAATAATAAAATGGTATGCCCTGATATATCTAATATTTTATACAAGATAAGAAATGAGAACTAAAGAGACAAATTAGGAAACAGGAAATTTTGACCACTTTGCTCTTTATATTATATTAAGACAGGGTTATGTAATAAAAGGTAGCATTTATTGAACTCTTCTATCACTGTTTTAGGCATATTTACAACAATCTTTGTATATATAAAGATTTATATTACTATTATATTATATTATAAATATTATATTATTTAAATTATATATATAAT
>NW_016809492.1:304814-329782 GCF_001698545.2 Rhinopithecus bieti | reverse complement strand
AAAAAAAAAAAAAAAAAAGGAATTAACAGCTAAAATGACTTGCCTTTCAAACAACATTATATGTTGAATTTTTTTAAATCACGGGTATTGATTACGAATATGTTAAAAGTTAAAAGGTTCTCCTGATTTTCCTTCACTATCCTCAGTATTGTGCCAGCCAAGGACATAGTTTTCCAGATTCTTCTAGGGTTCATTAGAAACTTTAAAATGTTCTAAAAGATTTTATCTGAGGAAACCTAACCTAATTCTATAAAGATCTTTTAAACCTAAGCTCTCTCATCATCCTCACACATTTCAAAAGTTTTCCACACACATTGTAAAATTCACGTTAAAGAACTGAAAGTAAAATTATTTTAGGTAAAATGTAGCTTTCATATCTCTTAATAACAAGTAAATAAATAATTCAAGTAAATAACTACAGTTAAATAGATTCCTTTTTGAATTAAAAGATAATTTTAATTAAGATAACTAGATAAGATAGAAAATTCTTATGAAGAGTTCTTCCAATAAGGTATTGATAAGAGCAAATAATAGTATAAATGTATTTTGCATTATAGTGAAAAACTGGCTAACACAGCCGGCACGGTGGCTCATGCCTGCAATCCCAGCACTTTGGGAGGCTGAGGAGGATGAATCGCTTGAGGACAGGAATTCAAGACCAGCCTGGCCAACATGGTGAAACCCCAACTCTACTAAAAACACAGAAATTAGCCAGGCTGGGGACCCACACCTGTAATCCCAGTTACTCAGGTAGGTAAGGTAGGAGAATTGCTTGAACCTGGGAGGCAGAGGTTGCAGTGAGCTGAGGCCGCGCCACTGCACTCACCTGGGTGACAAAATGAGACTTCATCTTAAAAAAAAAAAAAAAAAAAAAAACCACAGCTACCCTCTTTGGGTCCTCTCCCATTGTATGGGAGCTCTGTTTTCACGCTATTAAATCTTGCAACTGCACTCTTCTAGTCCATGTTTGTTACGGCTGAGCTCTCAGTTTGTTAAAGCTGAGCTTTCGCTCGCCGTCTACCACTGCTGTTTGCAGCCATTGCAGACCTGCTGCTGACTTCCATCCCTCCGGATACGGCAGGGTGTCTGCTGTGCTCCTGATCCAGCGAAACACCCATTGCCACTCCCGATTGGGTTAAAGATTTGCCATCATTCCTGCATGGCTAAGTGCCTGGGTTCATCCTAATTGAGCTGAACACTAGTCACTGGGTTCCACCGTTCTCTTCCGTGACCCACAGCTTCTAATAGAGCTATAACACTCACCGCATGGCCCAAGATTCCATTCCTTGGAATCCATGAGGCCAAGAACCCCAGGTCAGAGAACACGAGGCTTGCCACCATCTTGGAAGCTGAAGAGGCCCGCCACCATCTTGGGAGCTCTGTGAGCAAGGACCTCCCTGTCTGTGTAACATTTGGCAACCACGAAGGGACGTCCAAAGTGGTGAGTAATATTGGACCACTTTCACTTGCTATTCTGTCCTATCCTTCCTTAGAACTTGAGGAAAATACCGGGCACCTGTCAGCCAGTTAAAAACGATTAGCGTGGCCGCTGGACTTGAGACTCAGGTGTGAAGCTATATGGGGAAGGGCTTTCTAACAACCCCCAACCCTTCTGGGTTGGGAACGTTGGTCTGCCTGGAGCCAGCTTCCACTTTGAATTTTTCTGGGGAAGCCAAGGGCCGACTAGAGGCAGAAAGCTGTCGTCCTGTACTCCTGGCTTGTTGAGATCATGGTGCAGCCAGAAGTCTCTACTCAACAGTCACCTTGCGTGGGCCCCTACCTTTCCTTCTGACCCATCCCTCCTGGGTCCCAACCACGACTTTCTTGAAAGTGTAGCTCCAAAATTCTCCTTACCTCTGAATCTACTTCCTCTGATGCCTGCCTCCTATGTACTAATGGTTCAGACTTTAATTTCCTCTAGCAAGTTGTATCTCCAAAGGGATCTAAGGAAGTTCTACACTGCATCCTTAGGCATCTAGGCTATAAACCCAGGGAGTCTTGTCCCTGGTGTCCCTCCCAATTTAGGTATACAGCTCTCAACATGGGCAGTTATGTGGGACCCATTCCCCACCATCCTTGCCAGGGCCCCAAGTTTGTAAATGGCTAAGAGAGGAAAGAGAGAGAGACACAGAGAGAGAGAGAGAGAGAGAGAGAGAGAGAGAGAGAGGTGAAAGGCAGAGAGACAAAGAGAGAAAGAGAAAGATAGAAATAGTAAAAACAAACAAACAAAACAGTGAGCCTTATTCCTTTAAAAGCCAGGGTATATGTAAAACCTATAATTGATAATTGAAGTTCTTCTCCGTGACCCTATAACTCCAATACTATCTTGTTGTCAGTGTAAACAAGGGCATAGCCTGAAAACACTGAGACCACTGACAACCCATAGCTTTCCTATCAAAAAACCTTAACCCAGTAACCCACAGATGGCCCAAATACATTCAATCTGTACTGGCAACTGCTTTGCTAACAGAAGAAAGTAGAAAAGTAACTTTTAGGGGAAACCTCATTGTGAGCACATCTCACCAGTTCAGAATTATTCTAAGTCAAAAGAGCAAAAGGTAGCATACTAACTCAAGTATCTTAAAGTATGGGGCCATTCTGTTAGAAAAAGGTAATTTAACACTAACCACTGATAATTCCCTTAACCCAGCAGATTTCCCAACAGGGGATTTAAATCTTAATTACCATACAAAGGTCCGACCAGGAGGAACTCTTTAGGAGGAACGCCCTTCAGGACAGGATGATAGATGGTTCCTCCTAGGTGACTGAGGAAAAAACCACAATGAGTATTCAGTAATTGGTAGGGAGACTCTTGTGGAAGCAGAGTTAGAAAAATTGCCTAATAATTGGTCTCCTCAAACATGGGAGCTGTTTGTACTCAGCCAAGCCTTAAAGTACTTACAGAATCAAAAAGACTATCTCCATCCTGACTCAAAAGGTCACCTACACCCTCTCTGAAATGAATTTGCTTAAGAACTGCTTATGGGAATGCATCTTGATGGGGCAGCTGGGTTGTTATGAAATACTCAGGAACCCAGCCCAGCTCTAGGACTCACCCCTGAGCACAACGGGAATGCTGGGCATGCTGGTAAAGGACCACTAGAATCCAGCAGCCTGGACCCCTTTCTTTGTGGTCAAGAAAGGTGGGAAAAAGGGTGCAGGACTGCTACATTGCAGTAACCAATCCGATAAGCAGAGGTCCATGGGTGGTTATGCACCCTGGAAAGGACTAAGCATTAGGACCATAGAGGACGCTCTAGGACTAATGCTCATAGGGTGCTGGCATCCCTATGCTCTTTTTTCAGATGGGAAACATTCCCCCCAAGGCAAAAATGCCCCTAAGATGTATTCTGGAGAATTGGGACCAATTTGACCCTCACACGCTAAGAAAGAAACGACTTACATTCTTCTGCAGTACCGCCTGGCCATGATACCCTCTTCAAGGGGGAGAAACCTGGCCTCCTGAGGGGAGGATAAATTATAACACCATCTTACAGCTAGACCTCTTTTGTAGAAAAGAAGGCAAATGGAGTGAAGTGCCATATGTACAAACTTTCTTTTCATTAAGAGACAACTCGCAATTATGTAAAAGTGTGATTTATGCCCTACAGGAAGCCCTCAGAGTCTACCTCCCTACCCTGGCGTCACCCTGACTCCTTCCCCAACTATTAAGGAACTCCCCCCTTCAACCCAAATGGTCCCAAAGGAGATAGATAAAGGGGTAAACAATGAACCAAAGAGTGCCAATATTCCCTGATTACGCCCCTCCAAGCAGTGGGAGGAGGAGAATTTGGCCCAGCCAGAGTGCATGTACCTTTTCTCTCTCGGACTTGAAGCAAATTAAAGTAAACCTAGGTAAATTCTCAGATAACCCTGATGGCTATATTGATGTTTTACAAGGGTTAGGACAATCCTTTGATCTGACATGGAGAGCTATAATGTTACTGCTAAAACAGACACTAACTCCAAATGAGAAAACTGCCGCCATAACTGTAGCCCGAGAGTGTGGCGGTCTCTGGTATCTCAGTCAGGTCAATGATAGGATGACAACAGAGGAAAGAGAACGATTCCCCACTGGCCAGCAGGCAGTTCCCAGTGTAGGCCCTCATTGGGACATAGAATCAGAACATGGAGATTGGTGCCGCAGACATTTGCTAACTTGTGTGCCAGAGGGACTAAGAAAACTAGGAAGAAGCCTATGCATTATTCAGTGATGTCCACTATAACACAGGGAAAGGAAGAAAATCCTACTGCCTTTCCAGAGAGACTAAGGGAGGCATTGAGAAAGCATACCTCCCTGTCACCTGACTCTATTGAAGGCCAACTAATGTTAAAGGATAAGTTTATCACTCAGTCAGTTGCAGACATTAGAAAAGCTTCAAAAAACTTAGAAACCCTATTGAACCTGGCAACATCGGTTTTCTATAATAGAGATCAGGAGGAGCAGGCAGAACAGGACAAACAGGATAAGAAAAGGCCACTGCTTTAGTCGTGGTCCTCAGGCAAGCAGACTTTGGAGGCTCTGGAACACGGAAAGGCTGGGCAAATCGAATGCCTAATAGGGCTTGTTTCCAGTGCAGTCTACAAGGACACTTTACAAAAGATTGTCCAAGTAGAAATAAGCTGCCCCTCGTCCATGCCCCTTATGTCAAGGGAATCACTGGAAGGCCCACTGCCCCAGGGGACGAAGGTCCTCTGAGTCAGAAGCCACCAACCAGATGATCCAGTGGCAGGACTCAGGGTAAACGCCAGCCCATGCCATCACCCTTACAGAGCCCTGGGTATGCTTGACCATTGAGGGCCAGGAGGTTAACTGTCTCCTGGACACTGGCGTGGCCTTCTCAGTCTTACTCTCCTGTCCTGGACAACTGTCCTCCAGATCTGTCCGAGGGTTTCGAGGACAGGCAGTCACTAGATACATCTCCCAGCCACTAAGTTGTGACTGGGGAACTTTACTCTTCACATGCTTTTCTAATTATGCCTGAAAGCCCCACTCCTTTGTTAGGGAGAGACATTCTAGCAAAAGCAAGGGCCATAATACACCTGAACATAGGAGAAGGAACACCCATTTGTTGTCCCCTGCTTGAGGAAGGAATTAATCCTGAAGTCTGGGCAACAGAAGGACAATATGGACAAGCAAAAAATGTCCGTCCTGTTCAAATTAAACTAAAGGATTCTGCCTCCTTTCCCTACCAAAGGCAGTACCCCCTTAGAGCCAAGGCCCAACAAGGACTCAAAAAATTGTTAAGGACCTAAAAGCCCAAGGCCTAGTAAAACCATGTAGTAGCCCCTTCAATACTCCAATTTTAGGAGTACAGAAACCCAACGGACATGGGAGGTTAGTGCAAGATCTCAGGATTATCAATGAGGCCATTGTCCCTTTACACCCAGCCATACCTAACCCTTATACTCTGCTTTCCCAAATACCAGAGGAAGCAGAGTGGTTTACTGTCCTGGACCTTAAGGATGCCTCTTTCTGCATCCCTGTACATCCTGACTCTCAATTCTTGTTTGCCTTTGAAGATCCTTCGAACCCAATGTCTCCACTCACCTGTACTGTTTTACCCCAAGGGTTCAGGGATAGCCCCATCTATTTGACCAGGCATTAGTCCAAGACTTGAGCCAGTTCTCATACCTGGACACTCTTGTCCTTCAGTACGTGGATGATTTACTTTTAGCTGCCCGTTCAGAAACCTTGGGCCATCAAGCCACCCAAGCACTCTTAAATTTCCTCGCCACCTGTGGCTACAAGGTTTCCAAACCAAAGGCTCAGCTCTTCTCACAGCAGGCTAAATATTTAGCGCTAAAATTATCCAAAGGCACCAGGGCCTTCAGTGAGGAACGTATCCAGCCCATACTGGCTTATCCTCATCCCAAAACCCTAAAGCAACTAAGAGGGTTCCTTGGCATAACAGGCTTCTGCCGAATATGGATTCCCAGGTATGGCAAAATAGCCAGGCCATTATATACACTAATTAAGGAAACTCAGAAAGCCAATACCCATTTAGTAAGATGGACACCTGAAGCAGAAGCAGCTTTCCAGGCCCTAAAGAAGGCCCTAACCCAAGCCCCAGTGTTAAGCTTGCCATTGGGGCAAGATTTTTTTTCATATGTCTCAGAAAAAAACAGGAATAGCTCTAGGAGTCCTTACACAGGTCCAAGGGATGAGCTTGCAACCCGTGGCATACCTGAGTAAGGAAATTGATGTAGTGGTACAGGGTTAGCCTCATTGTTTATGGGTAGTGGTGGCAATAGCAGTCTTAGTGTCTAAAGCAGTTAAAATAATACAGGAAAGAGATCTTACTGTGTGGACATCTCATGATGTGAACGGCATACTCACTGCTAAAGGAGACTTGTGGCTGTCAGACAACTGTTTACTTAAATATCAGGCTCTATTACTTGAAGGGCCAGTGCTGTGACTGCGCACTTGCGCAACTCTTAACCCAGCCACATTTCTTCCAGACAATGAAGAAAAGATAGAATATAACTGTCAACAAGTAATTGCTCAAACCTATGCTGCTTGAGGGGACCTTCTAGAGGTTCACTTGACTGATCCCGACCTCAACTTGTATACTGGTGGAAGTTCCTTTGCAGAAAAGGACTTCAAAATCGGGGTATGCAGTGGTCAGTGATAATGGAATACTTGAAAGTAATCCCCTCACTCCAGGAACTAGTGTTCAGCTGGCAGAACTAATAGCCCTCACTTGGGCACTAGAATTAGAGGGAAAAGGGTAAATATATATACAGACTCTAAGTATGCTTACCTAGTCCTCCATGCTCATGCAGCAATATGGAGAGAAAGGGAATTTCTAACTTCCAAGGGAACACCTATCAAACATCAGGAAGCCATTAGGAGATTATTATTGGCTATACAGAAACCTAAAGAGGTGGTAGTCTTACACTGCCGGGCTCATCAGAAAGGAAAAGGAAAAGAAGGGAACCGCCAAGCAGATATTGAAGCAAAAGAACTGTAAGACAGGACCCTCCATTAGAAATGCTTATAGAAGGACCCCTAGTATGGGGTAATCCCCTCTGGGAAACCAATCCCCAGTACTCAAAAGAAGAAATAGAATGGGGAACCTCACGAGGACATACTTTTCTCCCCTCAGGATGGTTAGCCACCGAAGAAGGAAAATACTTTTGCCTGCAGCTAACCAATGGAAATTACTTAAAACCCTTCACCAAACCTTTCACTTAGGCATTGATAACACCCATCAGATGGTCAAATCATTATTTACTGGACCAGGCCTTTTCAAAACTATCAAGCAGATAGTCAGGGCCTGTAAAGTGTGCCAAAGAAATAATCCCCTACACTATACGCCATACATTTCAATCCCTGTATCTTTAACCTCCTTGTTAGGTTTGTCTCTTCCAGAATCAAAGCTGTAAAACTACACATCATTCTTCAAATGGAGCCCCAGATGCACTCCATGACTAAGATCTATCATGGACCCCTGGACTGGCCTGCTAGCCCATGCTTTGATGTTAATGAAATTGAAGGTACCCCTCCCAAGGAAATCTCAACTACACAACCCCTACTATGCCCCAATTCAGCAGGAAGCAGTTAGAGCGATCGTCGGCCAACCTCCCCAACAGCACTTGGGTTTTCCTATTGAGAGGGGGGACTGAGAGACAGGACTAGCTGGATTTCCTAGGCCGACTAAGAATCCCTAAGCCTAGCTGGCAAGGAGACCGCATCCACCTTTAAACACGAGGCTTGCAACTTAGCTCATACCTGACCAATCAGACAAAAGAGAGCTCACTAAAATGCTAATTAGGCAAAAACCAGAGGTAAAGAAATAACCAATCATCTATTGCCTGAGAGCACAGCGGGAGAGACAATGATCGGGATATAAACCCAGGCATTCAAGCCAGCAATGGCTAACCTCTTTGGGTCCCCTCCCTTTGTATGGGAGCTCTGTTTTCACTCTATTAAATCTTGCAACTGCAAAAACAAGCAAACAAACAAAAAAACCTGCAAAAACCAAACCAAAACAGAAAACTGGTTAACACATCTAATATTTCCATAATTCATTTTCTGCTGCTATGAAAAGTAATAGCACATACTACTCTCCCAAAGTGAGCAATTAACAATAAAGTTCAATGAACTGTTTATACTCCATACTGACATTTTGTCCCATTAAATACCAATTCCCTAAGTATTTATTAAATGACTATTATGTGAAATGTACCATTTTAGGGGCTACTGGGTATAGATAGAAATTTTATAGTGGCAGAAACCACAAGAATTATTTAGCTTATATTTCTTACTTCATAGTTGAGGGAAAAAAGTACATAGAGATAACTGCCTAGTATGGGCAATAATGTCCTAACCTTATTTCCAAACAAAAATACATTTTAGAAATTAGGGCATCATTCTTGTTGCCTTTCATTGTATGAAGTCAAGGATAAGGAGGAGGGAGAAGGTAAGAAGGAAGACTTGCTTCTGACTCTGTCAATAGAATAGGATTCAACTCAATCCGTGGTAGTTTTAATGAAACAAATTAGCAGGACCTGATGAACAGGGGATAAAGAATGTGGACCCCTGTTAAATTCAGTATTTTATAAAGAAAAAGTGGAATGATGAAGTAAATTCAAATAGGAAAACTGATCGTTTTACTGTGTATATTGTATATGGACATAAAAGAGGACTGCAATGAGAACAGAAAGTCTGGTTTCCAGGTTCATCTTTGAACCTTAGTGAACTGTGTAATGCTGGCAAATCACTTAACCCAGAAAGGTTCCTCAATTATTCAGTAAGATGGTTGTCTAGGTAATTACAAATATAAAATCTGGGACAAAGTTCTCAAAATCCCATGGGAAGAGTTTTGTCTCAAAATAAGGAAAACCTATCTAAATATTAAAGCTGTTCAAAAATGGCAAGCATATCATTGCAAAATAGTGATAGTGATGTTTGAGTTTTTATAAGAGCAACTTCTACCTTCAGATTGATCTAAATACTCTTAAAATCTTGCTATGAACTGTTTGTGTCCTCCCCCCAAATTCATATACTGAAGCCCTAATCTTCAATGTGATAGTATTCAGAGGAGCAGCCTTTGGGACATAACTAGGTCATGAGGGTAGAGCCTTCATGATGGGATTAATGCCCATATAAGAAGAGACATGACAGAGGTGAGCTCTCTCTCCACCATATGAGGATACAGCAAGCTGCCCATCTGCAAACCAGGAGTAGGGCCCTCACCAGGAACCCCACCAGCTGGCATCTTGGTCTTGGACTCCCCACCTTCCAAAACTGTGAGAAATAAGTTTCTATTGTTTAAGCTACCCAGACAATAGCACTTTGCTACAGGAGCCTGAGTGAATTAAGGCAGTCCAAAAGCTATGTCATACCCTGCAAGCTGCACAAGTCTAGCAGGCCTAGAACAATGGGTGTATATGGGGGAGCCCAGGAGTCAATGGTGGGGAGCAGATAAAAGCAGGCCATGCCAACTGCTGTGGGCTGTAGGAGCCACTGATGGGCATTAAGCATGAGATGATCCGATTTTTATTTAGAAAGGTTTCTTCGATGGCTGTGTGGGGGATAGATTTGAGAAGCTGCTTCGGAGACTAGCTGTGGTAGTTCAGGTAAGAAATTATGCAGGCTTCAAGGCTGGCAGTGGGGGTGGCAAGGAGACAATGACTGTGGGATTTACTTAAGAGGCAGTGTCAACACAATTTAGGAGGAGTGGGAGGAATTTAGAGATATCACATCCAATCCTGTATTTTATGGATGAGGAAACTTTGGGCTAGACAGATTAATTTTCTTGTTTAAGAATCTAAATTTAACTACTGGCAAGACTAAAATTATTTGTCTCCTGATTTCCAGGACTCTTTTTTCTCCCAACACAGTATGCTTTTTTACATGTTAAAATGTTTTTGCATGTTGATGAAGTTTATTATCCAGTATTAGCCATCTTCATTATTAAATATGTCTGGATAGGCTATTCTGTCATCATACATTACTCCATATTTCTACTCATTACATGGTTAATTAGCTGGTTAATTCCATCAGGCTAATTTAAGAAAATAATAATATACAGGTTTATTTTGAGACTTAAACATTCTTTTCTCTTACCTCCTACTCTATTGTAAATAGAGGACAAAAAGTTCTGGGTTTCATGTCACCTCTTACAGTGACGGTATTTTTCTGGCCAATATGCATGAGATTTGAGAAGATTAAGTGGCAGAAAACCTGGAGCCAGGGTACAGACAGGCTCGCTAACATCTAGAGTGTGCTGTCCAATCCAGTAATCACTAACCACAGGTGGCAATTAAGCCTGTGAGATGTGGCTGGTCTGTATTGAAACTGCATAAGTACACACGTTTGGATTTTGAAGATTTAGTAGGAGAAAAGCAGAATGTGAGCTACCTCGTTAATTGTTTAATATTCATCATGTTTAATAACACTTTAGATGTTATATTTAAATAACACTTTAGATTTAGTGGGTTAAACAATAAACATTAAAATTAATTTCACCTATTTCTTTTACTGTTTAAAATGTATCTACTAGAATATTTAAAATTACATATGTGGCTCATATTATATTTCTATTAGACTGTGCTGTTGTAGAAATTTACAGTGTATCTCAAGGAAGTAAGGCATTCATAAATAACATCACAGGAGCCAGGTGAAAAGTAAAACAAGCTATGGAGATAAACTCTGTCTAGGCTAATGAGAATTTACCTAGGTTCCAATCCCTCAAAAGCAGAGAAAGAAAATCCCAATAAAATAAAGTTCTGTATTCCATTTCAAATTCAGAATGAGAACCATCCCCTGAGGATTTGATCCCAAAAAAATCCTTCTAAGGATATATATATTCCTTAACTAATACTCAATCCCTAAACCCTGCAATTCATGAGTGGAAGTAGTATTTTCCTAACTCAAAGGGATCCAGGATATGCCTGATAAGGGGTTCCTTTAAGCGAGAATCTTTTGCTTATGACAGAGCCTTGCAGAAAGTTTTGAGTAGCTTCCAAAAAATGTGAGGAATGCCTCAAGGCTGGCTACACAAAGCGCTCTCCTTGGTCCTGAGACCTGTTTTTGGTTGAGCTCAGTCTCTGTTCCCCTGCCTATGAATTAAACCCCTCCACCTTAGCCCTGCCCTGCTTTATTTGCTCTGCCTAAACCCACCTCCTCTCCACCCCCATACTCTGTGCACATCCCAATCACTGCACTCACCATGTTCTAGGAGGGTATATTTATACATTCATCTCTCCCACCGGATGGAGCTCCTTGAGGCTAGGCACAGCATTCTGTATTCATCTTTGTGCCCCAAATATGCAGGTAAGAAGTGGGCACTCAAAAAATGAATAAATGTCTACCTAATACCTGTAACTGTGCTACTTTGTCATGTGTTCTATCTCCTTTGCTGGGCAGGGAAGAAATTTGAGAAAAAGATAGATTTAAGATGTGATTTTCTTGTGGGTAGAGATGTGCATGCGTGTGTGTGTGTGTGTGTGTGTGTGTGTGTGTGTGTGTGTGTGAATATATGTGTGGGAGACACAGTGGAAAATTTCAGAGGAGGGGCAGAGCCAGGGCAAAGACCTGGAGTGGGTAACAATAAGGTATGTTCAGAGTTTGACAAGTTCTGTGAGGCTGAGCCTGGGGTTTGTGAGGGAGGAGTCAGAAATAAGCCTTATCTGCCAACTAAGGAGATTGGCTGTTAAACTTGGGCAGGGAACAGGAGCTTCAGAAAGATCTTATTTAGAGGACTGACAGGATAAAAGGAGTATTTTAGGGAACAGTATGCTGCAGGAGAGGATCAAAGGCAAAAATAGCATTTAAAAAGTTACCACAGTATTAAACGAGGGGTAAAGGCTCCCTGGGGTTGATTTTTGAGGCAGAGTTTGCAGAAAATAAGAAATGAGGCCAGGCGTGATGGCTCATGCCTATAATCCCAACACTTTGAAAGGCCAAGGCAAGTGGATCACTGGAGGTCAGGAGTTCTAAGACTAGCCTGGCTAATATGGTGAAACTCCGTCTCCATTAAAAATACAAAAAATAGCTGGGCATGGTGGTGCATGCCTGTAGTCCCAGCTACTCGGGAGGCTGAGGCAGGAGAATCACTGGAACCCAGGAGGTGGAGGTTGCAGTGAGACGAGATTGCACCACTGCACTCTAGCCTGGGTGACACAGCGAGACTTCATCTCAAAAAAAAAAAAAAAAGGTCAGGAAAGTCTTTAGGGGCAGCCAAGGAATGTATGAGCTGTCAGGATGGGGATGTATTGGCAAGACAAGATTTAGAGAAGTTTTGCTATGTGATGGGCTGTGTAAAATCTCCATGTACAAAAAACCTAAGTACAATCAACATTGTTTTTCAAGGATTTCACAATTGGGTTGATGAGTAACTGAGCGTGACTCTACAGCCTAGAAACTGACCAGAGAGAGCACTGGTTTGCCAAGTTTTAGGTTGGTTGTATTTTTATTACTGCTCTGAGCCTCTTGGCAGTTTTGACTTCACTTATTTAAGTCACTACTCTTGCTACTGCTCTTTAAATTTGTCTAGTTATGAACTCTTACATCTCATTTTTAGTCAAGGATCCACCCTACTTTTAGATCTTATTTATTATAATGTGTATTTCATCTTTTATCATTAAAAGAACATTATTAATGGTTTGATGCCACTTTTGAATAAATAAGAAGCGCTCCCCCTCACAATATGACATTTCTTACTCTGATATTTCTATTTCCCTGCTTTAAAGCACAGTAGTCTCTGACCCATCTCCTTGTTTCTACCCTTATCCCTATACAGAGGTCATAGCGATCATTTAAAACAGAAACAGATTATACATACTGTTCAAAACCCTCTAATAGCATCTCATAATATCCAAAATAAAATCTGAATTCCTTGTCATGGCTAAGAAGTTCTACATGTTTGGGTTCTTTTCTATGTGACCAAAGGCATTCCCTACCATTTCTCACATCAGTGATCATGCTTCACCCAAAATTGCTCCTTTAGTTCCCTGAATCTACCAAGTTCTCTCCTGTCTCAGGGCCTTTAAACTAGCTATTCCTTCCACTGGAGAGACTTCCCGCAGATATACCTATGCTTCAATCCTCAACATTCAGGTTACTGCTCAAATACCACTTTCTCAAATGCTCCCTCTATACTCTGAAATGGCATTCCTGCTTTTACCTCCATAATCTTACTCTGGTGTTTATTATCATCTAAACTCACTGTTCAACAATCCTAAGATGCTCATGGTGATAGACATTATTAGTGTTCCTCTGGGATCTCCTTGGGACTCATCCTTCTGGGAACACTGATGGCTTCCTTCTCTGTAAGTATCAGTGATTCTTTACTTATCGAGTTTCCCTGGAGTGCTCAGCCTAGGTGTGGGGACAGGCCTGAAGAACTAGGAGTTGACACATTGGCTGAGTTGATGCCTCAGTAATGACCAATGGCAGTTTGCAGATAAATATTCCAGCTGCCTTAACCACCTGGGTGGGACAATATTGAGACACATTCTAAACCACCTCTGGAAGCTTGCAGCAGGATTGGTTACCAGTTGCCCACAGTGGTTACCTTTCATTATTTTACCCTGACTGGTTTTCTTTATTTTTTGTCTCACATACCCACTCCCCTGTTGGTGCCTCCAAAAAAAATTACTTGCACTCAAATGCTCATCTTAGAGTTTGCTTTGGGGATAAGCCAGTTTACCTTTTTTCTTTTTCTCTTCTTCTTTCTTTCCTTCTATCTGTTAAAAATGATTTAATATCTTTGAAATCAGAATCAATTTCCAGTAGACAGCTTGTCATAATTTAGTTGATAGCATCTTTCTTTTCAGGATCTTACATAAATTTGGGTATTTGTTGATTGGGATCCCCAATAGTATATATGTTATATACAGAAGTTTGTCAGTTTCATTCTTAATTCTTGGGAATGTCCCTCATATGCTGAACAGAGCCTAGCACAGAATAGAGGCTTTATAAAAATATTTGATCAAATGTGGAATTGAGGGGCACAATGATTTGAATATGTTCCCCAGTTCATGTGTTGGAACTTAATCCTCAATGCAACACTGTTGACAGGTGGGAACTTAAAGAGGTGATTAGGTGAATAGATTAGTGATATTATCCGGGGAATGGGATCCCAATAAAGGGATGAGTTTGGCCCCCTTCCTCTCTCTTGCCCTTCTGCCTTCTGCCATGGGATAACACAGCAAGAAGGCCTTTACCAGATGCAGGTCCCTTGACCTTGGACTTCCTAGCCTCCAAACCTATAAGTCTTGTTCTTTTTAAATTACCCAGTCTCAGGTATTCTATTATAGCAACACAAAATGGTCTAAGACAAGGGGATACTATCACCTCTCTTCAACAGCCACAACTTACTCCCCAGAGAAATGGGTCATGGAGGTCCCTTACAGAATAGACTAGTTTCATCACTGAACTCTGGAGGACCAAGAGGCAACACTGGTAGATGCAAGAGGCAACAGCACTATTGGATTGATTGGATCAGGGCTCTCTCTACTGAATATAAAATTTGGGATAGACTTTGGGATTGGATAACCTAAAATGTCATATTTATTTCACTGTCGTTTTGACAACTCAGGAGGAGGAGGGCTGAACCCATGGAGGGAGATGCTGGACTTAATGCTAACATGACAGGCTTAAATAATTAACTAGAGACTTATTAAGATGAAACAGGAATTATAACTCATTATTGTAGAGCAGGTCATATTGGCTACTTTTTTAAAATAAGCTAGCTAAGGATATTTTGAAACAAGATGAAATATATGTTTAACAAAAGAATATATTTGTCTTTTTGCACATCCAGTGCAAACACTGCAGTGCAATTGTGTTGTTTGTACAGACCTATTAGTCATCCATAGTGAGGCTACTAAAAGACAATCTCACAGAATGCAGAGACATCTGTGCTATTGCCCTGAGAGTGCCTTAGGGCCTTGGGGACCCCTCTCAAAGAAGAGATGAAAAGATCACTCAGTCCTTGACTGCAGAGTCCTTAATGTCTGAGTAGCACTAACAACAAAGCCACCATTATACAAAGTATTATTATTAGGAATATTCCATCCTCTAAGAACTGGCCTGAGATGACTTATTTCTACACAGGTCATCAAAAGCTTACAAATTTAGGTTGCCAGTCAAAATTGTGTATTTTGCTAACTTGGAATGCAAGATATTGCATCCTATTGGCAAGTCCCTGGAGTCCACCAGTCCATTAAAATAATGAGAGTTGTAATGTTTCCCCAGCAATATTAAGAGCATCTTAATTACTTAATCTCCAGTGAGTGGCATACATAAAATTTTTATGCATAATCTAATCAAAGAGCTACTGAACAGTGTTCTGTGTTTGAGTCAAAGAACATTTTCCTTCAAAAGTGAGATTTAGTTGGCCAATATCAGAAGAACTATGAAAGAAAGTAAATACGGAGTATCAGGTCTGCCTGCATGCTGGAAAGTTTGCTCTGCCTGTGTTTTTGTAAATTTATTTGCAATTCTATGGAGGAAAAAGATTTTTTCAAATAGCATTCTTGGGAATTGTTATTAAAAAATACCACATACAGAAATGTTTTTTACTTATTTTATAAAATTGTTACTGACAATGTTTTACTTGACAAATATCAACAGAATAATGGTGGTTAATTTGTCCTGAAAATCAATTTTCGTACCCACTTAGAGAAAAAAAAAACTGTTTCCTTGCCTAATCATCCTGATTTCAGTTAATAGCATGACCCAGTTGTTTGAATTATAAAGCTAGGAGTCCTGAATTGTTCTCTTTTCCCCAAACCATTTATCTACAGTAGACACAAATAGCTATAAAATATAAGTTTAAAAAAATCCTAACACTCACCAATACCTCTAATTCATTAGTAAATCTCATTGATTATGCCTCAAAATATATTCCAAACGTATTCATTTCTCTCTAAGCCTGCATGCCACCTTACACCAAGCCACTATTTTTTCCCACACATGTATTTTTTTTAATTATACAAGTGACATATGCTCATTGTAAAAGAAAAAAAAAAAAAATCGAAACATTACAGAAATACCTCTCTTCCCGTGGCTAACCCTGATCATATTTCTCACAGATAGTTCTTCTTGTTTCTTGTCTTGAACACCATAACAACCTCCTAGCTGCTTCCAGTGCTTCTATGTTGGCCTTCTGTATCCTTTTCTACACTAAGCACCAGAGTGATGTCTTTAAAATATAAACCAGGTTATGCCATTTCCATTTTAGAATCCTGAATCCTGTCACTGATACACTTTTCTTCTTCTCTCTCATTTCTTCCTTCTTTCTTCTTCTTCTTTCCTTTTAAATTATTTTATTTTATCTATTTATTTATTTTTTTGAGACAGGGTCTCACTCTGTCACCCACGCTGGAGTGCAGTGGTGTGATTGTGATCCTCCCACCTTAGACTCCTGGAGTAGCTAGAACTACAGGCATGTGCCACCACACCCAGCTAATTTTTAATTTGTTTTTAGAGAGACAGGTTCTCATTATGTTGCCAAGGCTGGTCTTAAACTCCTGGGCTCAAGCAATCTTCCTGCTTCAGCCTTCCAAAGTGCAGGGATTACAGGCATGAACCACTGCACCTGGCCTTCCATTTTCTTCTGTATGATTTATTGTCTGTTCCTTGCTACTAGAATAAAGACTTCATGAAAACAAAGACCTCTTCTATCTTATTTTATGCTATGTCCCCAGCTCTTAGAACTCATGGCAGGTGTACAATTATTTGTTGAGAGAATAAATGAATACATGAATGAGTTTTCTGCCATGTGCTAGGCATTGTGCAAAGCACTTTACAAACAATGTTGATTTCGATCTCCAGCAACTACATGAGACAGGGACCATTATAATCACCACTGCACAAAGGAACACTGGGTTCATACACTAGTAAGTGGTAAGTACAACCACCCCATGAGTCCATTTCCAATGTGTGATGTTGGATGGGTCATTTAATGTTTTAAAGTTTCTGTTTTCTCTCCTGAGGAAAAAGTATCATGTACATGTCCTTCCCAATTTCTTATATAAATCAGAGAATCCTTGAAAATAAATCAAAGAATCATCCAGCCACCAGTTACCTTAGACAGCCCTTAAGTCTAGCTCCCAATTCCACTATATATGAATTATCCAACAAGGAAATATCCAATAATGCAAACATGTATAAATATAAATAGGATTTCTAAGAAATACATAAACGGTTTAACATTACAAAATATGCTAAAGCAATTCACCACACAAAAGAATTAAAGGGGAACAACTACATGCTCATCCATTAAATACTCATTCAAGGTAAGCTGACTACTCATTATCTTAGCCTAATAAAAGACATTTATCAAAAACTTATAGTAAACATCACAGTTTAGAGTGGCATGTTAAAATCAAGAACAGGACAAGGGTGCCCATTATCACCACTTCTGCTTAACTAAAGGCAGGTAAGAAAAGGAATTAAAGGTAGAAATAACGAAATTAAGAGGCAGTCAAAACCAGAAATATTCACAGATATTATGATTAGCTGCAAAGAAAACTCAAGAGCATCTATAGACATATTAATAGAGTTCATAGAGATTTAGCAATTATGTTGGATAAGAATGACATTAAAAAAGCAATTTCAGGCTGGGCATGGTGGCTCACACCTGTAATCCCAGCACTTTGGGAGGCTGAGGTGGATCACCTGAGGTCAGGAGTTTGAGACCAGCCTGACCAACATGGAGAAACCCCGTCTCTACTAAAAGTATACAATTAGCTGGGCGTGGTGGCAGGCACCTGTAATCCCAGCTACTTGGGAGGCTGAGGCAGAAGAATCACTTGAATCCAGGAGGCGGAGGTTGCAGTGAGCTGAGATGGTGCCACTGCACTCCAGCCTGGGCAACAAGAGCGAAACTCTGTCTCAAAAAAAAAAAAAGCCATTTCACTTCTGTATATCACTAACAAACTGTTATAAATGTAAACTAAAATAATACAACATACAAAATATCTAGGAATAAATATAATGAAAGGTGTGCAAACCTATTGGTGTAGAAAATTATAAACTTTTATTGAAGGGTTTTAGAGAGATCTGCTCATTGATAAGATGTGAAGCCTAATTATCATAAAGATATCAGTTATATCCAGATTAATCTATAAATTCAGTTCAATTCCAAACAAAGTCCCATGTCATTTTTCCATGAAATTGGATAAACTGATTCTAAAATGCATATTAAAGATGCATTTTACATGGATCTCTAAATGTGCAAATATGATGGAAAGATTAAGAAAAGGTCTGGAAGAACAGATGCCAAATTGAGAATACTCGTTATCCCTGGTGAGGAGCATAAGTTTAAAGATGTGGGCAACAGAAGTGAAGAACTTTTAATTATTTTCTATGTGATTATGAATTACATTTTTAAAATAATAACACATTTACAGATTACCTGAGTAATATGCAAAGTACAAGGAGATGAAAGATGCTGTATGATTTATAAAGGTATCAGCTAGAAGTCCAAGTGCAAAGAGAAAAAATGATGTATACAATAGTCCCCCCCAGTTATCCATGTCATCAACTATGGTCTGAATTATTAAATGCAAAGTTCCAGAAATAATCCATAGGTTTTAAATTGCATGTCATTCTGAGCAGCATGATGAAACTCTGTGCTGACCTGCACCATCCCACCTGGCAAATGAGTCATCCCTTTGTCCAACTGTGCTGTAGGTTCTTCCACCATTTGGTTATTGACATGATCTATTCTTGACATCCAACCATCATCATGACTCCATGATCCAAGATCAGTCGAAGCAGATGATCCCCATTCTGATGTATGGTCAAAAAGTCAATGATAATCTGTGGCTACATCACAATGCCTACATTATTCACCTCGCTTCATCACATCACATAAGCATTTTATCAACTCACACCATCAAAACAAGGGTGAATACAGTATAAGATTTTTTGTTTGTTTGTTTTGAGATGGAGTCTTGGTCTGTCGCCCAGGCTGGAGTGCAGTGGCACCATCTCGGCTCACTGCAAGCTCCGCCTCCCGGGTTCAAGCAATTCTTCTGCCTCAGCTTCCTGAGTAGCTGGGACTACAGGCGTGTGCCACCACACCCGGCTAATTTTTGTATTTTTAGTAGAGACAGGGTTTCACCATATTGGCCAGGCTGGTCTCTAACTCCTGACCTCATGATCTGCCCGCCTTGGACTCCCAAAGTGCTGGGATTACAGGCGTGAGCCACCGCACCCAGCCACAATAAGATATTTTAAGAGAGAGAAAGACCACATTCACATACTTTTTATTACAGTATGTTGTTATAATTGTTCTATTTTATTATTGTTATTAATCTTTTACTGCTTCTAATTTATAAATTAAATCTTACTATAGGTACTTATGAATAGGGTAAAACAGCATATATAGGGTTCAGTACTATCTGCAGTTTTATGAATAGGGTAAAACAGCATATATAGGGTTCAGTACTATCTGCAGTTTCAGGCATCCACTAGAGGTCTTGGAATGTATTCCCCACAGAGAAGGTGGGGCTACTGTACATCTTTTTTACAAATGTCCCAATAGCAGGATGTTCATGGCTGTGGCCTAACTTAAAAATCTGTTTAACAATAAGCTATAAAAAGATTTTTTTTTTGAAACGGAAAAAAAGATTGTTTTTTAAGAAAATAATTATTACAGCCTGCCAGAATACAGCTATGTAGACCAAAGAGGAGCCAGGTGGCTTGACTTATATTAGTTTATAAAAAGCATACACAATGAATTAGAACTCCATAGAGGCTGATGATACCCAAGTTGGAAGACAATTTAGCATAGCCTGAAGCTTCTACAGAGCCCTCTGCTGTAATGAAGGCATAGCTATTTTGTGTTAACCCCAAAATTCGTATGTTGAAATCCTAATCCTCAATGTGGTGGTGTTTGGAGATGGGCCCTTTGGGAATATTTAGGTCATGAGAGTGGAGCCTTCATGATGGAATTAGTGCCCTTGAAAGAAAAGACACAATGGAGTCACGATGATGGTTGGATGTCAAGAATAGAGATCATGTCAATGACTAACATGGTGGCAGAACCTACAGCACAGTACACTGGACAATGAGACACAATGGATTGCACTTCTTTTCTCTGTATTCTCTGCATGCAAGGAAGGATACAACTAGAAGACCGCTATCTGCAAACCAGGAAGGGGACCCTCACCAGACACAGAATCTGACAGCACCCTGATCTGGGACTTCCAAGCTTTCCAGTTTATGACATTCTGTTATAGTAGCCTGAACTAAGACATGATGCAGGAAACAAGAGGGCAAAAATCTCCGGGAGCTTTACTTTGCAAACAACATTGTAAGCATAAAGTATGTACTACATGGGCTTTGGTTTTATTGCCTGTTTTTAAAAGTTTTTTTCAGATTTTCATTATCCCTAAATCATTTCGCAATATGAGAGGATTAAAAAGTACTCTTTCGTTAGGTGGGGTCAACTTTTTTTTTTGTTTTTTGAGACAAAGTCTCGCTCTTGTCCCCCAGGCTGGGGTGCAATGGCGCAATCTCGTCTCACTGAAACCTTCACCTCCCGGGTTCAAGCGATTCTGCTTCAGCCTCCCGAGTAGCTGGGATTACAGGTGCCTGTCACCATGCCTGGCTCATTTTTGTATTTTTAGTAGAGATGAGGTTTCACCATGTTGGCCAGGCTGGTCTCAAACTCTGACCTCAGGTGATCCACCCGCCTTAGCCTCCCAAAGTGCTGGGATTACAGGCATGAGCCACTGGGCCCAGTCAAGTGGGACCAACATTTTAACAAACGTAAACTCTTCTATCTTTTTACTGGTCTTAGAGATTCTATTTATATTAGACATGTCATGGGGATGTAGGGTGGGAAGGCTCATTGTTTTCTCTCTCCTATCTTCAGTAAATGCACCTCCTTAGGATTAAAGTAGGCCTAAGTACTTCTAACAAAAACAGTTTCTCTAGCTGGGTTTTCCCCTCCATCTGCTAAGGTGGTCTATCTGGAGAGGGAAAGAATAAAGCTAAAACATTACTCCTTTGGCCATCAAGGCCTCCCATTTTGCCTTAAATAGACTACATATGGTAGGGAAGGGTGGAGAAGCCCTATCATCCCTACGGACTGGCTTGTCCTGACCATGTGTAAAATCTCAGGGAAGAAGCTTCTGATTGAAATCTTAATAAGCCAAGGCTAAAACCCACAAATACTCCCTTTCCCCTCAAATGATCTTTAGCTACACTTTCTTTTTAAGGGCTTAAAGCTTCCTGCTGGCTGGCTGTGGCTCACCCCTGTATTTCCAGTACTGTGGGAGGCCAAGGCAGGAGGATCAGTTGGGCCTAGGAGTTCAAGAGCAGCCTGGGCAACATGGTGAACCCACTCTCTACAAAAAAAAAAAAAAAAAAAAAAAGCCTAACAGTGCATGCCTGTAGTCCCAGCTACTTGGGAGGCTAAGGTGGGAGGACTGCTTGAGCCAGGGAGGTCGAGGCTGCAGTGAGCCGTGATTATACCACTGCACTCTAGCCTGGGTGGCAGATTGGCAAGACCTTGTCTCAAAACAAAACCAAAGAATCTCAAAACTTCCTGCCACTATCCCAGTATTCCTCCATATTTTTTTTTTTTTCTTTTTAAAGAGAGGTAGGGAGATGTTGGTGTTAGATTGGTAGGTTTCACACAGAGGCTTTGCCAATGTCAGATGATGTCTAAAACATTCACAAACAGATTCCCGTGACTGGTAATGCACAGAGCTCCTCCTGAAAGCTTGCATCTCTGGAGCCTGAGCCACACTTTCAAGTACAATAACTGCATAACTGCCGGTGCTCTGCTGCTTCAGCCCCAGCATATGCCCTGAACACTGTAAGTCACTCCCTCCTGTCAAGGGGAGTTTGTTTACCCTATTAGCAAAACCAACTGAGTACCGCCTCTGGGTACTTGAATGTGGCAGATGTCTGGTCAGGAATTCTGCCTGAGGCCAAAGTCTAAAGGCACTGCCAGATGAGGACATCACCAAACTCCCAGCAATTAGAGGGCTGTAGCAGGGGAAATGACTTAACAGACTGCATGAAATTGTTTAAAAATCATTCTAGGGGTTGTCATGCTTTTCAGATTTGCATAGATATGCCTATAAGCTCAGGACCTGGCTGACAACCACCAGAGTTATACTCACCTCCTACCATGTTTTGTCTAGTTCATTACACCTTTTATCCTAGCCCTACAAGTAGGATGTAGGCTATTTTAGAGTTTTTGAAGATGTTGAAATGACTTCCTTTCACCAGTATCCCCTCCCCATTACCCCACACCTTCCAATCCATCAATCTATTCATCCATTCATCCATCCATGCATTTAATCAATGCTTATCTAGGTCCTGTGAGAGACAGAAATTAAGTCGATGTAAGTCTTGCCTTTAATGTAACTGAAGTGGGAATCAGATGTTCATAAACAGTGCTTGGCATATTGTGAACACTATAAACATAGGAACATAAATAATTATAATAAAACTAGGAGAAAGTCAAGAGTCCCATAAAAGAAACACAAAATGCTATCAGGACAAGTGTTTAAGAGAAGGAGGGTGACCTCTGATATGATATTGAAGGAAGATCATTTTGACACCCTGGTGATTAGCAGTGGGAGATGGGAAGACATTCCTAAAGGAAAGTGAAAGAAAACACAGAAGCGGGAAAATGCGGAACACATGTGAGAGACAAAATCTCATTTTCTGGAACACAGGGCATAGAAGCGAAATAACAAGAAACTTCGAAAGGTATTTAGGTCTCAGATTTTCAAAGACCCCTGAATGAACAAGTTAAGGAATTTGAGCTGAAGGCAATGGTTAGCAACCAATTTTTTTTTTTTTATTTTTGGCTTAAAAAAATGGAGGTATAATTCCAAACAGAAAAATGCACAGATCTTCAGTGTCCAGTTTGATGAGCTGTGACAAATGTCTGTTACCATGTAGCTCCAATCAAGATATAGAACATTTCTATCACTCTAGAAAATTCCTTCTTGCCTCATTCAAATCTGCTTCCCTCCCATTCTCCGGTGGCAACCAATGTTCTGAATTTCATTCCTATGGATGAATTTTGTCTGTTCTTGAACTTCATAACAATGTTATATAACATATGCTCTTGTATCTAGCTGCTTTCACTCAACATGGTTTTTAGATTCATCCATGATCCATATGTTTTAAGCAGGAAAAATGATATGATTATAACTGTACTTTGGATGATTAATCTGCTCTAATGTATGGAGGTTTTTGAAAATGTAAAAGCAATTTCAGCACCATATTTCAGGGAAGTGGTTATCTGTAGAAATGTACAAAGAGATTGGATTCAGACAATAGTGGAGTAGATGGAGGGCTACAAATCTAGTCAATTAAACAGAGGAGAAGTGAGAAGGGAAAAAACTATAAACTTACCCTCCCCAGTTAAAATCTCTGCAAGGTCTAGGCTTAATCAGCTGATACTTTCAGCAGGATTAATTAACAGCTGAAAATTAACAGCCCTGAAAAAGAGGCATGGGTACAATCAAATGAAGGGGCAGGAATAAATACAAATGAACATGACCTGGGGTGGAGGGTTGGCGGATATAAGAGAAAAATAGAAATAATAGACAGCTTTCAAAGATTAAAATATTTCTAAGGCTAAAATTCACATGTAACACAAGAGACCCAGAATAGCCAAAACAAGTTTTAAAAAGCAGAACAAAGTTGAAGAATTCATACTTCCTAATTTTGAAACTTACTTCAAAGCTGCAGCAATCAAGACCTAGTGGACACTGCTGTGAGTAGACATATAAACCCATGAAACAAAACTGAGAGTCTCTAAACAAACCCTTACATTTATGGTCAACTGATTGTTGATAAGGGTGTCAGGACAATTCAATGAAGAAAGAATAGTCTTTTCAACAAATGGTGCTGGGATAAGTGGAAACCTGCATTTCAAAAGAATGAAGTTAGACCCCTACCTCAAGCCACATACAAAAATTAACTCAAACCAGATCACAGACCTAAATATAAAAGCTAAAACCATAAAACTATTGGAAGAAAATATGGATTAGAAAATCATTTTTTATATATTACATCAAAAGTACAAGTGACAAAAGAAAATAACACACATATTGGGCTTCCTGAAAAGTAAAACCTTTGGCACTTCAAAGGACATCATCATGAAAGTGAAAAGACAGTGCACAGACAGAGAGAAAAGATTTGTAAATTATATATAGGGCAAAATATATGACTAGACACCTCATAAAAGAATATATACAGATGGAAAATAAGCATATGAAAAGGTGCTCAGTATCATTTGTTTTTAAGCAATTGAAAATTAAAACAATAAGATGCAATACACATCTATTAGAATGGCTAAAACTCAAAACATTGACAATATCAAATGCTGGTGAAGATGACACGGTTTGGCAGTTCCTTACAAAGTTAAACATAGTCTTACCATATGTGATAGTTAATTTTATATGTCAGCTTGATTGGGCCATGGGTCCATGGAGTGCCCAGATATTTTGCCAAACATTTTTCTGGATATTTTGGGATTAAATTAACATTTAAATCAGTAGTCTGAGTAAAGCAGATCGCCCTGCCTAATGTGGCAGGCTTCATCAATCAACTGAAGGCCTGAATTGATCAAAGAGGCTGACCCTCCCCCAAGTTAGAATTCTTCCTATCTGACAGTTTTTGAATTGGGACATGGACTTTTTCTGCCTTTGGACTTGAACTGAAACATTGTCTCTTCCTGGGTCTCTAGTTTGCCAGCCTTCAGACCAAAAATACACCATCAGCTCTCCTGGTTCCCACCCTTTAAACTCAGACTAGAACTAAATCATCAGCTCTCCTGGGTCTCCAGCTTTCCAATTCATCCTGCAGATTCTGGGTGCGAGCCTCCACAATTGAGTGAGCCAGCCAAATCTCTTTATAATGTATGTATATGTATGTATATATGTATATGTATAAATGCATAAGTATTTGCATTATATATGTGTATTACATATGTGTATATATGTATATGTATTTTATATATATA
>NW_016809492.1:276256-304361 GCF_001698545.2 Rhinopithecus bieti | reverse complement strand
TATATATATATATATATATTTTTTTTTTTTTTTTATAGCTCCTATTGGCCTTACTTCTCTGTAGAGCCCTGACAAACAGAATCATGTAATTCAGCAATTGTTCTCCCAGGTATTTATCCAATTGAGTTGAAAACTTATGTCAACATAAAAACCTGCATACAAATGTTTATAGCAGCTTTACTCATAATTGCCCCAAACTGGAAGCAACCCAGATGTCTTTTAATAGATGTCTTAGTCCGTCCAATCTGCTACAGCAAAATACCACAAGCTGGGTGGCTGATAAACAATAGAAATATATTTCTCACAGTTCTGGGTGCTGGAAAGTCCCAGATCAAAGCCTGGCAGATCTGGTTTCTAATGAAGGCTGTCCTTTCACTGTAATCTCATGTGAACAAAGGAGTGACGGATCTTTCTGGGGTCTCTTTTATAAGAGCACTAATCCCATCATGAGGGCCCTGTGTCATGACCTAATCTGCTCCCAAAGGCCCCACCTCCTAATATCATCATCCTGAAGGTTCAGATTTCAATATACGAATTTTGAGGAACATAAACATTCAGACCATAACAATGGGAGAATGGGTAACCAAATTGTTGTATATCCGTAATAGGATATTATTCAGAGATAAAAATAAATGAGCTACCAAGCCTTGAAAAGTCAAGGATGAATCTTAACATACAGTTTGTTGGCAAAGCTGTATCCTATTTAGAAATATAGACTAACAATTCAGAAACTCGTTTACATATATACTGAAATTGGACAGTTAAGCACATGGTTGATGGATGGTAGAAGCCAAGTTTCTCACTGCTGGAATGGGAGTTTACAGACAAGAAAGGAGAAGTGGCTAGAAAAATCCTTGTGGTAATAGATTTAAGTTGGAGACTTTGATACAAACTCATCTTTAGCCAAATATAAAGATGGTTACATATAGGAATACTTATAGATATGTGTATCTACACAGGTTATTATGCATTTCCATATTTCCGACTTCTGTTTGCTGAAAAAAAAAAACTAGTAGCAGGGAGCATACCTAGTGACCAAATCTTGGTTTCTAACACTATTTACCAATAAAATAAACCAGGGTTCCTTGGAAAAATGACTCATTCTAGAATTGGGGCAGGAAATGTGCAAGATGAGCCTGGAGCATCTTAAGTACTTGCTAAACAAACAAAACTCCAAAACATCAGGATGAGAGAATGCCACAGAGACATGGGAGCCAATTGAAAGAGCTCCCAATGGCCTAACTAGAATAATTTAAGAAATAAGAAAAAGTCAAGTTGGATTATAATCCCAAGTGTAAAATAAATACCCATGAGTGCAAACTGATATAAATAAATGATTAAATAAATAAATGAAGACAGACATATGTTCTGTGAAAAAGAATTTCAGATAATTTATGTAGATATTCCACCCTCAAGGAGGTAGAGCATAACCCGCTATTTCCTTTTTTTTGAGACAGGCTCTCACTGTGTTACCCAGGCTGGAGTGCAGTGGTGTGATCATAGTATGATCTTGGCTTACTGCAACCTCCACCTCCCAGGCTCAACAGATCCTCCCACCTCAGCCTCCCAAGTAGCTGGGATGAGACAACAGACGTGTGCTACCATGCCCAGCCAAATTTTTCACCATGTTGCCCAGGCTGGTCTCAAACCATTTGCCTGCCTTGGCCTCTCAAAGTTCCGGGATTATAGGTGTGAGCCACTGCATCCAGCCCAACTCTCTACTTCTTTTTTTTTTTTTTTTTTGAGAGGGAGTCTTGCTCTGTCACCCAGGCTGGAGTGCAGTGGCACAATCTCGGCTCACTGCAAGCTCCGCCTCCCAGGTTCACGCCATTCTCCTGCCTCAGCCTCCCGAGTAGCTAGGACTACAGGAGTCCGCCACCACACCTGGCTAATTTTTTTGTATTTTTAGTGGAGACAGGGTTTCACCGTGTTAGCCAGGATGGTCTTGATCTCCTGACCTTGTGATCCGCCCACCTCGGCCTCCCAAAGTGCTGGGATTACAGGCGTGAGCCACCGTGCCCGGCCAACCCTCTACTTCTTAAGTGTGAACTGCTAATAGTTACTTCCTTCCAAAGAGTACAGTATGGAAGGATTGGGTAGTCTCTTTACAGTGCAGAAACCTGATAAACACTACCTCAGCCAGGTGATCAAGGCTGACATCAACAGTGATGTCATGTTGATAGTATATATTTTTGATATGATATGTGATGAAAATGGCACTCTACCTCTGTGGCCTTAGCCCTAGTCTTATCATGAGAAAGACATCTGGCAAGTCACAATAGAGGGATATCTTACAAAAGTTATCTGATTAATTCACCTCAAAACCATCAAGGTCATCAAAAACAAGGAAAATCTGAGAAACCGTCACAGCCAAGAGGATCCTAGGGAGACATAACAAATAAAATGTAATATGGTATCCTAGATAGGATCCTGGAACAGAAAAAAAAAACAAGATTAGTAAAAATCTAAGGAAATATGAATAAGTATATAGTTAACAATAATGTATTCATATTGGTTCATTAATTATAACAGATATACCAGCCAAATGCAAGACATTAATAATAGGGGAAATTGGGTGTGGTATTTATGGGAAGTCTCTGTACTATCTTTGTAATTTTTCTATAAATCTATAAATGTTCTAAGAAATAAAATTTAAAAGACGGGCAAAGGATTTGAATACACATTTCTTCAAAGAAGATACACAAATGGAAACAAGAACATGAAGACATACTCAAAATCATTAGTCATTAAGAAAATGAAAATGAAAATCACAGTGAGATATCACTTCACATCCAACAGAATAGCTATAATAGAAAAGTTGACAATAGCAAGTGTTGGTGAGAATGTGGAGAAAATGAAACCCTCATACATTGCTAGTGGGACTGTAAAATGTTATAGATGCTTTGAAAAACAGTTTGGCAGCCCCTCAAAATGTTAAACACAGAGTTACTATGTGACCCAGCAATTCTACTCCTACGTATAGACCCAGGAGAACAGAAAACATATATCCACACAAAAATCTGTCCATTCATGCTCATAGTACCACTATTTATCATAGATAAAATGTGAAATCAACTCAAATATCCATCTATGGATTAACAAATAAACAAAAAGTGGCATATATCCATACAATGACATGTTATCTGGCCATGTGGCTGCCACATGTTACATTACAACATGGATGAACCTTAAAACATTATGCCAAGTTTTTTTAAAAAGCCAGTTAAAAAAGCCATTCTATTCATACGAAATGTCCAAACTAGGCAAATCCACAGAAACATAAGGTAGCTTAGTGGTTGCAGAGGCTTGGGGAAGGGAAGAATGGGGAGAATGAGGAGTGATTGTGTATGGGCACATAGCTTCTTTTGGGGATGAATAAAGAGTTTTGAAGTCAGATAATGATGATGGTTGTACAACTCAGTTGTGCACTTTCAAAGGTGAAATGTATCATATGTGAAATATATATCAATATAGTGATTAAAAAATAAAATAATATAGTGCCAAGGACAGCCAACCCCTACATCACCCTGAGCTAAAAGCAGTAATTATGTACGTAGAAGCTCATGGTGCTGGGGAATAGAATCTTTAAGAAGACTTACATACACTGACCTGATAATTTAGCATTTAACATATATTATTCTATTTAGCATTTTTTAATTTAGCATTTAATATACATTATTTTATTTAATTTTCATAGCCATGCCAAGAGATAGGTGTTATTATCTACATTTTAAAGACTAGGAAAGTGAAACAGTTAGGTTTAAACCCAAGCTGACTTATTCCAAAGCTAGCTCTCAACCATTACATTATATTTTAATGTACTGTAATGATTATATCTCAACCTCTCAAATCTTGAAATTCTCATCAAAGTATCCTATTTACTCCATAAAATTATCTTTGAAAGTTTTATTATTTTTCACTGACAAGTAATAGTTGTATATTTTTATAGGATAAAATCTGATGTTTCAATACATGTATATATTACAGAATGATAAAATTAGGCTAATCAACATATCCAGCACCTCACATGCTTATAATTTCTTTACAGTGAGAACATTTAAAATCTAAGGTAATTTGAAAAATACTTGTAACATATTAATTATTAATTTATTCTTCCTTCTTGTATTCAGACAGATACATATTCAGGATGAAAACCATACAGCTAAATCATACAAACAGCATGCCCCTCTTGGTTCCAGATATGAAAACCTGAACACTGAGGCTGTGAACAAAAGGATGCTAAAAAATGTTTACAATTGCTTCAAATTTAAATACTTGACTTTTCTAATTCAGAGGTGACTTAATTTGATTTTGTAAAAATATGCCTTTTGGTTACTTGTGGGATATTTTGGGGCCCCAAATTGTGCTTTTATTATTGGATATTTAAGTAACACATAATGCTTTAGGCATTGCTGTGGTCTGAATGCATCTCTCAAAATTCATATGTTAAAACTTTACCACCAATATGATAGCATTATGAGCGGAGGCCTTTAACAGTAATTTAATCATGAGGGCAGAGCTCTCATGGATGAGACTGGGGCCCTCATAGAAGGGCCTGAAGGAGTGGGCTTGTTCCTTTCCATCTCTTCTGCCATGTGAGGACACAGGGTTCAAGGTGCCATCTTGGAAGCAGAAAGTAACCCTCACCAGACACTGACTCACCAGGACGTGCCTTTCTTGGACTTCCCAATCCCCAGAACTATGATAAATAAATTTCTGTTCTTTATAAATCACCAGTCTCAGGTTTTTTGTTACAGCAGCACAAAAAGACCAATATAGGCATAATACATATCAGATTCGTGATTCTGTCCCATGCTCTGGTTAATAAAGGAATAGGTGGAGATATCTTTAAAGACATTTACATAGAAATTTTATAACACTGCAATTGAACCACTAATGTAAAAGTCTTATGAAATGATATTTTCTGAATATCTGCTTATTTTAAAAAGGTTAGATATGAAGACATGAGTTTCATAAACAGAAGTCTGCCAGTGTAAGGCAGAGATGAAAGACTAGCTCCACAGTCAGATAACTTGAATTTAATCTTAGTTCTGCCTCATTGGTCAAATTACTTAATTCTCCAAGTTTTGTTTTCCCCACCTGTAAAATGAATATTACGACTTTTATGACATAGAGTTGTTACTGATAATTAAAAAGAAAAGCATGCAAAGACTTAACACAGTGCCTGGCACACAGTGAGTGTCCCACAAAAAGTCAACCAAAAGAAAATTCACCACGATCTCAAATACTGGTGTAAATATCTAATTGCAAGCTCATTGTCCAAGATTTACAGCTGGAATTCAATGCCAGATATGTCTGAGTCCAACTGATTTGACTACACCATACTATATTATAATGATCATTTATTATCTTAGAACAAAGTTTGGGAGATACTTAAGTAAAGTTGGGACAAAAAGCTAAAGATTTTCCCATTCTAGGTTAAAATGTGTTATCTTCCATATTATTTTTGTACCCCAGAGCAACTAACTGTATTCAAGGATAAGTGAGAAGAAACTACTGAAATGATTTTGAAGAGAGACATCATATACCTAACACCAAATGTTAAAATAGCATTTACTCAATTATTTGGCAGTCTGCTACTTTGATTAGAACAGAAAATGGGAAAGTGAAAGTGGCTTTCTCAACCAATTATGGGCATGTTAAATCACACAGACTATAATATTGGAGATACCTACAAAGAAAGGTACCTGCTTAGATCCAATCAAATATTTTGACCACTATACTCAAAAGCAACTGCCTTGAAATATCATCCTGGTAAAACTCTAGGTTCATGTTTTTAACATACAAGATTGAATAATCACATTAGATATGAAATATATAATAGTATTTTCATTTTTAATGTATATCTGATTAAAGCTTGAAGAATACATTTCATTTATAATGTGGAATCTTGTAAGACATCTGAGTTTCTAAGACTGATTAATTCTTAAATTAATAACTGAGGTTCTACCTATAAGGCTCCTAAAGCAACCACTAACATATTTGTTTTCATGAATTCATTGTTTGCTCAGTAATAGAATTATTCATACAGGAACTCTGTAGGAGTTTGGGGCAGCTATTTTGTAAGCCGAGTTAAGCTAGATTTTAGAAATGTGCTGGAATTTTCATATTTAACATTTTGCAAAACATTCTTATCTGTAAACCCAATTTTCTTTTCTTCTATATCCAAAGGAGAGTCTCACCTTTACCAAGCAGAGAACCATGTGAAAGAAAAATCATATGTTGTAAGTGAAAGTTAAGAAAAAGTGCTTATACAAATGCAAGGTGTCATATAAATACTCGTTTCTCCACAATGGTTGAAAATGTGGTAATCCAGTTAAAACAAATATTTTTATTACTAAAAGTTACCATATAAAGCACACATGCCTTATCTATCAATGTCAAACAATTATACAAAAAAGACTCAAACCCTTACGTATGGTACAGGTTAAGTTTTGTTCGTGTTTAGGGAAGTAGTTCAGAATCGTCTCATTCCTCAGTATCACCATTATGCCTTTTAACCACCATGATATAGAGTTGGATGAAAACACACATTATTTGAGCTCTGAGGTTGACTCTCTTCCAGTTAGAGGGGGCTAATAGGATGGTTATTTTTATCTTGATCCTCACCAGGTTTCTGATGTTCTGCCTAGATCCCACTGTGGTATATTTAGCACCAGTTCTTCCTGCAGGAGCCTCAGCCACGTGGAATCACACTTTCACACACCCCCAACTCCCCCACCCCGCCTGCTCGCTATTGCTGAATACATAACCTAAGCCCTGAAACATGGTTTCTAAAAGATTAATTTCTACTCACAGAAGTATGGGTGAAATTTTTCTTAATGTGACTTGACTTACCAAGTGACGTTTATTAAACCTTGTCAGAAACCATCTGACTTGCTAAATACACACACATGCATACATACACACTTCTGAAATACAGTAAAAAATCTTCTCCATTGAAAAAGAGGAAAGATTTTAAGGCAATAGATAAACAGTGTGTATTTTAAGTATTCCTCTACAGATCACACTTATGTGTATGTTTAGTTTGTAACAACAGCAGCCCAATAAATGCGACAAGACATATATTTCACTCAAATGTTGCTATGGAATCCTTTCCTGACTTGAAAATTAAATTTCTCCATCTGTTTGCATGACTTCGTATTCATTGTAGTGCCAAGGGCCAGCTGATCTAACAAACATGCTGTAGAACAAATTCCTCAAACTAGAAAAAAAACAAGTGTGAAGTAGAGCAAATAGCATGAGAAACCATATATTTCTGAAAGATTCACTCTCCGAAAGCACATTAATGTTGATAAAACTGGCGGCTTTATTTAGGGATATATTCTTACATGGGCAACTAATCATACAAACTTCTCAACAGTACAATGAACATGACTCGGGTAGGAAATGCTGTAAATCCAAATATTGAATTGTATTAAGATACTAAAATACGGGGATTTAACAGACAATTTAGACATGACTTGAGTTGACTTTAAAAGTACCAAGAAGAAAATAAACCACATTAAAATACTTAATGTATTCTATATAATGTTCTCTTTGTAAAACCAATTTAAAGATTCTTCAATAAAACAGAAGATTGTGATACAGATGATGTATTAAAAACAAATTTTAACTTATCTATTTATAATGTAATTCATGTTAGCAAGTTTCAGAATTTTCAGACTACAAGCCTATTCCAATTAATTCCAATTATCTGAGTAATTTTATATTTATAGGATTATAATTACAAAACATCTAATTTATAAATGTATCCACCCACATACATTTTCTGACACTAATATGTAATTCTTAATTATTTACATTAGCAAATTTGTACATTTATCAGAATATTATATAAATTACTGATTTTTTTTAATTTAAAAGTAATTTATGAAATATAGGCCACTGAAAAGTCTTTGAAAGCATTTTCCTTTAAAACATTTAATAAAATTTTAAATTCATTTAATTAAATTCTGTTTCTAAAGAGAAACCAGCAGGTGTTATTAGCTCATTGTGTTTATCCTCTTCAAACATATATTGTTCCCAAGTAGTTTTTTAGTTATTTGCTCATATCACAGTTGTAGGGTTTGTTTTCTTCTCTGACTTGCAGGCAATTTTATTTAAGGATGAGTTTTCCTTCCCCTAGTACACTAAGAAGTTCTGAGAGCAAGAACATTATTGTGCCTTACCTAAATGCTTGTTAAAATGGCTTACCCATTTTTCAGTTCTCCCACATTAGTTAACTTATTATCTTATAATTAAATATCTGTTTCCTGATTAGCTTTAACATATAGACTCATACTAAATTTTCCCTTAGAAGCCATTATGCTTCAGGTACTTAGAATGTAAAATTTTTAAGGAGAGTAGAAACTTGAACTTTAGCATCATTTGGAGAAAACACTATCTGATAAACAAAATAATAAATCTTACTTGAGAATTTTATGTTAATGAAAACTAGTTATTTAAAAAAATTTTTTAGCAAACAATTACGATTAAAAAAGTCAATCTAGCTGTCTGAAAATATTTAGTAATATAATCATTCATTCTGGTGAAACTGCTGACCTATTTTCTAGGCTTGATGAAGAATTTAATTGTATTTCTCTATACTTACCATTACTTTTCCATCATAAAATTATCTCAAAGTGCCCCAGAGATATGATGTAACTAATGCAAATAATTACTAGAAAGGAATTTAATAGCGTATTATAATCTTGGGAATAATTCAGCTTGAGTCAATGTTTTCTAAAGTTTCAAGTTAAAGCTGTTCTAGGGAAGTTAGGCTTGGGGTGCATTCTTGTATACTTGGAGGGCTTTCTTTGCGTCTTACTTTCTATGCCAACTCTCTTAGACTCCTCGAAAATAGAATCAGAGAGTCAGGCAACAGAGAATGTTTTCATGTATGACCAAAAGACTAGTCTCGCTGTAAAAGGTCATTTCCAAAATAATAAGCATGGATAGCAAAGAAAAAATATTTTAAGGAGAGTGATTAAATAAATATAAGAAGAATATTTGGTCAACACTTTCTAGAATAATAAATTAGCAATCATCCTGCTATTTCTGTAAACCTTAATAAAATTGTAACATTTTTCAGATAGCCAAATATTTAATTCATTGGCCCCAATTTCCTTAATATTATAATAAATAACTTGTTTTGTGTGTTCCAAAGTAGCAGTAAAAGTAGACTGGGTAAACATTTGCTGTATCTATTTCTGTAATACATCTCCCACATTATATATACAAGTTAAAGCTTCAAGGCTGTGGTTAATTTTAAGCCTAGTCAAGATGGCAGCACACCCACGTTCCCAGGCTTAAAATATAGCATATTTCATAACTGCTTCTTCACACCTTACAGAATTCATATATACTTGCAGTCATATTAATAATATTTCTCCAACCAGGTTCTACTTACATCTGCCTCCAAAATTTGCTCATTTTTTAATGTACTGACGTTATCCACCAGAATTGGATTTCCTCTTTAAAACACTGAGAAATTTGTTGCAGACAATAGACTTGAATGAGCTAGAATAACAGAAAAGACCTGTTACCTCCTATAAAGACAAAATTTGTTTTCTTCAGATGAAAAACAAAAGCTAGACCAAGGGTAACTCAGATTTCCTTCTTTTTACAGAGACTCTGAGACCATAGCAAATATAAGTACTTGTAGAATGAGAATTAATTTTACCTAGCAGATATTAAAGGCTAAGCCTATTGGTCATAAAAACACATTAGTGTAACGGAGTAAGAGGGCAATGAAGAAAGGGAAAAGTTGAGCTAAAATTTTATTTTCTTGGACATTTCTTGGAGAATATGGGGACAGGCACTTTGCTGTTTTAGTTCTTGCTCAGCAACCTCCCCCACTGCCTTCTACTCTGTCACTACATCCAGTAAGCAGGGAGGGAATAAAGTGGAAGGGATCAAAAAGTCTTTGACTCTCCCTGTACAGTAAGGGCATGCTAATGTACATAAGTGTCTTCAGGGCTGCACTGAGGGAGATGATATGTTTTCTTTGTAGGTTGAACAGAACTTGATGCTAGAAAAGTGTTCTCAAAAGCTTGGGATTAAAAAAACCATGTTTTTACAAATTGAATTATTAACAACTATGTGTTGAATATCTCTAGGTGTAAGGCACTAGAATTGCCACTGTGGATATACAGATGATTAAGACACTGCCTCTTATCCCAGATTACTCAGCTGGAGCCCAAGTTCCATTAATATAACAGTTATATAGATGGCGTGGAAAAGGTGCTTCTATAATAGTACAGTAAAAATATGTTTACTTGTTAATATTACCCAAAGTGATCTACAGATTCAATACAATGCTTATTAAAATCTCAATGGCATTTTAACAGAAATAGAAAAAACAATTCTATAATTCACATGGAACCACAAAAGACCATGAATAGCCAAGTCAATCTTGAGAAAGAACAAAGCTGGAGGCATCATACTTCCTGATTTCAAAATATATTACAAACCTACAGTAATCAAGACAGCATGGTACTAGCATAAAGAAATATATATAGGCCAATAGAACAGAATGGCAAGCCCAGAAATAAATCCACACATATACAGTCAACTAATTTCAACAAAGGTGCAAAGAATTCACAATGGGGCAAGAATCTTATCTTCAACAAACGGTACTGCTAAATCTAGATATCCACAAATGAATAAACTTGGTTTCTGATTTTATGCACACAAAACCCCACTCAAAACAGCTTAAAGACTTAAAGGTAAGCCCTGAAACTGTAACACACCTAGAAAAAAACATAGGGGAAAAGCTGCATGACATTGATTTCATGAATGTGACACCAAAAGCACCGGCAACCAAAATGAAAAAGAAGAAGTGTGACTATATCAAACAACAACAACAACAAAAAAATCTGTACAGCAAAGGAAATTATCAATAGAGTGAAAGGTAACCTATGGAACAGGAGAAAGTATCTGTAAACCATATGCCCAATAAGGAGTTAATATCCAAAAGAGATAAATAACTCCTATAACTCAATAGTTTAAAAAATCTGATTTTAAAATGGGCTAAGGACTTGAACAGACATTTCTCCAAAGAAGACATACAAATGGCCGATAGGTATAATAAAAATGCTCAACATCATTAGTCATTAGGGAAATGCAAATCAAAACTACAAAGAAATATCACCTCATACTTGTTAGAATGGCCATTACAAACAAACAAACAAAAGACAAGTGTTGGCATGGACGTGGAGAAACTGGAACCATTATACATTTCATGGGCATGCAAAATGCTGAATCCACTATGAAAACAGTATGGAGATTCCTCAAAAAATTAAAAATAGAACTACCATATGATCCAGCATTCCCACTTCTGGGTATCTGTCCAGAAGAATTGAAATCAACATCTCAAAGGATTATCTGCAGTCCTGTGTTTCTTGCAGCACTAATCACAATAGGCAAGATGTAGAAATGATCTAAATGCCCATCAACAGATAAATGGGTAAAGAAAACATATATACATGCCAAGGAATATCGTTCAGCCTTACAAAAAAGAATATTCTGTAATATGCAACTACATAGATGAACATTGAGGACGTTATGCTAAGTTAAATAAGCTAGTCACAGAAAGATAAATACTGCATGATTCCACTTACAGGAGGTATCTAAAATAGTCAAATTCATAGAATCGAAGGGTGCAATGGTGGTTGCCAAGGGGTGGAAGTAGGAGGAAATGGAAAATTACTAGTCATTGGGCATAAAGTTTTAATTAAGCAAGATGAAGAAGTTCTAGAGATCTGTCATATGCCATTGTCCCTAAATTCAACAGTACTGTATTGTACACGAAAAATTAATTAAGAGGGCAGATCTTAGGTGTTTTTACTATAATAAGAGAGACATACATTTTTAATGAGAAAGGCTGCTTCAAAAAAGGCACAAGGACATGGATATGAAATGAATCTCTTCTGAGCTGTAGACCTGTTCAGAGGGTATGGGGAGCTACAGCTACCTTCCTTTCAATTTCAGACCCAAATCTACCTTGATGAGTAGCTGCTCCCCCCACAATGGGCTAATACTAAAGCACAGGGGACAATAAGAAGGAAACCAACAAAAATCAGTTACGGTTGTCAGTACACTGGTGCCCTACCAGCAAATCCTGCACTAGGAAGGCAAGGGGGCCATTAAGTGTGCAACCACCTTATCCATTGGCATTGCCCCAGATAATAACATGAGGGCAAGACTTGTNCTTAGGTGTTTTACTATAATAAGAGAGACATACATTTTAATGAGAAAGGCTGCTTCAAAAAAGGCACAAGGACATGGATATGAAATGAATCTCTTCTGAGCTGTAGACCTGTTCAGAGGGTATGGGGAGCTACAGCTACCTTCCTTTCAATTTCAGACCCAAATCTACCTTGATGAGTAGCTGCTCCCCCCACAATGGGCTAATACTAAAGCACAGGGGACAATAAGAAGGAAACCAACAAAATCAGTTACGGTTGTCAGTACACTGGTGCCCTACCAGCAAATCCTGCACTAGGAAGGCAAGGGGGCCATTAAGTGTGCAACCACCTTATCCATTGGCATTGCCCCAGATAATAACATGAGGGCAAGACTTGTGAACTATAGAGCTAATGGTTGTCATTGGTGTGTAAGTGGGTGGGCAACATGCATTTGGACTTAAGGTGATTGATAACTTCCTACGGGGTAGGGAATGCTTAATGATGTTACATGGGAAGTACCATGGCAACCATGTTTATTCTAAATGCAGAATACATGCTAAGTTCAGATTTTAAGATAGTAATTCTTAAAATGTATTTAAATGTCCTTCCCATCAATAGAGAGTACAAAAGGACAGTTATGCCAGCAGAAAAAAATACAGATATGAAACAAAACACCCAGACCAGAGAGACAGAACTGCTTCATATAGCCATTTTCAGGCAAAGCAGGGATCCAGTGTTTTGCCATGCATATTAGAGAAAAGGGAAGCCTCCTACTGATATAACCTAATACTTAGTACTAAAAGGCTATTCCTGAAAAGTACATAAAAGTAAGCAGTCTTAATGACTAGTAACTAGGGCTCTGAAGCTAGAAGAAAGCATTCCAGTGGAACACATGGAAGAGAATCTTGTCTGAATGAGACTTCAGTCACTAGTCACTAGAAGTTATCATTAAGACTTGATGAGGAACAACTGATAACTGAACGAAATCTAGTGTGTACACTCAGAATGTGTTGTGAATAGTTTGGTATAGTGTATCATTTCAATGACCAAATTATCGTCTCATAAAACCCCAAGCAAAGCACCTAAGGGTTTAATATAATGATACCTGGAGCAAGAGGAAGACACTACCTGAATATTATAATTAATGTTCTGTTCCTAGAATGAACAACAGGTCAACTGAATTCATTATGGAGTACTTTCTTAATGAGGCTAATTTCTGAGTTTTCTCAAATTAGTGTAAGATATTAAGCATATGTAGAAAGATGATGAATTCAAATGTGAAGTGAGATTTCAACTCAACAAACACTTACTGAACTATGAGTAGGATGCTGTGCTAAATATTGTGGCTTTACAGACGAAACAAATCCCTTGCTCCAAATGCAAGGTAAGTCCAGAAGCAAAGAGATGCTATGTGATGAAATAGGTGCCATACTAGAAACAGAAATCAGAGCATAGTATGGGTATGTACAGGCTCATGATCAATGATTAGGGAGGGTTCAAAGAAAGTATGGGTTCCAAAGAGAGTACACATAATAATTTTCCTGCTCAGCAGTACTTGTAGGCAGGAGATGCTTTCTTCTTGTTTTGTTCTGTACCAATTAGCAATAATGAAACTCCGCAGCTTCAGCTATAAAATATTTATTGAGAGTGAGTACATGGAATAGCATAGATGTCAGGAATTAAATACATTATCGAGAACACAAAATATCAGAAAGCTAGAAGGCTAGCCACCCAGCCCAGACTGTCTGTCTCAGTCAGGTTAGATTAGTTTCAGTACAGATATAACAAGTCCTCTGATTTTGACTGAGGAGCCCCTAGCTAGCAGTACATATAGTTATATATGTGCCTATTTCCTCCTTGCAGTCCATGAGCTACTTGAAGGCAATGACTACATTATGCAACAGAGTGCATGGCATTTAGAATGTGCTCAGTATTTGAATACTGACTGAATCAATGAATAATTCTATATTGAAAGCACCACTCCTCCCCCCCAAAATAATTAATAATGGTTTTTAAAGCCCTTCAAGGTCTTCTACAGCCCTTCAAGGATCTGTCACAGCTTCCAGGAATCAAGACATTCATCCACGTGATGGATGTGAGTGAAAGGTCCACTGCCAACGTTAGCACATTTCCTTGTCGTTTGACCTTTAAGAATTTAAGACTACTCAGGAAAAGCCTGGAAATAAAAGGATCATAGTCTTGAAGATACTCATGAAGATACTCACTTCATTCTACACTTGATCTTAGCCAAAAGGCCGAGAAGCGATACTCACTTCATTCTAACACAAGCACTTCCTACAGAAAAAGAAAAGACATGCGAGATAATAATGGAATAGTTGTAAAATCTCTTTCTGGAGACAACAATGAAACTATAGACCATCTTGGGTTCTATGTTAATCTTATATACAGCCAAAGCAAGTATATGGAAATGAGTTAACCCCATGAATATCACTATTTTTATTCCATTGTCCTCCAAACAAATTTTTTCACTGCATTTGATATGTACAAACATGTGAAGTTTAAAGAATGTCATCTGTCCAGTCTCTTGTAGAGGAAATAATGTGAACCTGAAATAGCTAAAGGACAAAAGAAGGAAGAGGAAGAGAAAACATGCCTGAAAGAATCTAAGTTACTGACAAACCCCCAGAACATTTTGATATGACTGTATCAGCCAGACCTATGAGAGAGGACTAGTCTGGTTTTGATACTAAATTGCCATTGTCCAAACTCCAGTTATCCACAGTTAATCTGAGATGGACATCTATTGGTGTTTGGTTGTTTAACACTTAGGCCTGGTTTCTAAGCACATCACAAATTTATTTCTGGGAGTTACTTCAACTTTGGATATAATCTGGAGAGGCCCTGAATCCAGTTCCCTTACTTTTTCCAGCCAAGGGGCAGCCATGTGATCCCAGCTTGGTCAATTAAATACCTGCCTGGAATTTAAATTTTGAGCAGAGTGCCTAAGAGACTAAAATGGCTGGGGTTCATCCATTTCATCACTGTCATCCTGACCAGCTGGTTCCTGCTGCAAGAGAACACCTATTGTTCCTGCTTTCTGCTCTCTGGAGGTAACCTGGTTCCTGACCATGTTCATGTCTGGTCCCATAGTCATCTTGTAAGTTTTATGCTCTCCTAGTGGCCTTCTAATAAACTGCCTTTCCTTTAAGTTAGTTAGGCTGGTTTGGTTATGTGCAGGGCAGGTGTGGTTGGTACTTGCTGCCCTCCTGAGATGAGTGAGTATAAGCGGCTACTGCAGAGGTTCCTGTTCTCATGTTACTTTAAAATCTGGCAGCCTGAGTCTACCAATGAGCATCTGTAAAACATGCTGAGGTATGCCTGCCTAATTCTCCTTTCCTAATTTCCTTTCCTATCTGTCTCCCAAGTAAGGTCCCGTTAAAGATGAATGCTAGGCAAGGTCAATATGGGGAAACTGGGGAAAAGACCATCCTAATTTCTTTCTGCAATCTGCCTTAAATGCAAGCAAAAGTCAGTCATTACATAAAAGCTACTGTTGAGCAACTCTTTCCAAAACAATGTTTACTACCATGATCAATGACACTGAAAACACACAGTTAATAGAATAATTTTGATAGAGAGTGGGCTAGGTGCAGTGGCTCATACCTATAATCCCAGCACTTTGGGAAGCTGAGGCAGGCAGATTACTTGAGCCCAGGAGTTCAAGACCAGCCTAGGCAACAGGGCAAAACCTCATCTCTACAAATAAATACAATAATTAGCCAGGTGTTGTGGTGCACCTGTAGTCCTAGCTACTTGGAAGGCTGAGGCAGGAGGATCAATTGAGCCTGGGAGATTGAGGCTGCAGTGAGCCATGATCACAGTACTGCACTATAGCCTGGGAGATCCTGCCTCCAAAAAAAAAAAAAATTGAAAGTGAATGGAACATACAGACTGAAAATACATCTGTATATTGTATTCTTGAAACAGAAAATCTGAGCATTAGGAAATTTATAGCCAATACTAACACACACAAAAAAAGCCACTTAGCAAACAAAATGAACCCCAGACAGCTGTAGCACTTTCACACTTGGGAACCTGGTTTGCAGTCTTGTGAATAGAAAAGCATATGAAAAGAATAATTAAAATATGTTAGAGACAAGTGTCAACGAACCTAGCTATAAATATCCTCAATGAGAACATTAAATTTCCTTTGGGAAATTATTGAGAGTGGATTGTACCAGTTAAGAATGGGAAAGATCAAATTAAGAAATGGAGGCAACATTTCAGAAAGTAATGCAATCCCAGGAGTCCCTCAATACTATTATGGCCTTACTGGCATTCCTGAGACACAATAGGCTGGAAAGGACCTTGGATGGATGAGAATACTGATGCCCTTCAATACCCAGAGTGAGAGTGCCATCCTCTCTCATTACTCACCAACCTTACAGTAACACTTTTCCAGTACCACTGAGAATTGAGAGCACTTTAAATGCTCAGAATTTCCCCTCCCAGCAATATAAGAGACTGCATATTCTGAAATCCAACTAAACACCTAAACATTCTAGAAAAATATAAAAGCCATGATTATAAAGGAACAGCTAAGCTATAAGTAACTAAAAGGGAAATATCAGAGGATAACAGTAAAGTGAAAACATGAATCCAAAAAGGTCATCCTCTCTGTATGACATCCCCCCACCTTGCAAAGAAAATCCAAAGCCAACAAATTAATTTAAAGCAATTGTTTCCCTTAGAAACAAACATAAATCTTCTACAAAGATATGTGCCCTGAAAGCAGACCTTACAGAATTCATACAGATAAAGTTCCAACACAAGTATAATTTTTCAACTTTTAAAAAATTTGAATTACATGAAAAAGTAAGACACTATGAGAGAGAGCCAGCAGAATACACTGCACAGACCTGTCACGACTTCCTATGTTGGAATACTAAAATCAAAATATAAATTAAGTGTGCTATTAAAAGATTACAGAGGGAATTGAATACATAAACAAAGAGTATGAGACTATGAAATATGAAGCCAATTTGAAAAAGAACCAAAACGAACTTCCTGAAAAAAAAATGATTTAAATGTAAAAATGTATTGTACAAGTAAACAAGCTAATAAGACACAGGTAAAAAGAGTTAATTAGAGAACTAGAAGCCAAAGTTGAAGAAACTACTAGACTGGAACAGAGACCAAAAAAGAGAGAAAAATACATTAAAAAAGGTTAAGAATCATAAAGGATACAAATAAAGGACTAACATTTATAATAGGACCTCTAGAAAGAGACAACTGTGAAGATGAGGGAGAAATGATACATGAAGAAATAGTGCCTAAGAATTTTTCAGAATAGATGAAAAACACAAATTCACAGACTCAGGAAACTAAACAAATAAGCAGGATTCAACACACACACACATAAACAAACTCCAAGACACACACTACAGTGAAATTTCAAAAATTCAAAGGCAACGAGAAAATCTCAAAGAGCCAGAAAAAGCACTGTGGTGGATAAAGAGAAGGAAAGAAGAAAAAGGAAGGATAAAGTAGGAAGAAAGAATAGAAAATTGAAGGAGGACTATATAAAAGAATGGAGAAAGACAAAGGAGAGAAAAAAAAATACTTGAACAAACAGGAAAGTCAGACTCTCGTTAGGGGTAAATGCAGCTAACAGTCTGAGGATGCTTTTGAGGTACAGCTAGCTGAACCTGAAATCCTGACATTAAGCTGAAAGGCTAATGTGTTTCTAGACTGGTAGTGCCTCTGACTCCTGATAGCAAAATAAACTCCTCCTTAAGATAGGTCTCAGGATTCCCAAATATTAAGTTCAATCTATTATAGCCACATAAATAATATTCCCAAACACCTAGAAAAACTAGCCACCACAAAGCAAAATCAGTAGAACAAGAGATCAAGATGCCCAAGAACCACAGATAATATAATTATCAGATATTAATGTAAAACTACTATCATTGAAATGGTTAAAAAGTAAGAGTGGTAATAAAAATTCACAAAGGAATATATAATGAAATATTGTTTGACTTTAAAAGGAAGAATATTCTGGTGCATGCTACAACATGGATAAGCCTTGACTTTGCTAAGTGAAATAAGTCACTCACAAAAAGACAAATACTGTATGATTTCACTTATGTGAGATACCCAGAGTGTCCAAATTATAGAGGCAGAAAGTAGAATGGCAACAGGAGCTGGAGGAGAGGAGATTTGTTTAATGGGTCTAGCATTTCAGTGCTGCCAAATGAAGAGTTCTGGAGATTGGTTGCCTGACAATGTGAATGTATTTATCACAACTGATGGGTGAACTTAAAAAGATTTTTAAATGGTGAATTTTACCCTGTTTTATCATAATTTATATTCCTTATTATTCAACCTTCTTGATATACATTGTGGTTCCTACATCAGTGAATTCAAGTCTTTCATCAATTATAGAAAAATCTCAGCCATTACTTTTTTGAAAATTGCCTCTCCTCCATTTGAAACACTAACGAGACAAATGTAAACACTTGTGTTTTTTTTAATGACTTAACTTCTATGACAGAGTTTATCTGTCAACTGGTGTACTTCATAGGTTCTAAGAAATTCTGTCATTATCCTCCTGAATGTCACCTTTTCCCCAACTTTCTTTCCTCTTTTTCTCTCTGAAACTCTAAGTACCATCAATCTTCATTATTTGCAGATTGCATATTTGCAGATTCACCTACTTGCTAAAATCTATTTATAACCTCCAAATTAATCTTTTATGGTCATTCATGGACATGCTCAGAGTGGCAAAAAATTTGAGTCACCTGATGTACATGTTCCTAGCTGAGGTCAAACAAGGTGATGCTCTGTGTTCTTGCTTCAGCTCTCATACTGTAAACACATGTCCTTTTTGCTATCTATTTAGGGCTCTGGTTTTGTTTTTTGCATTTTTGTGCTTTTTCTTGGTGATTTCTCTGTTTACAGTGGCCCCCAAACACAGTACTGAAGTGCTGTGTAGTGTTTCTTGGTGCAAGAAGGCTGTGAAAATCTGTGTGTTAAATAAGCTTCATTCAGGCATGAGTTATGGTGCTGCTGGCCACAAATGTGTTAAGTGAGGTGCCTTTAAACAAAAACACACATAAAACAAAGTTATATATTGAAGAATTAATGAAAAATTGTGAACAGATGCTCATAGAAACTTTTTATTTCTCCTAGGAACAATGGTTCAGTATTCACTAATTCAGTATTCACAGTGGCTTTATAGAACATAACTCTTGCCAAATAATGAAAAGTGACTGTATGAGAACATCTTCTATCTTCTCTATATCTCATTTTCTCTTGTTTATTTTCTATTGTTTTATCTCTCTGTGCAGCATGATAGATAATTTATTTTGACGTAATTTCTGGGTCACTATTTGCCCTTTAGCTATACCATGTGACTACTGAAGTATTGAGTTTTACACTTCGGTTATTTGTTTTTCTATTTCTATAAGTTTTATTTGGTTTCTGTTTAAGTCTTAAATGTCCCTTTTTGGGTTTCCTATTCTCTGTAGATGTGATCAAGTTTATTTTCATTTCTTTAAAAATGGTAAGCATACTTTACAGTTATTTTATAGTCTGTTTCTGGTAATTCCAACATCTAAACTTTTTGAGGATCTGGTTTTGTTGTTGATGTAGCTACTGCTTCTTGCTCTTGGGGTCTAGTTTTCTTGTGTGATTGGTCATCTTTTGTTGAGACAGGATGTTGCTCTGTTGCCCAGGGTGAGTACAGTGACATGATCATGGCTCACTGCAGCCTCAGCTTCCTGGGCTCAAGTGATCCTCCTGCCTCAGCCTCTTAAGTAGCCAGCACTACAGATGCACGCCACCATGCCCATGCTTGGTCATCTTTGACCATGTGTTCCTCATTGCATTTAAAAACTATTTGCAAGAATAATTTGAGATCAAGGATAAAGGATAAACACATATCTTTCTCCAAAGATATATGTTTGTTTCTGTCAGGTACTTGGGAGTACCAACAATATGGCATTACCTTAAACCTAGTTTAAGGCTTGAGGTTCTGCGAACAACCCAGGGAATCAGACTTGGGTTGTAATCCTATGTGAGGACTGTCCCAAATCTGGTTCATCCTTTTCCAAAGGGTGTAGCACTTTGGAGTCCTAGCCTATTAAGGGAAGGATTTCCTATTTCTGGGGGCTCCAGGCTTTGACTTCTATCATGATGCTACTTGCTCTGTGAATTATTCAAAGTGAAAATTCAAAAATTGACAACTGTCAAGAACCCTGAGAGAAAAAGTTTCTTCTACTCTATTCACCTCACTGGTAAATATTTTCCTTTCAGCTCTGGCCTAGTAATTCTCTGCTATCTTGTCAAGGCTTTTATACTTTTAAGATGTTGATTTTTATATATTATCTAGCTTTTTTAGTTGTTTTCAGTAGGAGGGTTGTCCAAATAATCTAGCCCTCAATTACCAGAAAAAGAAAACCAGCTTTCTTTTTTTTTGAGAGAGAGAATCTTGCTCTGTAACCCAGGCTGGAGGGCAGTGGCACAATTATGGCTCACTTCAGCCTTGAACTCCTGAGTTCAAGCGATCCTCTTGCCTCAGCCTCCAAAGTAGCTAGAACTACAGGTGTGTGCCACAATGCCTAACTATTTTAATTTTTTATTTTTTGTGGAGACAGGGTCTCAAATTTTTGCCCAGGCTGTTTTCAAACTTCTAGCTTCAAGTGATCCTCCCACCTCGGCCTTCTAAAGTGCTGGGATTACAGGCTTGAGCCACTGGGTCCAACTGAAAAGGTTGCATTTAATTCAGCCTCTTCTATCTCTTCTGCTTAAGGTGAAGGCCATTCCTACTTTTTCTTCCTGGCTTATGTATTTATTTTTATTTTCTAGTGACAAGGTCTCACTTTGTCATCCAGGCTAGAGTACAGTGGCATGATCATGGCTCACTGCAGCCTCAAATTCCAGAGTTCAAACAATTCTCCCACCTCAGGTCCAGAGTAGCTGGGACTACAGGTGTGCACCACCACTCCTGGTTAATTTTTTAAATTTTTTACAGGGATGGGTGTCTCACTTTGTTGCCCAGGCCAGTCTTGAACTCCTACCTTCAACCAATCCCCCCTCTTTGGTCCCCCACCCAAAAGTGCTGGGACTATAAGCATGAGCCACCATGTCCTTTTCCTGGCTTAATTCCTCGTCTTCTGTGTATAATCACTCAAATGGGAGAAGACATATCTCCAGAAGAATAAGCAGTGGGTATAAGGCACACACTTTCTCAGGGCAAAAAGTTAGTTCTGCATGGCTGGGAAGGCCTCAGAAAACTTAGGATCATGGCGGAAGGTGAAAGGGAGCAAGGCACCTTCTTCAGGGTGGCAGGATGGAGAAGTGAGTCTGTTTGTGCTTGTTTGTATTCTTTTTAACCTTACATTAATGTTATAATCATAACTCTTTACTATTTACTTTTAACAAATTCTATAAATGATATATGATTTTATCCCCATTTTGTATATGAGGAATTGAGGCACAGAAAGATTAAGCAACTTGCCCAAAGTTCCGGGCTAGCAAATAGTAGTTCTAAGACCAGAATCTAGGCTGCCTATCTCTACCATAAATGCTCCTGAGTACTGGGTTACTCTCCCTCTCTTTTGTATGTATGTAATATCACATTTCATAAATAAAAAGAAGTCAGCCATGGTGGCTCATGCCTGTATTCCCAAGTTCTCAGGAGGTAAAGGCAGAAGGAATGCTTGAGCTCAGGTGTTTGAGTCCAGTTTGGGCAACACAGAGAGACCCTATCTTTAAAAATATATATATATAAAAGAAAATACAAAGAACTGAAAAGGAGAAAAATGCTTGGCGGTAATACCATAAGGACTAATGCCATTAAAACTATTTTGCAAGAAGATTAAACATACGTATATAGCTATATATGTGTTATTGTAATGAAAAATAACATCAAAAAGTTAATAATCACTTGCCTGTGTTACTTTTACTCTCTTCACATTTTCTTCATTTTCCCAATTGTCTACAGTGAATATGTATTACTTTTAAACTCAGGGGAAGAAAATAATACTATTTTAAAATACTTTTGCCCACAGCTTTTTTAATTTAATTGCATATCCTAAATCACATGGTAAACTGCATAGGAAGTCTAATTATATCTTGCCTGGGAGATGAAAGACAATTTTGAGTATTACTGTGATCCAAAAAGGGCCTTCGCTGCGTATCCAAAGGCAAATAGTGTTTTAAATTTCAACAAAAAATGTTAAGGGCTAGTAAAGAATTGCTTTGAGCTGGTCTTACCATTGGTTTTGACCATTTTTCTTTTCTTTTCTTTTCTTTTCTTTCTTTTTTTTTTTTTTTTTTTTTTGAGACAGAGTTTCACTCTTGTGCCCCAGGCTGGACAGCACTGCAATGGTGCGATTTTGGCTCACTTCAACCTCCGCCTCCCATGTTCAAGTGATTCTCCTGCCTCAGGCTCACAAGTAGCTGAGATTACAGGCATCCACCACCATGCCAGGCTAATTTTTTGTATTTTTAGTACAGACGGGGTTTCACCATGTTGGCGAGGCTGGTCTCAAACTCCTAACCTCAGGTTAGCCGCCTGCCTCAGCCTCCCAAAATGCTGAGATTACAGGTGTGAGTCACTGCACCTGGCCTGCCTTGACCATTTTTTATGTGACTTTAGGGCAATCTCATCCTGTCTAAGGCAGATAGGTACCCTGGGCTCCTCTGTCTATAGCCACCCCATTAAATAAGGAGAGACACAGAGGGAATGTAATGCAACAATCAATAAACAGACTTCACAGTGCAGAGATTAGTTGCCTGACTAGCAAGTTTAGACAAACAGTCCTTAAATGGGAGTGTGAGGTTCCTGCTGACATTCAGAAAAGCATCTGAGGCTGTGAAGGGGTGCATGGTAACTGCAAATTGTGTGGTGCTAAACCCACAGAGTCACAGAAGATCTGCATCAGTTTTGGTTTCCAGAGGTGGGAGATTTTGCTTTCCAGAGGAACAGAGATTTTTTTTTTTTTTGAATGTAGAAAAAAACTCTTTAGAAACAGATAAATGTAGAGTTTGGTAGCATTATCCAGTCAAGGAAACACTAACGAGGCTGGGTGCAGTGGCTCATGCCTCTGATCCCAGCACTTTGGGAGGCTGAAGCAGGAGGATCACTTGAGTTCAGGAGTTTGAGACCAGCCTGGGCAACAAAGTGAGACCCCATCTCTATTTTTTTAAATTAAATTAATTTTTTTAAGTAGCCAGGCATAGTGGCACCCATCTGTAGTCCCAGCTACTTGGAAGGCTGAGGCAGGGGGACTGCTTAAGCCCAGGAGTTCAAGACTGCAGTGAGCTATGATTGCACCATTGCACTCCAGCCTAGGCAACAGAACGAGACCCCATCTCTAAGAAAGGAAAAAAGAAAGAAAAAAGAAAACCCTAAACTAACAGGGCAATCTGTAGAGAGACCCTGGCATCTAAATACTAGTACTGAGCCTCCAGATTAAGCAAGGGCAGCAACAGCAGGCTCCGTACGGAGCATCCCAAGTTTAGTATCATTTTCTTAAAACTTAATATACCAAAACACCCCATATTGACTCTGTAAAGTAATTACCCCCAAATTACCCACTATCAGTTTCTAGGCAAACAACCAGAAAAGCACTGTGGAACACTCACATTTCAATGACCTCTCTCACCACCTGCTCCCCTTCTTTCATTTACTAGTTTGTGAATTGGAGGAAATCACTAACTTTTCCAAAGCTTCAGTTCCCAACTGGTAAGAGGGATACAATTATACTTGCCTCATAGTGCTGTTGTGAAGATAAAATGGCACAGTAGCTATAATGCCCACCACAGTGTCCTGCAGAGGCTCTGGAAGTGTGTTCCAATGTAGTCCCATCTACAGCCACTGAGTCACACCGCACACACACACATACACATACACACATACCCCTGGATGTTGCCTAGGCAAACAGCCTTCTAAAGTCACTCCTGTCTGGCTCAGGACCTCCAAAATCAAGATTAAGAATCCAAACATATTAAAGTGAGAATTGGGAGTTATTTTCACTTCAGATTTCATTTAAAAATAACAAATTACAAAACAGTAGCTAGAAAGGGAACCTGCTAATGAATATTCATTAAGACTGCTAACCAGAAATAAAGACAAAAGCTGTCTTTTCTTGTAACATTAAAGTGAAAACAAATAAGACACGGAGAAGGCAGCAGGAAAGCCAGAATGATACTTCCATTTCAGGGATGAGGGAATTTGATTTAACTTATGACAAGGGCTTGGTAACCCCTGGGAATTCTAATGAACACAACCCCTGCAGACTTCAACGGAGTTCCATCTTGAACATCCAAGGGCAGTCATTTGGCTTATGGTGAATAGATCTAACTCTTGGCTTCCTAGCCAAAGAAGATTGAGAAATTTGAATAAAAATTAAGAACAAGAGCTTTTAAAATGTTTCTTTTTAATGAAGTACAGTCCCATACTTCATTAACTTCAGTTTATGCTGAAGACAATTATACATCTTCCTTGAGCCAAGAACCTGGGGAAATTAAGAAATAAAAACTAGAATTTCTTCATGGTTTTATGTTGGGGATGTGTGCTTGTTTTTTTTCTTCTGACTTTCAAAGGAGTCCGAGATGGGTAACTGAACTTCCTACTCTGAAAAATGACCATCATGATAACATACCATTAAGAGTCAGGACTTTGAAGTGGTGCATTTGGTTTAAGAACAGGTTGATGAGAACATATGGTATTTGATTTTCTGTTCCTAAGTTAGGATAATAGTCTCCAGCTCTTATAAGTGGGAGCTAAATGATAAGAACTTATGAAAACAAAGAAGGAAACAGCAGATACTGGGGTCCATTTGATCGGAGGGGGTGGGAGGAGGAAGCAGAAAAGATAACTATTGGGTACTGGGCTTAATACCTCGGTGATGAAATGATATGTACAACAAACCCCCAAGACACGTGTTTACCTATGTAACAAACCTTCACATGTGCCCCTAAATCTAAAATAAAAGTTTAAAAAAACCTAAAAATTACAATTAAAAAAAGAGGAGATTTTCTTTGATCCAGTCAAAGAAAACAAAACAAAACCAAAACAAAAAACAGGTTGCGGGTGAACTGGCAGAAAAAAAGTAAAGAATTGTTGAAGGGCACAAGATGGGTTGGGGGAAAGAAAAGCTCCTATTTCCATATGAATTTGAAGGTTGTATTTGAACTTTTAAAAACCTGAAAGTAGCTAAAAAAATCCATCAGTTCTGTTAGAGTCCTCTTCAAAGGAAAGGAGATTTGACACAGGAGATTTGAAGGCAGTGATAGAAGTAAAAATAAAAAACCTTTTCATGTTTTTACCTCAGGTGCTTAAACTGCCCTTGTATTACAGTACTTTTCTCACTGTAAAGTATTAATACATATGAATCCTGAGCCTCCTGTTAAAACACATGCTCTGATTCAGCAAGTCTAGGGTAGGACCCGCAACTTTGCTTTTCCAACATACTCTGGGTGATGTCCACACTGCTGGTTTATAGACCACACTTTTAGTAACATTTGTAAATTTAGTAAATTTGAGTTGCAGTGCCTACTGTTGGTTCATCACACTGGGATTTGGAAGTTTGTCCCCTAAGCCCAGTTTTTGTGCTTGGCAGATACTAGCTTGCCCTAGTTATCTCATGGGTTATTGTGAAGCTGAAATTAAACAACATGCCAAGTACTTTATGAAATGTGAAGAATAAAGAATGGTATGATCACTATCATGAAAAAGATCATAAAAGACAAATGACTTTCTGAAGGACCCAACGTAAGAGGCAGAACTAGACTCAAAATCTGTATCATCTGATCTTAAGCAAGTGCTTTGTACTCTAATGTGTTGCAATTTAAGGCATTATGAGGAACAGATCACATTTATTTCCATCTTACATTTGCCTCCCTGTCTTAATGCATACATTACATTGAAAATGTACAAACTGGGATGATTCAAACCCTTGTATTTCCTTAGAGGGGCAGAGATCACTGCTGCTGTACTGCCCTCTGATGCACTCCAGGAGTCGATTAACACTCAATACACCTACAGCCTAATAACACCACTGTTCACCAGGAAAATGTAAGGGAGACCGGTATAAACGCCCAACCACATGAGAGAATTTCAGAGATGGTACACAAAATGTGGGCTAATCAAGGAAGACTTTGTGGAAGAAAAGCATACATTTTGAGGTGTGCTCAAATGAGAAAGGTTTAGGTAGCTTAGAAGAAAGGCAAGGCTGACGCTGAGCAAAATCACAGTGGCATCTCCAATGAGTTAGTCATCCTGCACACAGTGTCAAGGACTATATTTAATACCCAGAAATAATCCTACAGGTTAGAACACGGAGGCCAACTCAACTGATGCAGTAGACTAGTTCAATAATTAGAAAGGAGAGAGCACTGGAATACCAGGGTAAGGACTGTATACTTTATTCTTCATGGGATGGAGGGCCATTTGAAGAATTTTTAGCTTGGCAGAAACAGAAGGAATGAAACTGGGTATTTGAATGGAATGTATTGGAGAGAATATGGAAGGCATGAGAATAAGTAAGTACATCTTTACAACTTATATTTACAGCAGCGGATCCATTTAATCAAGTGAGATCTTAAAACATCTGTCTATCTATGGAGAGAGAGGAAGGGAGAGGGAGAGAGAATATGAATATAAATACGAATATGAATATGTAAGCAGAGCTGTTTTAGGTCAGAGTGTGATGGGGCCCCTAGGCTGAGCTGTCAGGAGTGGAACCCTCAGGTCTGCTTGGTTTCTTTTGAAAGAAGGTCACTGTAATGTGATAAGTATATAGGGATGCAGGAACTAGAAATGCAAAGGAAAACTACACAGACATGTTTTATGAAGGAAGAATAGATCACCCGATGACTCTAATAGCTCTAGAGCCTTTTGGCTTCTAGTCCAGTGTTCTTCATCTACATCATTCTAACTCTGCTGATTACTACTTGACAAGACATGCCAAGAAGAAAATGCAAAGTCCAATACACTTACTAGTAATTTAGAAACTTCTTAGATACTTCCTTTTATCTTCCAACACTGAGGTCTTAAAAGAGCATTTAGTCTAAAAATCCAGTCCCATATCCATTCTTTAATCTTATCTCTAAGCAATTAATTGATTGGAAAATAATTTATTCTTCAAAGTTGCAGACTTCCTGTTGTTGTTCCAAAGCCTTTCATAGTGATCTAATACTTGTGAATATTTTAACAATGTCATCACAAGATCTGATTCACAAAAGAGATTACATTGGGCACAAATAAGTGGCCCAGGATAGGAAGCATTAATTTATTTTCATATAGAATATAGAGATGGCCTACAGCAAGACTGAAAACTGTGATAATAATAACCAGCATATTTATAAACACACATAAAGACACCTATTCAATGAAAGACTTGTTGTTAAAATTGATAGACCACTAGCAAGGCTAATAAAGAAGAACAGAGAGAAGAATCAAATAGATGCAATAAAAAATGATAAAGGGGATATCGCCAGCAACCCCACAGAAATACAAACTACCATCAGAGAATACTATAAACACCTCTACGCAAATCAACTAGAAAATCTAGAAGAAACGGATAATTTTCTGGACACTTACACTCTCCCAAGACTCAACCAGGAAGAAGCTGAATCCCTGAATAGACCAATAGCAGGTTCTGAAATTGAGGCAATAATTAATAGCCTACCAACCAAAAAGGACCAGATAGATTCACAGCTGAATTCTACCAGAGGTACAAGGAGGAGCTGGTACCATTCCTTCTGAAACTATTCCAATCAATAGAAAAAGAGGGAATCCTCCCTAACTCATTTTATGAGGCCAACATCATCCTGATACCAAAGCCTGGAAGAGACACAACAAAAAAAGAGAATTTTAGACCAATATCCCTGATGAACATCGATGCAAAAATCCTCAATAAAATACTGGCAAACCGGNT
>NW_016809492.1:256841-274338 GCF_001698545.2 Rhinopithecus bieti | reverse complement strand
GGATTGCATTGGGAGTTATACCTGATGTAAATGACGAGTTGATGGGTGCTGACGAGTTGATGGGTGCAGCACACCAACATGGCACAAGTATACATATGTAACAAACCTGCACGTTATGCACATGTACCCTAGAACTTAAAGTATAATAATAATAATAATAATAATAATAATAATAAAAGAAAGACTTGTTACACGTTCAGAAAAGCACACAAGGTGTGTTTGCACACAAAGATACTACGAGAAAGTTATAGAGAAAATGAAAGTAATTATTTTCTTTCACTTGCAGAACAAAATATATGTGTTTGAATTTCTAGGAGGCATTATTTCTGAAATCACAGAGTTCAGAGTTCTTAAATACTCTGGGAAGCATCTCAGTAACTCAGGACTGAATGTTCTCTTCTTTTTTGAAGATTTTCAGAAGTGTATATTTTACAAGCCTCTTCCAGTGTTTTATTGTCAAGAGCAGAGGAGTTCTCTTGATATAAATCTAACTATCTTCCTTCTTTAATGTATGTCCATTTCCTCTTGTTCTATCCTCTGAACATGGGCAAAAAATGTCCAATATCCTCACGAAAGATTTCCACTTATTTGATGATTTAAGGTGGGTTATGCCTCAATTTTCTTATCCTAAACAATTCCAGTTTCTTTAACTTTTACTCAGAGAAGTTTCTCATTTCTTTAATCACTTTGGTTTCCCTTTGGAATCCTGTCCAATTTCTCCACATACCTTATTAATGGGGACTAACAGTAAGGAATTGTTTAAAATTGCAAGTGATGCATCTTTTATTAACCTCCATATTCTACTAAAGCAAATTATGTAATAAAAATGACATTAAAGTGCACTCTGTATTGTCCAGTTGGTCAGAACTGGTACACTATTTATGGGTTACTTATAGATAATTACTGGTAATTATAATAATAGCTATGATGCAGTGAATGTTTCCTATGTTCCAGGTACCAAATACTCTGCTGTTAAATCCTGGCAAGAACTCTAAAAGGTAGGTATTTTTACCCTCATTTTTTATAGTAAGGGCCTGGGCTACATTGTCACAGATCTTGATTGTGATTCCAGGGCCAGTACCTTATCACAGTACTATGAAGATAGGTCATCCCATCCTGATACACACACACGCTACATTGCATGGCCCACGGACGGTGATTGCTGCAGTTCAGGTTTCTCTGGAACCAGGCTCTGAGATGAAGATCTGCAGGCAGGAATTTTATTGGTGAGGGCTCCTGAGCACAACCCCAAGGGGAGTGTGCAAAGCAGGACAAGGGAGTTGGAGAAGTTGGGCCGTGGTGCTGTGGTGCTGTCACAATGAAAGCCTCAGCCAACCCATTGTCCTGAACTGAGTCAAGAGCCTTTGTGTCCCCAAATCAACCACTCATTGAATGCACATGGGCCTGGGGCAAACAGTATAATCTTGGGTGAGGCAGCTCTGATTAGCTGAAGGCAGAGGACAATCCCCAAAAGGAGGGACCCACGTGAGCCATCAGCTGTCAACACTCCAAGAAGCTGGAGAAAGAGTGCTTCAGTCAGGAAAGGGCAGGGGATCTGAGTGGCACATCACAGGTCCACCACAGTGACTGCATGTTCTGATCCCCAACTCAGGATGTGGCCCTGTGAACCTATTTATGGATTCTGAGTTACAGATTATATCATTTTAAGGCCAAATAAGTCAAAGAAATCAGACTGAGGGGAGAAAGGAACTTCAAATACTGCTTTGGTTTATGTGTAGGACAAGAGGAATATTTCTCTCTCCTCTTAGTCTCTCTCTTTGCCTCTTTCTGCCTTTCTTGGTCTCTGTCTCTGTCTTTCTCATTTACATTCTCTGTGATACACACATACTAATATGATGACACCAAATAAAACATGAAACCTCTGACAGCAAGGAGAGGAAACAGAAAAGGAGAGACAATAATTTGAAATACTGGTAACAGTTATTATCCAAGTGGATATTGGGATTTTTGAATAGTTCTATCGATAATGTACATGTCCTCTAAATGAAGGACATTTATGTTATGTTGGGTGAACAGAACCCTGTTAGTAGTGCTGCATCCTCAATCTTTTTTTTACCTCAATCTTTCCTCATAGCTCTTATATATTAAAAGATATAATTGCCTTAGGATGGTTCTTGCCTAAAACAAACAGCACAAATACTTATACTATTGATCGTGAAGAGGAAGTTGTTTTATTTTTCCATTTTAATATAATAAGAACAATAAACATGTTTTTAAAGTTTAAGATCAAAATTATTTATTATTTATTGTTATCTACTTATCCATTATGGAGATGCTTTTAAAAAGCTAGAAAGTCAACAACTGGCAAGAATGGTTTTATTAGGGCATGAATTTGAAATAGATCCCCAAGGGAAAATGAATCCAGCTTATATTATGAGAAAATGTGAAGAACCATTAATTCATATTATGCTGTTGTGCTATTTTATTAACTAAGGCAAAAACAAATTCTCTAGTCACCATTCTCATTTTCACATGAGCAGCAAGGTATTAGTTCAGTAGCTGGGGTTCAAAAGTTAATAATAAACCTGAATCAAGAATAATTTCAAAAGTACCCAGACAACAAAAGGCAGTGGAGAGTGAAAATTGAAATGTAGCAGGACATTATCTGATTAGAAATCTGTTGTCATTGTCTTCCACCAAAACGGCCCACAAATTGCTGATGTAAAGTCTACGATCTCTATTATGGGATTGAATTTGTACCCAAAGTTAGTGGCTCAGCATTTCCTTTCCTCTTTCTTTTTAAAACCCCACATTATAAAAGGGCATACGGCAACACATTTTACTGTTAAATATGATCTGAGCCTGTTGGAATACTGCCCATTCAAAGTGTCACCCCAGCAACTCACCCATGCCTTCCACTTCCCAATAGGAGTTTTCCCATACAACCCTCCTCTAGCAGAATGCTGTGCTCTAACCACAGGGTATAAGGAAGGCAGTCTCCAGTGCTATTCCAAACTCTCAATACTTCTAAGTGGCAACTCCAAAACTAACATAAATTGCATGCATTGCTTTGTTTGCACAATGACACTTACAATACTCACTTTGGAATCCAAGCAGAAAGCAGTCACCTAATACCGTTGAATTCTATCCTTCACCCACGGTAAGATAGTGCAGAAGAAGACCACCACCAAGTCAGATAACAGTGGTGAAAGCTGACCTCCCCTTTCTCAGCCATCATACCATCTTGTGTTCATAGTCTGCAATAGTTTCCATATCTATTAATCCCTGCTCATACTGTTGTTCTGCCCAATGTAGCCAAGCGATGCACAGGGCAAACATTTAGCAAATGCCAATGTCTCCCCACAGCACTCACCCCTTATCCTCAGCATGCTATTTCCACTGCCAGTTCCACAAACTGTCAAGGGTCTCATGTTTTGGAGACATCATATTAGTGTGTGTCTATCATGCAGCGAATATGAGTAAGACAGAAAAAGATTCACAGAGACAGAGAAAATAGAAAGGCAAAAAGAGAGACTGAAACAGGGAGAAATATTCTTTGTGTTCTGTGCATAAGTAGAAACTTCTTTTGTTACTGGCAGCTTTTGGGATGAGTGAATCATGTTTTGTACACGCACCCTGATAATTTACAGCCCACTGGTTTCACAGCAAAGACTGACCATTCTGTGGACTTCAGAAAACAATTCATTGTCTTCAAGACCACCTACAACTTGCATGCATGTGCCGTCATTCTAAATTATACTAACGCAGCGTTTCCATGAATTCATCCTCTATACATAAAACTCACAGTAGATTGCAATGTAATTGACCAAATCAGAAATATCTTGTGCTTTCTGGATGACTGTAGTTAACCACGATTTATTGTATATTTCAAAATAGCTAGAAGAAAGATTTCTAATGTTCCCAACACAAAGAAATGATAAATGTTTGAGGTGATGGATATACCCAATTAATCTGATTTAATCATTACACAGTGTGTGCATGTATCAAATATCACCTGTAAATATAACTAATTTGTATATGAAATATGTATAATCATTATGATGAATTTAAAAATGAACAAAAAAGGTAATATCCTGTGCCTACAAGTGTTGGTTTTAAAGTCACTGATGTCTTTTTTTAACTAGAATTTAAACACAGGTGGTTTGATTCTGTACTAATCTTTCATTTCACTGGTAAAACCAGTCTAGAGAAATAAAGGCTGCCAAAACAAAATCCATGTTAAAATTAAAAACTATAAAATTTAAAAATAATAAAGCCTTAATCAGAGCCTCAAGTGTTAAAAGAGAATCTGATTGTTGCATCTAGAGTGATTAACCAAAGCAACTGTCATTGTTGTGAACTGATTTACTTAATTCAATTCCCTATTTTAAGATATATAGATAACTTCACAGCTCAATAAAGATTTAGAATGAGAGAAAAAAAATGATGAAGTGGAAAAGACAGAATGAGATTCAGGAGACCAGGGCTTTGGTTCCAGCTGTTAGTGTTAAGTAAGTTACTTAATTTTGCCTCATATTATTTTTCTTGTGTATGAAAAAGTGACAGATTTGTGGATCTTAAAGTTCCTGGAAAGATGGTAGAGAACTACAGAGAGTAAAAATGGAGCATTCTGTAGCTTTCCAATGGGTATTAAGGAAAAAAATCAGTAAGCTAATTAAGATCACAGTAATCAAATAAAATTCACTCAAAATAGTACTATTGTAAGTATTATTTGAATTTGAAATTTGTACCCCAGACATTCCCTCAAAGAAGGCTGTGAGAATGAATTTCAGCAGTCTAACTTGGGTGGACTTGCTCTCAAACAGTGCAGGCTCTGTTATAACAGGCCTCAACCATGTCCTGGGTGGATGCTGAGAAGACCCAAAGGGAGGGGCCCTAACACCATCCCACTGAAGAATGCAAGAAAGACCCTCTCAGTCTCCCATAAGCAATGCTGAAACACTGGGCAGAGCAATGAAAGTGAGAATTTGACAAGGACTCATGACTGATACTGAAAAAGAATGACATTTTAGAAAGTAAAGCTCCTTTCTTAAATAATTGCTGTAGCTATTGTGAATTAAAATGGAGAATAGCACTGGCTTGTTACTGTCCTTGACTTTAGGGTTTACACTGTTTGTTAAAGACTGCTTTGAATTTCATTTTATCAAACTGGAAAGGTCACCATATTTGTCTCTAGGAAAAAAATCATAATTTATTATGCCAAGAAAATAAGAAGAAAAACTATAGATACAAAAACAGCAGATAATGTCAGAATAAAATGAAAATAGAGAATATGGTAAGTGGTAAATAAATGAATAATATTGAAGGCTTAAATACAAAATCAAATGTATAATTAAAAAAATATTTTTAACCATTGCCTATTAACTCCCAAGTGAACGTTTCTAGTTCTGAATCTTCCCCTTACCTCCACACTTAGCTGTCTGATGGATATTTCTATCTAGATGTCCCTTATATACTTCAAAGTCTTTCCCTTCCCAAGAATAAATCTGCTTCTCTCCTAAATTCCCCTTCTGGTATCATCATGTTCTCAGTCACCCACGTCAGAAATCCAAGAATCCCAAGTCCTGACATTTTCCTACTTCCCATGCCCAATCAACCGCCAAATCCAGCTCTTTCAAATTCCCCTTTCTTTCTCTATTCAATGCTGCTTCTAGCCAAATTCTAATTCTCCTAGCTCTCCCCCATATAATTACAAAAAGGATCTTTCCTTCCTTCAATATTGCTCTAGTTCATTCTCTATACTTCCTCCGGCATAATACACATAAAATGTCAATGACTTCCAGCTGATAACACCTCAGTGCTTCAGTGCTTCCTGCTCACCTTCCTTTCACACACATGCCATGACTTCTTACTTTCTCACATGGATTTCACACCCCTAACCCACTGGTCCTACCTGCAATACCCTTGTCCACCCCACTCTGCTCTTTACCTAACTCCTATTCCACTTTCAAGAGCCATTTTAGGGGACACCTCCTCTACGAAGCCTGCCTTTACACACAGCCCTCTGGCCCCAGACTGCATTAGCTGCCTTTTCCATTCCTTAATGCACCCTCAATATACTTTTATCATAGATAAGTTGGTCATATCTATTTATGTGCTGTCTCTTGCATTTGGCAGATATTCCTTGAAGAAAAGGACTTATTACCTTTGCTTCTTTAGAGCCTAGCAATATTTACTGAACTGAACTGAAAATAAATGAAACTATGGGGAAAAAACATATTGGCGGCTATGAGAGTATTTCTGAGGATTATAAATGTTTAGGAAAAGTAGAAATTGTTTTTCTTACTTATGCAAATAATACCTCAAGGTTTACAAAGTGTTTGCATATAAGTTATATTGTTTGATCCTTAAAACAGTGAAAGAAGGTAGGGTAAGGCAGATATTGAGGCTGATAGAGACCCTAAATACATAAGAAATTTTTCCAAAAAGAGAAATATTATTGATTTTTTAAAAGGGGTGTGTGTGTGTGTGTATGTGTATGCTCAGATAGATCTTCATAAGATCAGAGTTCCAACTTCAAATAAATTCCTGTTCGGTCAAAATAGCCAATTGGCTTCCTCCATATTTACTAAAAGTTTTCCCAAAAGAAAACTATGAATTGCTTATAAAAAATTTTCAATAACTGTTTCCCTCTTTTCACTACTTTCCAAGTAGAATTTGGAAGACAGACCAGTTTATTCAGTCTTCTAAAGATAAAGAGAGAACTAATTCACTCTCACCTTCAGAAGGTCCACTGGGCTAGATACCTCCCAAATGATTTTCTGATTTCTGAAGCTATCCTTTTCTCAGGAGAATGCCAACAGCTAAGACCAGCTTTGGCTGAAGTCTTCAGCAAACAGTGGATAAAGAATGCTGAGGGAGAATATCACAAAGATTCCTGAAAAGGAAAAAATAAATAAATAACACAGGACAATGTAAATTGTTTCGGGTTAGCTAATTCTATTAAACTGAGATTTCATCCCACTATAGTACTAAAATTTGACAAGGGTGACTTACTACGTATCAAATTCCATGATTAATTTTAACCAAGCATTATCGTACTTAATGACATCAATATCTAAGAAATTTTAAGCAACTTAATGGGAACAGGTAATGAAAAAAGGTAACATTATTCCAATTACATTGCAGTGTAGTACAGAAGGTCTGAATTGCCCCTAAATAGCAGGAAGCAACGGTGCACCCAAATCAAAATGAAAAAAAGGCACTTGATCTTATTGTACTCTAATGCTTCATGGGAATACACTGTGCTTTACAGTCACATCAACAACAGGCCGTGGCGGGGAAGAATCTAATACAGACTGAAAAGAACAAACAATGAAGAACTAAGTATTTGATCAAGGTTGACAATGTCAGAGAGGAACTCAGCAATGCAATTATATTTTAGAGGTGGCTTTGAAGGCGGTAAGAAAAGAAGGCATCTGGAATAAAGGGGTTGCTGAACACACCATTATAAGGAACAAAAAGCATAAGGTTAAGGTGGAACAGAATAAAACCTTAATTAAACAGAAGCCAATTAACAGGTGTGCTTGAATATTATGTTTATTAAACATCTCACTTTTATGAGAAAGGGTAAAACCACAAAAGGAATGCTTCAAAAAGCTTCTTTTAAACCAGAACTTAGAGTCAGTCTGTAGTAAGAAGAGCAGAAACCATGAGTTCTAGACCTGCCTCCATCACTAACAGTATGACCTTGGGCTTGCTAAGTGCTTCTCAACCCTGCCTGTGCATTAGCACCACTGGGTGAGCTTTTAAAAAGTATCTATGACTGGGCCACATCCAGACCAAATAAATCCCTGACCACTTAAATCAGAATTTCAGGTGGAATGGCACCCGTGTCATTATTTTGCAAAAGAAAGTCAGGGAAGATATTCTTTGATGACCCCTCTAGCTCTAACATTCTGTCTTTTCTACACTTTCGGCACCTGACAACTCATTTGTTTAAAATAGATACAATTTAAATTGATAGTATCCAAAACTTTAAAACCCTATAGCAGTTCCCATTTTCAGGAGGTGGGAACTCAGGGTCAAGAGGTACAGTGATTTACACAAGGTCCAAGCAAAGCAGCAGCATGAGAATGGGGTCAGGTCTTCTAGGGAGGAGAAAGCCAGATGGACCATGAGCTGGTGCCAGACACAACTCTGTTTCAGGCTAGGCTGGGTATGATCCAAAGACATGAGCCACACTGACAACTAGGAAGTGATGAGGCTCGTGGCTTTCTGGGCAGGGATGCATAACCACAGGGTTCCTGCTTTTTAAGGAACAACAGGCCAGGTCCAGTGGCTCACGCCTGTAATCCCAGCAGTTTGGGAAGCCAAGGTGGGCAGATACCTGAGGTCAGGAATTCAAGACAAGCCTGGCCAACATGGTGAAACCCCGCCTCTACTAAAAAATACAAAAACACCTGTAATGCCAGCTACTCGGAGGCTAAGGCATGAGAATCACTTGAACCCAAGAGGCAGAGGATACAGTAAGCCAAGATGGCGCCACTGCACTCCAGCCTGGGTGACAGAGCAAGACTCTGTCTCAAAAAAAAAAAGGAACAATAGCAGGCTGGGCACAGCGGCTCACACCTGTAATCTCAGCACTTTAGGAGGCTAACTCCTGAGCCCAGGAGTTCGAGACTAGTCTGGGCAACATGAAGAAACTCTGTCTCTCTATAAAAAATACACACACACAAAAAAATCATCTGGGTGTGGTGGTGCACACCTGTGGTCCCAGCTACTCTAGAGGCTGAGGTGAGAGGATGATTTGAGCCAGTGAAGAGCAGGCTGCAGTGAGCCAAGGTCATGCCACTGCACTCCAGCCTGGGCAACAGAGGAAGATCCTGTCTCAAAAATAAAAACAAAAACAATAGAAAATAGTAATCTTAGTAGCTAAACTATTGAGCACCTTCTATGAGCTAGACACTGTGCCAAGATGTGCTTTCATCCTCACAAGAACTCTCTGACCCAGGTACTATTATCATCACCAATGTATCAGTGAGCAAACTGAAGCCAAGAGAGATGAGTCTTGTCTCAAAAATGATGGACCTCAAATTTTAGACTTTTAACAAAGCTACTCTCTCCCAACCATGCATTGCCTCAAAGAAATACAATTCCTTTGCAGGCTGGAGGCAAGGCTGCTCTGCTCTGATATCTACTTTGTCTTTTTCGTCTCAATGCATTCTCACACTGGAAAGTGGAAACAGAAGCCTCCTGGAGTCTCCATGGTGTGGTGCTTTCAGATTTTCTCAGGCTAAACAATTAAATTTCTGTTGTTTGAGAGAGAATTAACATTTTACAGAATAACTTTTATTCTTACACAGACACTTCCAAATTAGTACAGTTTGGATGCTGAGATTTAGTTACACTATCTTGGAGAAGTTCAGCTCAGGCAGCCATCAGAAGAGTCATCACTGAAAACTGCCCTAAATAACTCAGTCCATCATGACATCTGAGTTTAAATGCCTAACTGAAATCTCTGTAATATCACTCATAATTCATGTGTAAAAAAGTTTTCTAACACTCTTACATTCATCTTCAATCCTCTTAGAGAAGGATCCATGTCGCAGTTTGCTGTCCCATTTCATTTACATTAGGTAAATTATTTCTTTTATTTGTATAGCATTGTTATTTACTATAATAAAATCTAATTTACAAATATGTTGCATATGAAATATATTTTAAGAGGCTAATGCAAAAGTATTACTGTTTCTGACACCTTAGACATATCCTAATTATACTGTGTCAGAATTATCTTCATAGCTCATTTTAATAATAATGTGAAAAGATAGTTTTCATTAGACACATCTGGGAAGAAATAGAAGAGTGGTATTAAAAATAAAAACACAATTTTGGGAGACAGAAGGAGCCTGGAAGGTCACTAAATCCAACCATCTATCTGCCTATAGCCCATTCCATTTTAAGGAAATTATATGGAGCTGAATCTCTCTTCCTGTAGCTTTTACTTATTGCTCACAATTCTGGCCCTTGGAGCCACACCCAGGTTTATATTCTAATGTTAACTTCCCCAACCACAGCCCACTGTTCAGAAAAAAATAAGCTATTGTTTTGGTAGAGGTGCTGCTTGGATCAGGAGTGAGCACCTCAGAGGCTGGTGGATGACCCAGGAGGTAGCTTTGTGCAGAGATACGCTAGAACAAAGACAATAGTAAGACACGTTGATCACACCAGCTCTCTCTGGGATTTAGTTGGATGTTGGGAGTCAGAGGAGAACCTACTAAATATGCAGAGATAGCAGAAAGACCATATGTGAGACCATGTGAAAGAGGTCAGTCCCTTGAGGTCATCTCAAACCTAACTTTCTACTTTACAGATCCAAACTGGGCAGCTGTGCAGTAAGTCCCTCCTCCTTAGGGTGTTTTGAGTCAGTTGCTGTTTTCTACGGCCCAGAGTGCCCAAATTCACACAGACTAAGATTACAGCACTCCATTTACTGCCATTCTTACGGCTACATTTCAGACTGACAGTTAATATTCCCCTAATCTTTTGTAGGTCTTTTGTTAGAAACGAGTGAAGGCTTTATTTTCACAACATCAATATTTCACCTTCTTAGATTGGGTCCATTATCCCAACCTGCTAAAAACTTTTGACTTCCCAATCCTGTCCTTACAAAATATTCGTTATGCCATCATCTATGAATTAGACAAGAACACCATCTAGCATAACATTCATGCTACTAATAAAAAATTTAAAAGCCAACAACAATATCAAATTGGACACAATTTTAGAGAGCAAATAATATAAAAATGTGAAAATCAAATTGTTAGTAAATAAGTTTATTTTAGTGTATGTCATTACTTAAAATTAATAATTACCAATACTCTAAGTTGATTGCCAATTATCCTGAAAAATATAATAAGCTACATAAATGGATATGACCAAGCACTTCATTTGCTGGATAAAGGTGTTAACATTTACTCGTTAGAGATTGCAAAATCCAGAAGAATGAGGTTTCGGCATCATTAGAGAAAATGAGGCCATAGTTGAGATAACTGGCAATATGAACTTTGTAGCTGGAATAATTACCTGTGCAGTCGACCAAGAATTTATGTTTGAGAAACATATTGCAAAAACAGAGCCAAGTTAGCTTCAACCTTCCCTGAGGCAATCATGGAAATTAGCAGAATCTGTCATTTTAGGTCATCGGTATCCCCTTGCCAAAGTGAAACTGTTCTCTGAAGAAGATCTCAACTGCTTTGTCTAATTTAGTTCTCAGTCAGCCTCACGGGATCTCTCCTTACGGTAAAAAGACTCACACCGAAGGGCTTTTTAAGTTCTCCTGGCTGCTTTTCTTAGTTTTTCTGTGTCCACCATTACAGTCAGGTGCCACTTCTCAGGTGGTCAGTATGCCTGCCCAGAACAATTAAACCCAGCCTCACTCCACTAATTGGATATGCCTGGTCCTCTCCAGGCTGACTCTGAGTAAAGTAAAACTGAAGTGCCTCAGAGAGAGGGCCTGATGCACCAGCCTATTAAAAAAGCACATGAGTGAATGTGTGAATTTCATGCCATCTCTGATGACCATTCAGAGGGCTTTCTGGCTTGCTTCCTTCTTCTCGGCTGTGCTGAATGGGTAAACTTTTCCTTCAACAACTGGTGTTGTAGACCCACTAGGTGCCATAAGAAATGCAAAGACTCTAAGACTTGGCAGCTACTGCTCAAGAACAGAGATAGGAGATAATACCATTTTATGTTCAATGGCATTTTGAGGTCATTTTTCAGAGAGGTAATCTCATTTAATACTGAAAAAGTGTTTTTCTAGCATTTTACAGATTTAAAAAATAAGTTTCAGTAAGGAACTTCTCAGTGGCTCATCGTAGCTAGTAAGTGGCTAAGCCAAGACTCCAGGTATTTTGTAATTCTTAGTCCACATCCACTGACCCATAGTTTCATCCATTAGTTATGCAGGCAAAATGACCACCTAGCAATATGTTGAGTGTTTACTCCATCCTGAGTACTGTTATAACTGGTTGGCATATATTTGATCCTCATGACAACTTAACGAAGTAGGCAATTTTAATATCCCTATCTAATAGATGAGAAAACTGAGGCACAGAAAGAGGACTAATGGCCCAAGGTTGTACAGCTAGTTGGGGGCAGAAAGTGATAAACACAATGAGAGCCATGCCACCCGGAAGAAATGTGAAGGAAGTTGTTGGATTTGTTGCTAGGAAGAATGCTAAGCAAGTTTTGGAACGTTTTCTGGCATTTCCAGAACAGTGAGACTTTTCTTCTCTTGGAAATCTTGTGAGAAGACATTGGCATCAGAGATGAGAAAAAGATGGCAATTCCAAGAAAAGAAAGAAATGTGATTTTTTCCCCATCCCCTCTGCTAAGACTATGGATGTGTGAGGGACTGAGCAGCACAGAGAGCTAGTGGCATATGAATACCATCTGCTGCTTTAATACTTGATATGTATATTTTCTGTTACTTCAGATTCTTTGGACAGATCACACTGGTTGAGTAAAGCAGAGGGAAGAGACTGTTGGCATTCATGACCTTACATTTGTGGTTTGTGATCTGACAGTGGATACCCAGGAAGCTTATGAAGTGTAGTGATTTAGCAATATGCTGGGATACCAGTTTGCGTCGTACAAACTCACTGGCTACGGGGCATTCACACCTCAGTGCAGCTTCTTTGTTCTGAACATGTTTTCAGGTATGAAAAAGGAAGGAGCCAGGAAGAAAGGAAGTGCTCCAGCATTCAGTAATTTTCGTGGCCCATACTTGGGACTCAGGGGCTTTCAAACACCTCTTTGAATCCTCACAATAATCCCATAAGGGTGGACATTATTGCAACAATTTCATACGTGGGCATATTAAGGCACAGAGAAGTATAGTGACAGACTCCAAAGTCAGAGAGCTTGTCCATGTCAGAGATGGCATTTGAATCCAGGTCTTTCTGACCCTGCTGTGGCATGGCCTCTTCCATTTCTGCTCAAAGAATTAAGTAAATACACAAACAAAAATTTTGCAAAGAGGAGGGAAAGCCACTAGATGACACTACATTTTAGTTAAAGTTAGAAAAGCAGTATCTTTAGATATGTTTGATATGTGGAAAAAACACAGGACACTTAGTGGAAATTAGTTCCAGGAAAAAGCCAGAAGCCTCTACAAACCTTTTCATATTTTTGAACTAAGAGGTACCTTAGGTTGGGTGTGGTGGCTCACGACTGTAATCCCAGCACTCTGGAAGGCTGAGGTGGGAGGACTGCTTGGGCCCAGAAGTTCAAGACCAGCCTGGGCAACATAGTGAGAACTTGCCTCTACAATTTTTTTTTTTTTAACTTAAAAGGAGATACTTTAAAGTCTAAGAAACCAGTCCCCAAGGGACTGCTGTGTTCCCAGGAATTCAGAAGTGGAAGGAGAAATGCATCAAAGATAGGACTATTCCTGCCCTAGCACAGGGGTAAAGATGTGACCATGGTAAATACTGTGAAGGACAAATAAAGAGCTTAGGTGGTCCAAAGGAGACAAAAGTACTTCTGGTTGGAATCAGGCAGTAAATAATGACAACCTCACTGAGACACTGGCAGGAAAGAAAGGGGAGAAATAGAATGATAACTCTAAGGAAAAGCAGGATGAGAAGTGATTTTAGGCCAGAGGAGATTTGAACACATCTGTAGGCTGAGATGTAATAAGAACAAAGAGAGCGAGTGAAGCTGCAAGTTGGCAAGAGTAAGCAGAGCCAGGCCTCATGTAAAGGATGGGAATAGGACATACAGGGATTAGGGAGTTTCTACCATACTTCATCCACATGTTGTACACATCATAAATATTTAATCTACTTCAACATGGTAAGGGATGGAGACTCATTTCATGTCTCCTTCCATATTGGAGAGAATACTCCTCGGATTGAAGCTTTTCTGAAATGGCCAAGAACTATTACAACAGCCCATATGCAGCAACCTGCTTATTTGCATACTGCCCAGTCTTCTTACTGGAAAACAGTTGGAGTCAGTCAAAATGAAATGAAATGCCAGCACACTTCAACAGTAATACAAATGCCATGCAACCTCGAATTGAGTTTAATAGAATAAACAAAACAATTTGCTTTGATGATTCTGAAAAGCAACTGAACTTGTTCCAACTTGAGCAGGGGTTTGTTTATTTTGCTTAGCTCCAGTCATTTACTGAAATCACTCAAGAAACATTTAGTGAGAGTCTACTGGGTAATGCATACTAGTACGAAGCTAGAATGCTAATGATTTTTATATTCTTCCTTCATTTCTACTGCATTATTTTAGATAGGGTTTCATTTTTAGGTGGGGGAATGTCTGCAGCTAATGTTTAATAATATTTATTCTTTCTGATCAAAAAATTGTTTTGTTTTCCAAAATATAAAAGTACAGAAATTTTTTTAAAAGAAATTTAAACATTTTCTTCCATGTTCATGTTAATGTTTTGGTGTATGTTTCCCAAGTCTTTTATTTTTCTTGTGTCTGTATTCACTTTTTTCAGAATAGAAGTGGTATCATTCAGCACACACTGGTTTATCAACCTGCTATTCTCACTTAACCATACACTGTGAACATTTCCCCAACTCATTAAATATTCTATAAAATCATTTTTAGTGTCTGAATATTCTACCATGTAAAGAAGCCATATCTATTTAATCACTGCCCTAATATTGGATATTAATGTTATTCCAATTGGCTGACTTTTAAAGGCGCACTATTTTACTAGCACTGGCTGAAAAACCACCAGTAAGGTTGTTATACAGAATCTGATATATGCAGCATCATTCAACTGTGAAGTTCCTTTTCTCTCATCTAAGATTGTGATCAACTGAACCAAGAGTATTTCAGGCCAAGTACCTGCTCAGAGCAGAGCCAGCCGAAATGCCCACTTATTTCTCACCTTCTCCCATCACAGCCCTGCCCTCACCATTTGCTGTGGATCTGTAGTGTGACAGTGAGTAGTCTGCCTGACTGGAAGGGAAGAACAGTTATAAGTTATGTGCTTAACCAGCTCATGATTTTGAGGTTCTATTGCAGTAGTTCTCAGCTCTGTTGGGCTTAGGAATCACCTGAGTTGGTTTTAAACATATCACACAGGTGATATGTTTACTATCTTGATTATGTTGATGGTTTCACAGGTATATGTTAAAATTTATCAAATTGTCCATTTTAAATATATGCAGTTTGTTGTATTTAATTATATCTCAATAAAGCTGTTAAAAAAGCAAAACTCCAGATGGCCAAAGCCCACAATTGAGATTCCGATTTAACAGGTCTTGGATAGGACTCTCCAGGTGGTTGTAATGTAAAGCCAAACTATTAATCTAACATATAATGAATCTTTCCAAATTTAAATTGATGTGATTGACATAAAATTGATAAGGGAATATTTTTAAAGAAGTGATTTTATCATTTTCAACTACAAACAATAACAGATTTCTTAAAAAAAAAAAAACTGCCACCCAGCAAAGAAATTTAGAGACTTCCTTTAATGATTCATAATAATTCATAAATCCAACCTTTAATAGTCTAATGTGTACTAGGTACTATGCTAGGTACCACATAGATAATATGCATGTATGGAACTGACACTTTTTAAGAGCCCAATATTCTCTTAAATGAATTTAAACTAGATTAAATTCACAAACTAGTTAAATATCGATTTGTCTAGGAAAACTACAAGGAGAAAATGTAAAATGAACCTGTTGTGGCCCTATTTGGCAATCACAGATTCTCTATGAGGGCTATTCAAATCCAGGAGGTTTTGCTCTATTTGCCAAGCTGCTGAGCTGGGCACAGGCTTTTTAGCAAGAATGTGAGAAAAGCTGTCCCGGAAAATTGGAAGCTTCCTGCCAGAGGGCACCATCCTCCCCTCCTGACATATGAGGTTCTATGCCAGTGTCTTCACATACAGATATCAAGACAGCTTCATATCCACAATAAAATATCCAAGGCCTCTTATTAGGGAAAATTGATATTTAATACTAGCTCACATATGTGTTTACTCTGTTACTAAAAAGAAACCTTGAACATAATTAGTGCTGGCTTTGAATGCAGTTTGGAACTACACCCAGCTGGAAAGGGGCCATGGAGCATTGGGTTTCATTCCTCACCAAGCTGAGCACTCCCTGAAAGGGATTAGAAGAGAAAGAAATGGAGCCGACCCTCATTCAGAAAGAAATGCCCTCCTTGGGTTCACTGGGATAACTGTGGAGGCGGGGCAGGTAGGAGAAGAACTGGGACTGTCACCCTCCTCAATTCCTTGTCTCCTCCTACCTCCATAAGGCACTGCAAAATGAAATTAGGTGAATGGAGCACTTGGGCTGGAGAACGAGGGGTATGACATATTCAGGGAGCTGCTTGTGTGAGGGAAGGCGCAAAACACCTGCCTAGAAAGAGAAGGTGGCTGTGGAGTCTCACAAGGCCCCAGTGGAGTGAGATTCGCTTTGTTCAGAGGATGGAGGCCAGGCAGGAATTTCAGGTTAGGATCAATTCGTGCAGAGTATTAAGAGAAATGTAAATTGCAAAAAGGTAGGATTTCCAGACTGCTGATCACTATCACTGCTTCAGCTAAAACAAAACAACACTGAAGGTTTTTTTCTAAATAGAAATGGATGACGTATTTTACATCCTGCATAGGAAGGAAGGCAAAGCCATCTGGTAACTTTCAATAACCAGCTCAATGCATTGCACCTCCCGCTCCTACCAACAGTCTGTGACGGCCACACTCATACAAAAATCTGAAGCTTCTGACACTTTCTTCCCAAACTTCCCCATCTGTTCTGACATCTCCTGTTGACCTCTCTCCAGAGCCTCTTTAGATCTCTCCCTGGGTCACTCTTCAATTCCATTTTCACCCCAGTGCCATCTCGCGCATCACCCCAGTCTCCAGGCACTAGGCCTGAGGACAGGTCACACTCCTCCTTCATTCCGATGCCCAGCTCAGGGGTCCAAGACCCCATTTTGGAGGAGGAGGAGCATGATGGCTTCCCCCATGTTCTAATGGTTTCAACAGCATCTTATATGTAACCTGTAATAGACCCTTATTTTAGTAGTGAAAAATTAAAATTTAGCAAAATTTCCCCTGGCAAAAAAATCTCACACCCATAGAAGCTGTGAACACAAGGTTATGTTTACCTTGTTAGATAAAATAATATGCATAGACTTTTGGAGGACACCTAGATTCAACACTATCTATATCATATTTTGCAGTTCTCACTACTAACTTATAAATAAAAATTATGTTTTGCATATTATATCTTTCATATTAAAAAGTTGTATTTGAATGATTGATTTCCCACTAAATCAAGCCAAATATATGTCTCACCTTTGACTTATTCCTGCCATCGCCCTGGCTTTGTTTTTAGATCATTACAAAAAGAAGAACCCTGAGCCATTACAAACTACAGGCATACCCAGCAAATAGTTCCTGACTCAAGAGACTCCCAAATCCATATTCTTTTTTTTTGTCTTTTTTTTTTATTATTATACTTTAAGTTCTAGGGTACATGTGCATAACGTGCAGGTTTGTTACATATGTATACTTGTGCCA
>NW_016809492.1:228510-255016 GCF_001698545.2 Rhinopithecus bieti | reverse complement strand
ATTTCTTTCTCTTGCCTGATTGCCCTAGCCAGAACTTCCAACACTATGTTGAATAGGAGTGGTGAGAGAGGGCATCCCTGTCTTGTGCCAGTTTTCAAAGGGAATTTTTCCAGTTTTTGCCCATTCAGTATGATATTGGCTGTGGGTTTGTCATAAATAGCTCTTATTATTTTGAGGTACGTTCCATCAATACCAAATTTATTGAGCGTTTTTAGCATGAAGGGCTGTTGAATTTTGTCAAAAGCCTTTTCTGCATCTATTGAGATAATCATGTGGTTCTTGTCTTTGGTTCTGTTTATATGCTGGCCAAATCCATATTCTTAAGTTGTATTTTAGTACAACTGCTGCAACTGTGCGGACCTTGAATTCTCAAGTTAAAAAACTTCATTAAAGTACAGATAGAAAAATATAAGCCCATATTAAATAGCCCTGATTAAATTTGGGTCTGTTTCCTTATAATTCTAGTCACTATGACTGTATTTCACCCAATTTCTTATTAAGAAAATCTTGTTATAGTGGTTGCAGTATGAATTGATACTCATCCCACAAAACTTTGAAACATTACAAACCATTTCATAGAAAGAGTAGGGGATAATTTTCTTGGAGAAAAGATGAAGGTGAAATGTGAGAGTGCTATTTAAATTTGATGGGTTTCTGGGAGTACTGTGGTTGGCAGTCCTCGATGTACATGAAACTTCCTGGGACACTTTCAAAAACAGTTCTGATGCTTGGGCCCCAATCCCAGGGATTTAATTGGTCTGAGGTAGGGACTGGGCCTTGATCAATTTTTAAAGCTCAATCTAATATGTGTTAGAGGTAAACCTTCCCTGAAGGTAGATTTTACTTCAATATACAGTACTAAGAACTTTCTAAGTAGAAAAACTGTCCAAGGACAAAACAGGTCACCTTGTGAAAGCCAAGTCCTTTGTCACAACAAGTGTGGAAGGCTGGCCTGTATGACTGAGCCCCTATCAGGGATAGTGGAGGAAGTGGTCCAGCATTGGGTGGTTCAGACCCTTGAAACTGATTTTTTTCTATACTAGTTCTACCTTGGGTCAGTATTTAAGGTAAAGCAAGCAAACAAAAATGCTTTGTTTGCTATGTCATCCTTGAAACGAAATAGTTTATATAACATCTTTCATATCATCCCGATAAAACTTGTTAATTTGCACATAAAATCAGGTAAGTACAAAATTTTGTTCCATTTTCAGTTTTATTCTGTTTAAAGAACTTCCCTTCTACAATGAATTGATTATATTCTAATTGCTGATACTTTTTCCAACTTTCCACTACTTCAGCCTATGAAAGGCCTTTTTTAATCAGTTGGCATTTATTTTTTCTTCAATTCATAAAAATAATTCCTCATCCCAAATGTTCTGTGAAATGTTATTAATATACAACTACCTATGGATTTCTCTCCAATTATCTTTTTTTTCTTAAGCACTAACATGAAAATGTCCTCTAACCTTTTCTGGGAGATAAATTTTGGCTCTTAAAGGATGATACCCTTAAGGTTTTTTCCTTCAAATTTAAATGCATGAATACTTGCAGAAGTTAACAGAATAAAAGGAAAAGGTCTCTGAATGTCTCTATCATTAGGTCAGGATTTTAAAGTTTTGCTTTTGTTGTTTCTTTATAACCGGGTTGATGTTAATACTATATGCTATTTTACAACTTACTTTTTAAATGTTACAACATGTGTCGAGATTGTTCCATATCAGTACACATGGGCCGAGACCTTTTTTTTTTTTATTTTTTTATTTTTTTGAGACGGAGTCTTATTCTGTCGTCCAGGCTAGAGTGCAATGGAGCGACCTCAGCTCACTGCAACCTCTGCCTCCCAGGTTCAAGCAATTCTGCCTCAGCCTCTTGAGTAGCTGCGATTACAGGCGTGCGCCACCATGCCTGGCTAATTTTTTTTGTATTTTTAGTAGGGACGGGGTTTCACCATGTTGATCAGGCTAGTCTCGAACTCCTGACCTCATGATCTGCCCACCTCAGCCTCCCAAAGTGCTGGGATTACAGGCGTGAGCTACCGCAACCGGCCAGGCCTAGATCTTTTAACAGCCACACAGTATGGATGTACTTGAGCTTTGTAACCATTCCACTGTTGACAGTCCACTGTTGATAGGTACTTAAGTTAACCCATTTTCTTTAAGGAAACAAAACTACAGTAAACAATTTTGTAAATATGTTTATGTATACACAGATCCCCAAAATGGAATTTTGGTTCAGTGATTATTTACATTTTAAATTTTGATAAAAGTATCAAATTGACTTCCAAAAGGCTATTATGACTTACACATTCATAAATGTATAAGAAAACTGTTTTCCATCCTTTTGCCAACACTATATACCACCAATTTTCATTATTCCAATCTCAAAGGCAAAAAAAAAATTTGAGTCTTGCCAAAGTTTAGAGTATAAGCCAAAGCATGAGCAACTTTCTAGAATGTTCTTAAATTTTACAAAAAAAAAAGATGAAGCTAAATTATCACAGCAGATGTTTGAAATCTACACCCAAACCTGGCATTTTGCTCAGATCCTAAGATTGTGTGAGACCTTTGCAGTAACTCCTTCCTCTTTCCCCCTCATAATCACTTACTTTTTATTGTATTTTGTTTTAATTGTATATATTTATAATGTACAACATTATGTTTTGAAATATATATGCATTGTGGCATGGCTAAATCAGGCTAATAAACATACGTATTACTTCACATGTTTATCATTTTTATGGTAAGAACACTTAAAACCCACTCTTAGCACTTTTCAAGAATACAATGTTATTAATAACTATAGTCATCATGTTTTATAATAGATCTCTTGAATTTATTCCTCCTAACTTGTTTTGTATCCTTTGTTTTTCGGGACATCTCCCGAACCTTCCTCCCTTCCCACCACCCCAGCCCCTGGTAACCACTTTCTACTTCTATGAAATCAGTTTTTTAAAGATTCTACATGAAAGTAAGATCATATGGTATTTGTCTTTTTGTGCCTGGCTTATTTTACTAAACTTAATGTCCTCCAGGTTCATCCATGTTGTCATGAATGACAGGATCTTATTCTTTTTATGGCTGTATAGTATTCCATTGTATATACGGACTGCATTTTCTTTATCCATTCATCTGTAGATGAACTCTTCGGTTGATCTATGTCTTGGCTATTGTGAATAGTGCTGCTATGAACACAGGAGTTCAGATATCTGAATATACTGATTTCATTTCTTTTGGATGTATGCCCAGTTGGATTGTTGGATCATATGGTAGTTCTATTTTTAATTTTCTGAGGAGCCACAATACTACTTTCCATAATTGCTGTACTACTTTACATTCTCACCAACAGTGTACAAGTGTTCTCTTTTCTCCACATCCTTGCCAATACTTCATACCTTTCATCTTTTTGATAATAATCATCCTAACAGGTATGAGGTGGTATCTCACTGTGGTTTTAATTTACATTTCCCTGATGATTAGTATGTTGAATTTCATATATCTGTTGCCCACTTGTATATCTTCTTCTGAAAAATGTCTATTCAGGTGCTTTGCTCATTTTTTTACTTGGGCTGTTTTCTCGTTATTGAGTTGTCTCAGTTTCTTATATATTTTGGATATTAACCACTTATCAAATGTATGGTTTGCCAATATTTTCTCCCATTCCAAATAATCCTTTCCTCTCAAAATCCTTACCACTATAGCCTTTGAAAGACAACTCAAAACTCACCTCCTCCAGGAAGCCCTCCTTGATTAATTACCTTGATCTCACACATTTTTATTCTTCCTTTACTCTGATCCTTCAACACTTATGTATTTAGTCTAAATTGGCTTTTACATTTCCCTTTGTGTCTCCCAATAATTCCAGAAAGACAGGAATATAGGGGGCAATTAACCAACAGATATCAATAAATATTTATTAAACATTATATTTAGTTATCCAGCCAACAGAAATTCATTTGGTGCTGTATTGAGTCCAGAGTTTTTCTGCTTTCCCAGGTTTGCCTGCCCCTCTCCACACTGTTCCTCTAGCTGCTTGCTCAGTGTAAAGTCCCTGCCACAGCCACCATCTTTTCTCCCAACACTATCAGCTGTCTCAGCCTCTCTGTAGCTGATGGCTCTGATTCAGGCTCTGTCATGTCCACACTGCAGCAGGAGCTATAGCCCTGCACCCTCATCCTGTGTAGCTGCTATTATAGAGATTCTGGGTTCCTGAACCACTTCTACATTCCAACAAAGTGCCCTGCTGTGGGGTATAGGATCGGGCTTCCCCAGAGGCTGACCAGAGGGTCATGGTAACATAATCTAAAAACAGGAACTTAAAACTTAATGGGATAACCTTGACCAATAAGAGACAGGAGATAAGGAGCTAAAAGATCGATTCCTTGCCATTCCTTCTTGTGACAGACTGTTGCAAGGTACAGTGATCCCAAAGACCTGTCTGCAAGACAGTGTGTCACAGAGCAACCAGCTGTGTTTCCTTGAGAAGCTTTGGACAGCTTGGCAAAGCACTGTTACGTATTGTATTTGTCTGGCTTTCCCTGTTCCCTCACTATTTTTGTCCTGGAATTCCATCTCCTCATAAAGCCTTCTCAAGTGAGCTCAGATTCTGTTTTCTAGGGAACCGAGGCTAAGACAGTCATCTACATAAACTCTCCACTGTACATTAGACTAGCCCTGAGAAAGGGTACAAAAGAGGTATCAAAGAAACAAATCCTGTCCACGACAACCTCACAATCTAACTGTGGACACTAGACTCTACCCATGTAACAATAAGTGAAAAAGACAAAGGAATGAATGAATGTAATCAGAGGGCAAATTGTGCAGTGGTTTAGAAAATGGAAATCATTTGATACTACTCAGTGTACAGGGCCCAGAATAAATACAAACCGTTCACCGAGAAGAGGAAAACCATCAGATCTCACTCAGAGCAGATTGCTAAGGAAGAGGGGCTTAAAGAAAGGCTGGGAAGACAGAGAAGCGGGGAGGACTGCAGGGAGTGTGTTCCCTGGAGAAGAGTCACTTTGGTGAAGCCATCACAGCCACAACAGTGGGCATGGTAAGGAGAAGCAGGGAGAGCCAGAAGGACAATGAGTTTCCCTGAACAGAGGGGCTTGCTGGGGAGAAGCAGCGCGAGTCCAGGGTTCATAGCAGAGAGCTGCAGAGGCAAGAGAGAGGGGTTTCGAGGTGAAGGGCATTTGCTACTCCTTATATTACCATAGAAGAGAAGAAAAGAAAAAAAAAAAAAAAACACTCCATTTCTTAAGAGGTTGCAGTATAATATTCCCAGCTGCTCCCACGCCCTCCGTCACACCTGTGAGCCATCAGCACAAGGAGTTTGGAGGAAGAAACAAGGTCTTCTTGGCCCTGAGCCTTCTGGTCTCTCTTTCATATCTGCCATCTGGCAATGGGGGTGCCTTTCCTCGGCAGGCCTGCCTGTGTGAGCAACAGCCTGCGGTGGGACCTCAAGGGTGACAATGTCTAATGGAGAAGGAGGTACCCGCAAGCCCTTGTGGCCGCATGTTTAATCACTTCCCCAGTCAGCCTGAACTGTAATCAAGTTGGCATTTCTCCTTCAATCTGGTTTTTGTGTTGTCTTTCTCAAATGGCGCAAACTTGGGAGGGAGGACAGGAACAATATTTAATGACTTCCTAAAACATCAAAAGGGGGCTTAGATCTGATGCAATGAGAAATGGGCATGGCAGGAAAGAAGCATGATAAAAAGAGATAATAAATGCTTCTTGATTAAACGGTTGCCCTACATCCTAATTTCTACCCATAAAAAGGAGAAGGCTGGGCACAGTGGCTCATGCCTGTATCCCAGCACTTTGGGAGGCCAAGGCAGTGGATCACCTGAGGTCAGGAATTTGAGAACAGCCTGGCCAACATGGCAAAACCCTGCCTCTACTAAAAATACAAAAAATTAGCCGGGCATGGTGGCAGGCACTTGTAATCCCAGCTACTCGGGAGGCTGAGGCAGGAGAATCACCTGAACCCAGGAGATGGAGGTTGCAGTGAGCTGAGATGGCGCCATTGCACTCCAGCCTGGGCAACAAGAGCAAAACTCCATCTCAAAAAGCAAACAAACAAAAAAAAAACAAAACCAAAAAGGAGATGAGAGGCTCTGTGGCTTCCAAATGGTTGCTCTTATTACCCTCCAGTGTTTTTTTTAACCTCCAGTGTTTTTCACAGTGGCCCTCTCTGGCTATATTTCTGTCATGAAGTTCCCTTTTCCTCTGAGATGCTGTGAACATTTCAGAAACATTTTGCTTGCTTCTTCCAGTCCAGAAGAATGATTCTTCCATGACAGAACAGGGCCAGCTGCTGATGTGAGTCTATCCCTCCAGATCAGCATGACTAAGATATTCATCTTCATGGAGCAAGAATAACTACAGGAGATTTGAATGCTGCATTTGCTTTAAATAAAACTGCAGATGCAATTTCAGGAGTAGGATAGAGACAGCATATTTCTTTTATAGTACCAGAGTGTCTATTTTAATCAGTATATTACAGATGTTTTGAGACATTCCCACAAAATTGACATGGTTGACAACGCTAGACAGAACTGCCTCACGGGGGAAAAGAGGAAAAGATTAAACCACAGGCATGTGGCAAAGGAACCTGCTTTGTCAGAACTATGCTTTGTCATCACTGCTGAGATCAGAGAGCTGTTTCTATGGCAGCAGGCAACACGTACTGGCCAGGAGACAATCATGTAGGGATTTTTAATTTCATTTGATGTCTAATTGCTTACTACTTTGGAAAAGAGACAAATTAAAAAAAAAAATCTTCCTTAACTAGACAAATACCCCCAAGGAAAATCTTCCCTTAAAGAGTAAGTGATTGAATGTCTCATGATTCTCTGCTTTTGCAACACAACACGCTTCCCCTAATTTGATCAAATAATACTGGGGTGCTTCTAAGGATCCTTTAAGCTAATAGCCAACAGTAGCCTATTATAATTGCTATGGAGATGTCTTAGTTTCCATAGTTTTGTTCTATGTGGTTATAACAGAAAATCTGAGACTGGGTAACTTATAAGGACAGAAATTTATTGGCTCACAATTCTGGAGTCTGAGAAGTCCAGTATCAAGGTGCTGGCATCTGGTGACCATCTTCTAGTCGCATCATCCCATGGCAAAAGGCAGAAGGACAAGAGATAGCAAGAGGGAGACAGGGAAGGGGCCAAACTCATCGCTTGATAATAACAATAATCCTACCTATAAGGGTGGAGCCCTCATGGCCTAATCATCTCTCAACAGTCCCACCTCTTCATACTGTTACAAAGGCAATTAAATTTCAACATGAATTTTGAAGGGGACAAACATCCTAACCCTAGTGAAAGAAAATAAATAATTTTCTGGTAACTGAGGTAAATATTCTAGCAATTTGATTGGGAGTTCATGTCCTAACAACCTATAATTTTTTCTTTTTAATTCAGATGTCCAGAACTCAACTTCTAAATCTCTGGACACTAGGCAGATAGCTCTTTTCTTTTCTCTGCTCTTCTCTCTCTTTCTTTTATACACACACTCTCTCTCTTTCTGTTTCTTTCTTTCTTTTTTTCTTTTGCAAGTTACAGAGGTGACACTGGTGTTAATACCTGGTTAAATACCACTCACGGACAGTCACTCATTGCCCAGCTGTCCGATACTATGGCAGCCCTTAAGCTGCAATGAATTAACAATGTGTACACAAAGTGGGCAACAATTCTCAGTATCACACACCAAACTGCAACCTTTTAGCCTTTTAGCACTGAAAGTTGCTATCAATGGGATGCACCCTGACTTCAGCAGAGGAATAAAAGCACGGTGCTCCGGAAGCCCCTCTGCTCTTACATCATTCCCAAGAAGCTACACCTGTAACACGCAGACCAAGAAATGACTTCTTGGTGACCAGGAGAGGTGTGGTCACCCAATTCCTTGAGTCATGGCTACCACAGATAATGCATTTCTGTGGTCTTCCCCACAGTTCAAGGCTAGTGCAAAAGGACTTGCTGACTGGTATTTCTGGAGATTCTCTCCAGAAATTGGTAGACATTCTCTCATCAAATAAAAGATTTCTGTGCTTCCATGAAGCACACTCTGTCAAAGCATCTTTTGAGAAGAAAGACAAGCCCACTCACAGAATAGCATGCAGAAGGGCATCTCCAGGGACACCAGTCACGGCTGGGATCTTAGGACAAATGTTTTCCTGAACAGCATAATAGATGGGATGAGCGATGACATTCTGTCTTGAAGTGGTCAGCACCACAGCCTGCCTGTGAAAGCAGCATTGGCCTGACCACACACTGGCTGGAGGGGAGATGTCTTTTATCTGGTGTACATATTATATACACACACAGACACACACACTCACTCACTGAAAGTTGCTGTCACTAAGTGTATATATATATTCACCCATGTGTGAACAATTATTGAGCACTTAAGCACTTAGAAAATACATCAGTATCCTCATTTTCAAGTTTTAATGAAGGCCAACACTGAACATGATTATTAAAACGGTTCAATACAATTTCAACATTTCCATACAACGGTGTGGATTCTTTTCTGGCTTATTTTATAGCATACAAATTTATTTGACCATCAGTGTATATAAGCTTTTGAATATGACACAAGTAACAAGTCTAATAACATCATGCCATGCAAATATTCTGGGGAAAAATCTGCTCAAAATTTGAAAAATCAAGTTTTCAGGAGTGACTCTTCCCTACCCATAACTTCCAAAAATATCCCCTAGTCCTTCTGATATTGAGAGGCACTAATAGGATATGTGTATACATAACTAGTTTCACACACACACAAAAATCACCGAATGTCTGCTCTGGTTAGGGCTTATCATACGTATTTCCTTTCATCGCTGTGTGATTCATTGCTTCATCTTTTCTTTAAGTAAAAGGACTGCCCTCATCCACATAACTGTTCTTAGAAGATAACGTTAGTCATTGTATTCCTACAATATGCTTCTCATCTGGCAGTTAATTTCCCCAGAGGGTACTGCAGACGTTTTATTTTCAGATAATCTCCAATTAGCTGCTTCTCTTTATTACCCTGACCAGCTCACTTTCTTAATTTTCTCCTATACATCCTCCTCGTCTTAACATATTTCTTACATCGCAGGGAAGAATACGATTTATATTGCTTTTCATTTACCTCACTTCTTTCCTGTTTACCTACTTGCTACAGATTTTGCATTTTAATACCCAAAATCCAACATAAAATAAAGCTGCATATTTCATTAACTGTTACTCTTCCCATCTGAGCTCACTTTAAATTCAGTACTTTTCTTTATGAGTTTGGCAGGATATTTTGAGGTATATATTACATGGTACTCACAAACAGGCATGCTTAAGCCATACAAGAGTGGGAGCTCACCTAGGTGCTCTCATTTCAAAGGCACTTCTTGTCTCTCAGAAAGTTACATGTCTCCACTTTCATGTCCACACCCAAAATTCCTTTATCCAAGTTAAAAACTTTTAATGTCAAAACTAGAGATATAGTTTAAAGTAGAACAGGTAAATAAATAACTTAAATTTTCACTAGCGGATTAAAGTTGGATTCTTCCTTGAGAACAGGTTTTGATGTCGGGGTGAGGGTGTCCAGCAGGCATTAAGTCTCTCCAGGCACACCTCAGAGAAGGGAAATGAGTGTATGTACAAAGGAGAAACTGAGACTACTGAATACACTTCACTTGGTTTTCCACTGTACGTACCACACAGTCATCTTGTAGTTACTCAGTAGCAAACCAAGATTTTGCAAATTTAAGTACTTACAAATATTTTAGTTCCATCATTTGTGTGTATGTGTGTGTTTATTTTCAATTTTCAAGTATTTGAATCTACAAAAGAATATCCTTTCTGAACATCTGTACCCAGTTAAGGAATCTGGGAAAGAGAACAGAAGTGGACTGAAATGTGTTGGTCTTATCTTTGGCCTCTATGAATATCTTGATCATCATGAAAAATACCTCTTTAGTAGATATTACTATAGAGATTCTGCTTTCCAGACACACATAAATCCTTGCAGACACCTGATGTCTGATGAGTGTCTCTTTTATGCATTTCGACTTCTGAGAAGATCTCTATCCCTAAACAGTGAGCAATACTTTGCTAAAAATAAACAGTCTGTGTGTTCTGAATAAATGGAAAGGTCTTACCAATACATGAACTGCTGATCTTTAAAGTAAATAAATAGGCAATAAATTCTTGTCCACATTTCTTCTAGCCACAAATTTTAAGGAAATCCTGGAGTCCTTTATAAGAGAGGGAGTTTCTCAGCTAGATGGGAAGATATGATAACAATTTCCCCATTCACAAAACATTTCCTATCTCCAATAGTACCCACTGCCCAATTACTCATTTTATACTTATTCTGTGTGAATTTACATTGTGACTTGGCATTTTTAGGCATCCGTGGTTCCTACTGGTTTCCTTTGGTCCCCATTGGTTTCTTTTCTTAGGTTTTACTGAATCTCCCAAAAGCCAAAGTAGAAACCCAGTTAATGCATGGGTAACCTAGATGTGTCATGCCCTTAGTTTTACACTCTTTCCATTGCATGACACTGTCTTGGAGCTCTTTAAGGAAGCATCCTTCAAAATCTTGTGTGTGTAAGAGAGAAAAGAGTCATGGAAGGAAATGTAGAATGGGAAGAAACTATTCATGACACACATCTTTTTAACGTAGTAAGAGCACATGCTCTAAGAGCACATGGTAGAAAAATAAAGACTGCTTGATAACTAAAGGTTAATAAAAACCACAACTGTTGGAAAGCAAAGACATAACTACATTCCCCTACATACCCCAAAATAGCATACACAGAAAAGCAACTCTACATAGCCAGGTTATGAAGGATTAATTATGCCTCTACTGTGAGCTCAACATTATGGTAGATGCTTAGGGAAAAAAGACTGTTAAGTGTATATATGCATATATGTGTGTGTATAAAATATGTGTAAAACAACATAAAAGAACAATAATCTTACATTAGATGGAGTGGAATAGGCTGAAAGCATTAGGAGAGAAATTAGTGTGAGCCAGATGTTAGTATATTTTAGCTAATTTACAAAAACTCATCTTTGACTAGTCATGCTAAAGTATTGTCTATAATATCACATGCCATTTATCAATGTTTACATGTCTCATGATCATATATTTGAATGTTTATAATTATTCAATAATATAGAGCACTGCAAGACTAAGTCACCCCCAATGAGAAATGTAATTCAAATCTGTAAGCCTACTGAAGATGGACTGAAATAAAGAATGTGAAAGTATTTTGTAGAAGGAAAAGCATTACTCATGAAGTAGGTATTAGAATCATTATTACTATTGTCATGTTAGTCATAAGATTATTTGAAGAAAAAAACCCCACAAAGTTAAAATACAAAATGACGTCAATTCGTTTGTTTATGAAATAAAAGAGGCAGGTATTTTTTCCCCTATATTCCAGATAGGGAACTGAAGCTATTCAGTCTACAACTTAAGAAAAATCAATTGGGTAGTAACCACTGACAGAGTAAATCATTTTGCTCTTCAATCATCTTGCATTTCTGAACAAACTGCACAGTTTATTTTGAGAACTCTGTGGTTTTAGTTCAGGATTTTAGGAGTCTAGAGAGACTTCTGACCTGCCCTGTGGAGATTAACGACATACTTAATTCTGTTTGTCTAGCAGCAGGCAAAAGATCTGACCAGTAAAATGGCAGCAAACTTTTCCATTAAAAGGAAGGTATGTTTATGGCATGCCACATACAGTGGAACAGTAGTCAAAATAGTCAAAACAGGAAATGGGGATTCCAACCTCCTCCACAGCAAAATACATTTCATTGATAACACCTCCTCCAAGAGCCACTTCACGAGTTCTTAGGTCAGAGTATGTTCCTCCCTTCTGTCTCTGTTTTCTAAGCTGCAATACCAGTCACACAGCCTTCAAGCTCTATGTTCCACTCTACAATGTTTCAAATAAATTCCATCATGACTTAATGTTCTAAGCTTAAAATGCCATGTTATAGTAGCTAACATTTATTTAGTGCTATATGCCAGGCAGTGCAGTAAACACTTTACAGGCATTATCTCATTTCATCAACTGCTTTGGGAGGTGGGACTATTATTACCCCTATTTTCACACATTAAAAAACCAATGCCAAAGAAACTAAAAATCTTGCTTAAGGTCACCCAGCTTAGTCACTTACTGAATACTCACTCACTGTATCCCTTTGGCCTGAGCACTTTTGCGTACATGAAATCTTTCAAACAAACTGAGAAGCAGAGTATATAATATAAAATACATCACCCAGCTTTGACAAGTACACTTAAAGTAAAAGATACAGGTCATCCTTTACATAATGATACATTTTAAAGTATAATGGGGTTTCTCAATTCAAAAGAAAAGGAAAATAGGAAGCTGAGGATTGAAGTGAATCTATACCCCCATAAAGAAAGTCCTACTAAGCACAGTGTCAGACATTGAGAAGGTGCTTAGTAAAAGTTCACTGAACATGTAACAGTATTTTCCTATCTAAATATGTAAAAGAGGCCAGAGAAGATCATCTGAATAAAAACATGACTCTCCGATAAGCACCAATTCAGCCATGTTCTGTAGTGAAAGAGTTACCCTTTCCCACCTGCCCTGACTCCCACCTTCCCTGGCTGCAGTAGGGTGGTCCTCTCATTTTAGCCCCTCATCTTAGCCTCCAGCAGCCAAGAGAGGGGGCCACTGCACAGGCTGAGTGCAGGGGAAAGCATCCTGCCTCCTGCCCAGTGGAACCTAGGCAGGATGTGAAACAGAGTTAAAGACAGTGGTTACCTCTGGAGAGAAGGGAGAGGGATGCAGTTCAGGATGGGACTTAAGAGCTATTGGTGACTTTCTGGGTAAAGAGGACGGTGATGCTCATTATGTCCCTCTTTATCTTTTTGCATATATGGAATAATGAAATATATACATAATATAAAGATCAGAGATAGCTGAGGGGAGAAAGGATAGTGAGTCGGGAAAGGAAGTAAATGAAAGCATAAGAAAGATGAAAAGTAAGAAGGAAGGGAAAGTGAAGGAGAAACAGGTGGATTGGGTAGGAAGGGAGGACTGAGGCAAGAACACAGCCTTCAGCAAGGATCTCTTAACAAAAGTGGGGGTGGGGGTGGAAATCACCTGATTCAGAGAGGAAAGGACTAGACACACATAAATGAGAAAATCATGAGTGAGTGATGGGATAAAAATAAAATGTAACTTCAAATATGACTATGTGCTTTGAGCTTGCATAAAAGAGAACTTCAGCAGTGGGAACAGAAAAGGTTTGACTGATAAGGGAAGCTCCAAAATACAAAACCAAGAAGCACCTCAGTCATTGCATAAGTCTATATTCCAGATAACAGAGATTTATGTTAATACTGTAAGCACTGAACTTTATTTTTGGTGGCAATCATGCTATATTACCCTTCATGACCTTATTAAACAGAATCTGACCTGTTCTCTACCACTCAGTGTCATCACCAGGAACCTGAGTGATACACTCAGGGGCTATTGCTTGCTGCGGGAGAGCTAAGGCCTCTACCTCCCAGGCTAGAAACACCTAGCTACAGAGAAGCCACATAATTGACATATACTGATATCAGAGAGTTGAAATCCTTTTTCTGGAAGTTGATCTTAAAGTTTGGCCCCACTGAACATAGGGACAAATCCCACATCTAAAGCTGTTAATACCACTGTCATCCCCTCTTCTCCATGTGCTTCTCCCTCTCTTCTAAAAGGAAAGCACATATTCCAAATGTGCCCCAGGGCAGTTGTTCTGATGATCAATCACACTTACCTCTTTGAGCCCAGTGACCTTGGATTATGCACTCACATGAAAGAAAAGAAACATTATCCTTCACAGCCAGAAATCTTAGGGCCCCAATGTAGCCCAGTGCTGACTGACCAATTAGGGCTTATCAGGTTTCCTACCAGGAGTGGGGCATCAAAGAGAGCTGGTGAGAAGGAAGTGAGCTAGAAACTGCCCCCTCAACCCCATGTGGTCTTCCTGGTGAAATAACTGAGAAGGTAGCCATTCTGTTTAGTAAGAAAGATGAGGTGCTGGAAAAACTGCCTGTGAGGTGGCTTCCTGGAAGCCCCGGAGAGAGGGAAGTCGATCAGAGATATGGCTGGTGTCTCAAACTGACAATTACAGTGCATCAACTAATCATCTGAATGAAGGGATGTGTTGCCCACCAGGCAAGAAAGCAAAGCTGTGTGGAAGCAGAAAGGGGCCCTTTACACAGCATGTTAAAACACATCATTTTCAGACTTCATAGTTTTTGTCAGTGGGGTTTACACTATTGTTCTTGGTTTTTAAAACTGAATGTAGGTTAGTCCTATCTACACCTAGAGTGCAATGCTTCTCAAAGGTGCCCGTGTGAATAGTCATTTCAGTGAAATTGAATAATTTATTCCATCATGAAAATATCAGAGGGGAAAGAATGTACTGGAAACTGACCTGTCTTTAAAGCATGTATAATTATTAAATCCAAAATCTGCATGTTATTTTTGAGCAGCAATATGACTATAGCTGTATGAGTCCAATGTATAATAGAGTATAAATATACACTACATTAGTGTATTCGTTTTGTTTCATCTGCAGCCTCTCAAGCGGGATTCCACTTACTTCTGAGAGAATTAAGCTCTGGAGAAAATTATTTGCATGATTATTTTCTCAATTTTCTCAAGGATGGTACATAGCTAGTGCATAGATAAGAAGTTAATTCATTACATTCAATTAATGCCTTAGGACATTAGAGTTCAGTAAAGTCTACCCCTAACCCCTCGATTTCATGGAAATTTTTTGCAAGCATGTGCACATGAGCAATTTTCTGGGGTGAGACGTCATAGCTTTCATCAGATTTTTTAAAAGATTATGACCCAAAAGGTTAAGAACCACTTTGCTAGGATATTAGTAAGATTATAAGAAAATAAGATGGTAATGGCAAAGAATAACTCAGAAGTGGAACATTTAAAAATAAAGCTTTATTTTCCCAACTTTTATTTCACAGATATTTCCAAATTCATTTTGATTATTTTCTCCCAATATACATGGAGATTGAGACCCCTGTACAATACTAAATCCCTAAGATTTATCTCCTATGACTCTGCAAAGTGGGAATCTGGCCCCAGAAGAGGTGATACATGTGCAGTGTTTTAAATCAGTGGGTTTTATTTGTGGTGATTTGGGAGGGCTTTCAGGTTCAAAATCATAGTGTGTCCATTTTCCTCACAATCTATTATGAGTCTGTCAAGATACAGAAATATATCCCAACAACTTTGCTGCCTCAAATAATTGTCCCTGACTTTATAGTTCTTACACATATTTAAAACATACTCTCATCCACCTAATAGATCTAAATTCAAGGTTATAAAGTAAATTACAAAATAGCAACCACCCAAACACAAAAAACTATCACATTGACCTGTCTGGCTCTGGAGACGATATTGGCAAACCATGTGTTGTTATTATTATCATGACAGATTAACTGTTGACACTGTACATTGTCTAGGTGCATCATGAACAGAAATGGCTGGAGAGTACATGGTTCACACATCAGACAGAAGTCCAATTACTAAGGAAAGCCTCAGAGACTTCCCCTCAAGATGGCTCTGCATTCTCTCACTGCCACTATTGCTCCTGGCTTTCTTTCGAGTCTAGAGCAACTGGCCTAAACTGCTGTTTTATTTATGAGAAAGAATTTTTTTAATGTATATCATACAAAGATGACACTAATGCATTAATCATTTTTAAAAAGGGTTTCAGATTTTCAAGAGAGTACAGTGAATGACTCCAGGCATGCCTGAAGCAGGACTGATTATGTCTGTGTGACTAAGAAAATAGCTACATCTCTGTCATCAGAACTAGACATGAAGCAGAATGTGATTACATGTCTAATTTTATGTTCATTTATGAGCTGCAGCTACACAAGTCTTTCACATATTATAGTCCCTTATAAATATATATATATACCCCTCTCCCCCAAAACTCTAGATACTACATGGGGACAATAAAACATACCTTCTTCATTACTGTGCTCTAGGCACAAGGCTTAAACAGAGTGAGCACTTGATACTTCCCCTGTATTTTAATTGTCCAAAATAACTGGTTAACCAAATGCCTTCATATAAGTTCACAAAGCATCCAAATGCATAATGCCCATAGGGAAATCCATTTTACTCTGACCAGATGAAGTCTGCACCATTTTTCCTTCTCTGAGCAGAAGCCTCATTCAGGGTAAGGCTGAAGCCCACCCCCTTTATAAAACAGGAAGGTCTAAGATGGTGGTGAAAAGCCAGCTACATTGATCAGAGGAGGCCCTGACTTCTTTTCCTCATCAGCAGATTAAGACCACCTGTCATTTGGCCTGAACAAAGGGCACACGAGCACTTTTTATTAAGCAAGCAAAACATGCAATTATCACCACAACCCAAAATAAATATTTTGGTATTATTTATTGTTTTTCAAAAAACCAGACTTCAAAACCATAAATATTGATGGAAGTGGGTCGGCAACAATGTGTAAAACACTGGGATGCTGAGATGATACATGCCTCGTGTTTACAGCTGGCAATTTACTATTCCTTGAACAATGCTTTCATCATCTTAGTTATTTAATCAAAGTCTGTTATTGCTCCCTATTGTGCAGTGGGGTACCAACTTTTGACTAAGGAAGTTTATTACAATTTGATCCACTTTATTCATCCAATCAACTTCTCCATATTCTGGCACCAAAGCTCTGCTCTACTCAAGCCAGTATTCCTTACTGTTTCACAAGCATGCCTTTCCTCTAGAATGCTACTCTCTAGGCTCCTCACTCCAAATCCTAGGGCACCTGAAAGCCCATCTCCATTCCTTTTTCTTCTAGGAAGGCTTCTTCACCCTTGCCACCTCCAGGGATTACTCCCTTCCCTGAAGACCCAGGGAATGCATAGTCTCTTCTCCAAAACCTAGGGCTTAATTAATGAACAATACAGGCAGATCGAATTGTTTCCAGTGTGCTAGTCCTCACTCCTCAACTACATGAGTTCCTAGAAAGCAAACACTCCCTGTGCCTCCAAAAAGGCTGCTGTAATTGAATAAACAATGGATAAATTGCCTCACCCATGTTTTTACTGACAAAAAAAATGTAGTCTTGAGTTTAGTGGTTCTCAAACTTGAGCTCGCATCAGAATTACCTGGAGGGCTTATTTAAAACAAATTGCTGGGTGCCACCTCCAGAGTTTCTGATTCAGTAGGTCTGGGATGGGGCCTAAGAATTTGCAAGTCTACAAAGTTTCCAGATGATGCAGATGATGCTGGTTTGGGGACCACATTTGAGAACTAGTAGTATGACTCACTCACTTGAGCAGAAGATTCTAAGTGGCAGGAAAAAGAATACAGCATAAAACACTGGGAAAAGCACAGGGCAGGAAGACAGAAGAACTAACTTCTTGGCTTGTCCTCTTACTAGCCACTACCTGGCCTTGGCAAGTCATGGTTTTAGTTTACTTTCTCATGTGTAAAGTTAGAATAATATTGTCTATCACACTGCCTAAGACTGTTGCCAGAATCCAGTGGGATCAAATGAGATTAATAAGGAACAAATATATATGAAAGCAACTTGTAAAGTAAGTTACTTTATAAATGTGCCTGGCACATTACAGGTGTTTCATAAATATTTATTGAATTTAGTTATTGTTCGGCCCAATATTTCAACTTTAAGTCAAGTTTCTTGAGACGTAGATTTGTTCTTCAGTACAATTCCAGTGGTTGCAGAGGTACTTTTATGAAGATTGCCAATGATAAGTACCACCAATTTTACCTTTAAGAAAAAGAATTTATTTATGATTTTACCATGTTCACTTCACTAAAAATAGCTAAACTCTACCATAGTCTCTGCTTATATATAAGTACTTCAAAAAAGAGATCAGAACCTTGAAATCCTTTGCTCAAAAGCAAGAGATGACCATTAATACAAAAATCTTGCCAATTCTTTGTCTAGAATTTATTGACTGGCAAATGAAAGTGATTGTTTTAAAAGTAAACAGCAAATCCAAGAAACCCTACCAAATACAGTTATTTCAATCTTGCTCTTGATTCATTGTTCTTAACTATTTTACTGCCATATCTTATTTTATTTGAGTGATTAATCATCAATCAAATTTCAAGGCTCCCCTGTGGCCTCATAACCTGCCAATTAGGAAAATGAAATGTCTCCTTTGCCAGAGCTAAGATCCATGACCTTCTAAAGTATGTATAATAAAAAGGGGTCATGGGTCATTAATGACAAATGGGCTTCGTGATGGATGACTAAAACCAGAGAAAGGATAAGATAAAGCAAAAGGAGAAACGTTTTAGAACTTCATAGAAAGAGAAAGGATATAAAAATCTAGAAATATCTTCACTGACATTAGTCACAGCACCATGCTATCTATTATATTATATTATACATATAAAACCATTCATAGTTTTCTACACACTGTTGAGAAAAGAAAAGTGGCCTTTAGGTATATTTTTGCCTAAAAAAAAGAAAAAAACAGCTAGCATGGTGAAAAAAATTAATTGATTAAACAGCCTGTATCAGTTGTGCCAAAATCTATTAGTGAAAGTATACAGATGTTGGCATTTTGCCCTCTTTTTTCCTCCATGATAACAGGAAAAGCATGTAGACCAACCCGCTGCCCCAAGGAGTAGAGAGCAAGGGCTTTGCACAAGTGACCTTTCAGCTTGTGAGAAGACTATATGTTCCTTTGAATAAACCCACAGAGGCTGCAAATCAAACGATGCTGAGATCCTTGGACAAAAGGAAGGCATACGAGGAGAAAGGGCAAGAGAAATTGACAGGCCTAACAGAGCAGGGTCCCTTCTGTGGGCAAATCTGTAACATACCAAAAATAAAAGCTTTTACAGAAATTGTCCTTGGTATCAATGTAGCTTTATGAAGTTCAATAAGTATGTTTAATAAAAGATGGTGCTCCATTTCTTTCAGATTTTGAAATTTTTCATACTCTTTTCTCCCATCTTACTTTGTTTGCACCTATTTTCAGTTCCTGTTTGGTTGGCAGAAGAGTGGAGACATTTATTAATTGGACCGCAAAATCCACAATACTCAGTAAAGACAAAAAAAAAAATATTTGGAATTTTGACATGCCATTGTGACCTAAAATTTTCTTTTCTTTTTTTATTTTTTTAAAAGGCTTCCAAGGATTGTCAAGGGTCCCATTTGTCCAGACCATAAAGAGGAAACTCAGTAACCCCGGACAAGCTCTGCTTTGTTCAGAGGGCATGGTGAAATATACTTTATGTTCTATGTATGTCCTTAATTAACAACATTTAATTTTTAAGAATTTAAATTGCAAAACAAAACCAACAGTCAATGTGAAGGAATCTCCTCTTTAAACTAGATTTTAAACTGGGTGTTTTTTTTTTTTTTTTTTTTTTTTTTTTTTTTTTGAGACAGAGTCTCACTCTATCACCCAGGCTGGAGTGCAGTGGCACAATCTTGGCTCACTGCAACCTCTGCCTCCTGAGTTCCAAGTGATTCTCCTGCCTCGGCCTCCCGAGTAGCTGGGATTACAGACGCCCACTACCACGCCCCACCAATTTTTGTTTTTTTAGTAGAGACAGGGTTTCACAGTATTGGCCAGGCTGGTCTCAAATTCCTGACCTCAGGTAATCCACCCACCTTGGCCTCCCAAACTGTTGAGATTACAGGCATGAGCCATTGTGCCCAGCCTGGATGTTTCTTTTTAAAAATACACACTTTCCACACAAAACAAAGACTGGAATTCATTTTTACTTCGCCAATTGCAAATTATTAAATTGCAAACAATCTAAGATAATTGTTTCAGGGTGCCCATGATGTTTCCTCACATAGGTAAGTTCCCCCAATGACATGTATGGTGACTTTTTCATTATTCATTCAACATATGCTTACTTAGGATCCTAAGGTGTACTGGGTACTATTTTACGTGTTGGGATGCAAAATCTCTGGCCTGTGCAGCTTAAATTTCTACTGGGGAGAGACAAAGCTATATAAGAAAAGTATGCAGTATTTAAAAAGTGGTAAGTAGAATAGAAAATGAAAACACTACAGCAAGCTAAAGTGAATCAGGAGTAAGGGGTGAGGAGGTGAAATTTAAATAGGGTCAGCAGCTTAGATCTCATTAAAAGGTGACATCAGAGGAAAAACAGGAAAGAGATCACAGAGAAATGGACAAATAGACCTAGGGGAAGAAGGTTCCAGACACAGGGGACAGTCAGTGCAAAGGCTGATGGCGGAAGCAATGCCTGGTGTGGTCGAGGCTGAGTGCAGGGGCCACAGAGCTGAGTTGCGGGGGATGCACAAGGAGAGATGAGGCCAGAGAGGCAGCAGGGGTCACAATCTATAGTATGTTGTGGGTTTGGTTTGTTTTCTTTTTCGGTTAGAATCCTGCTTTTTCTAAGAGGAGTGGATTGGTTGGTATTAAAGTTATTTACAGTGTCATGAGCTTACTTTCATTTCTAAAGGATCATCTGTTTGCTACATTGAGAAGATGTAGCACCAAGGATAAAAGTAGAGAGAACAGGCAGTTTTCACAATATCCAGGCATGAGACCACAGTGGCTTGATCCAGGATAGAACCAGTGGTGATGGAGGGAAGGGGTCCAATTCCAGATATATTTAGAAGGTAGAACAAACAGGGATCTCCCGATAGATTAGATTTGGGATATGGAAAAAATGAAGGAGTCAAGCATAACTTCAAAAATTTTGACCCACGCAAGTGAAAGGACAGGGCTGCCAGAAACTGAAATGAAGCAAGTCTGGGCTGGGGAGAAGAGCAGGAAATCAGTTTGGAAAACATTAAATACAAAATACCTCTTTTAATATATCTAGTGGCTGGAGCCAAGTAAATACAGATAGTCTCTCAATCATCCAAAATAGTTAGCTATGTACACACACACACCTCTTTGCCTTTGAATACTCTGATTTCTCTGCCTAAGATGCCCTTTTACCTCCTTTCAGTCCGGCAAACTTCTAATTATTTTCCAAGAGCCAGGTCAAAAACCACTTCTTCTGTGATGATTTTAACAACTTTCCTAGGAAGAGGTAGCCATGGCTACCTCTGTTCTTCACTAGTGTTTAGTAGCTGCTGAAACTCCAGCACCCAACCCATACTGCACTGTAATGTTTTGCCTGCATGTTTCTCTTTGCTCTGAACTGAAAATCCATAAGCTCCAGGTGCACGGATCACTGAGGTGTCCCCTAGTGTATTAATTAGGATAATTCATGCCTTTCATGTATATGTTTGCTGAATGAATAAAGAAACGATACTAATATTTGCCACCATCTTTCACTTTTTCAAGGCATTCTGACTTATTACCTCATTTTATCTCCATAATAATCCTGAGAAGAAAGGGCAGTATTATTTATGTCAGTAGGGAAAATGAAGCTCAGAGAGCTTGACTTGCCCAAGGTCATGTTATTTCATGGCAGACTGATCTCCAGCCAAAGCCTCCTCCTGTCTCTGTCCACCGCTTTTTCCACTAGACCGTGCCACTTCCACTGCCACAGGGTCCAGTCATGCTGCCAACATCAGCACCCTCCCTGCCATTACATACACCTTGTGTTTGGGAAATCTAGACCTTGCGTGGTACTGTGGCAAAGGCTTCAGCAAATCCTCAACAATTGGCTACTGTCTTTAGTTTTCGATCATGATTCATAATTCCTGTCAAAAGAGCACAGTACACAATGGCATCAAATTCACAGGATTGGCTGGGTGTGGTGGCTCATGCCTATAATCCTAGCACTTTGGGAGGCCGAGGCAGGAGGATCACTTAAGCTCAGGAGTTCAAGACCAGCCTAGGCAACATAGTGAGACTTCGTCTCTACAAAAAAATACAAAAATTAGCCAAGCACAGTGACATGCACCTGTAGTCCCAGCTACTCAGGTGACTGAGGTGGGAAAATCACTTGAGCATGGGAGGTCAAGGCTGCAGTGAGCTAGGATCACGCCACTGCACTCCAGTCTGAGAAACAGAGTGAGACGCTGTCTCAAACAAATAAACAAAAATACACAGGTTATATATTTTTAAAAGCATAACATAAAATGGGACAAGGCAATATTTCCAAAAGTTAGTTTTAAAAGATTTATTCAGGGTTATGCTAGCCAAACCAAAAGGTAGAAGCAAGGGTAACCTGGCTTTTGTGAGTCAAGCTGTTTTAAGTACCAGTCACTTCTCTGCCCAACCTGTCAAAGTTTTAAAGTTACCAGATGGGTGCAAGTTCCAAAGGTTAGCAGGGGAGAGAAGAAGACAGGCATGAGGAAGTGCTGCTAAGAAAGGTATTCAGGATTTTAGTGGATAGACACTTGTGTCAGCAGTTGCTGGAATTGCTGGATCACTGTTTTGCATGGATTGTCCTCACAGAATGTTTACCGTCTCAACCACTAAATCTTTATCCTATGTCCACTATGTCAGCTATTCTACAAGCTTTAAAAGAGGATAAGGAATAAAGAAAAGGTTAATGTCACTGATCCTTTAATATGGATTACTTAAAATGCAATTAATGGCAATTACTGGCTATTTCCACTGAATCTTCAGAGACAAAATTAGAATCCTGTAAATTATGCCAAATGATATGTTCTTCTTGTGCAAAGAATTGGTATAACAAGCCTATGGATTTCTACGAAACAGTAAGCATGAGCATAAGCATAAGCATCTTTGCTCCAACACTAAGTGGCTAGCTGGAACAATGGAGGATTCTCAAAAGTTATCAAAAACCCAGTAAATGGACGTGTTGAAAATTTGTTGACATACTTTTGAGTATTTAGTGTGCACACTGAAGGGGAAATCGAAGTGTTCTCTCACACTGCAATACAGACATGGGGAAAAAAGAAGCAGAAAAACTGGAGTCTCAGCTGGGCACGGTGGCTCACACCTGTAATCCAAGCACTTCGGGAGGCCGAGGAGGGCAGATCACTTGAGGTCAAGAGTTCGAGACCAACCTGGCCAATATGTGAAACCCCATCTCTATTAAAAATATAAAAATCAGCCAAGTGTGGTGGTACGCACCTGTAGTCCCAGCTACTAGGAAGGCTGAGGCAGGAGGATGGCTGGAACCTGGGAGGCGGAGGTTGCAGTGAGCACCACTGCACTCCCGCCTGGGTGACAGAGTGAGACTCTGAAAAAAAAAGAAAGAAAGAAAGAAAAGAAAAGAGAAAAGAAAAGAAAAAAACTGGACTCTGTCCATTTCGTGTTTCGGCCCAAAGATAAAATAATTTCAACCAAACGTTTCCTGAAGTACCCATAAGCAGGCCTAATCATACTTGGAGCAAGAATGCAAATGGAGGCTCCTTTTGTTCCCGCCCATCTCAGTCCTGCACCATGAAGGGCCTTGTGCTTCTGTGTGTAGAATCCCAGCTTGAAGGTCCAAGATTTCCAAGCATTGTCTTCCATATCCCTCCAACTCCCAATACCTCGAGATTGCACCCCCACCCCCTAACCCAGCTACCTCCTAACTACCCCTTCAGCCTACGAGTGTACACGCTTGTAGCAGTCAGTCCTCTGAGACCCATTCAGGTCTTGGGTATAGGCTCTGGCTTTAAGACAGGGAATCCCAGGGTCTCTAGTACCTGGATCAAGGTCTAGAAAATTGTTCCCCAAAGTGTGGTTTGGGAGACCAGCAGCACTGTTATCACCTGAGAGATTACTAGCCATGAACCTCATGTTGAAATTTGATCCCCGATATGGGGGATTATTGGCCCCAAATATTCAAGCCTAATGGAAGGTTTCTGGGTCATCACAGGCAGATCTCTAGTGAATTGGCTAATGCTCTCCCTTGGGATGAGTTTTCACTGTGTTAGTTCCCTCAAGAGCTGGTTGTTAAAAAGGGCCTGGTGCCTTCCCCCGTCTCTCTTGCTTCCCTTCTCACCATGTGATCTCTCTCCACATGGCAGCTCCCTGTTGCCTCCTACCATGAGTGGAAGCAGTCAAGGCCCTCACCTGAAACTGAGCAGATGCCAGCACCATGCTTCTTGTATAGCCTGCAGAACCGTGAGTCAAAAAAATCCCTTTACTTTATAAATTACCCAGCCTCAGGTATTCCTTTGTAGCAACACAAAATGGACTAAGACATCATGTCTGTGTCTCAGATTTATTCCTAGGCCCATCCATTCTGACGAACGAGCCTTCATAAATGCACACAGTGTTATGAAGTGAACTTCTGGCATAATGGAGTGAGGAAGCTGACAAATACTCTCCCCAGATAGCCATCATACAATTGGACAAAACTGTCAAAAAAATCATTTGAGTGCCCTGGAAATTGACCAAAGGCACTCAAAAATCTGAACAGCATTTATTTATGATAACTATTGAACTCAGGGTCAGAACAGTGAGTCTGTGGCAGTGATTTTGCCTGAATCTGCTTCCATCCCACAACCCCCATCCCCGGCTCTGTCATTAGGTAATTCACTCAACCAGGGCAGGACAGACTGTGAAAAACAGCAGCTTCACTGCACCTGCCAAAGGAGGCTCACTTGATTAGAGCATTCACAGTTCAAGTAAAAGTTTTTACTGGAAAGCAAACAGGAACACCAGCAGTTTGGATAGCCTGAGACTGCTGTTCTGTTTGGAGCAAACAAAAAACTAGTGGATCAATCAGAGATTTATTAGGAAGTTCCAGTAGGTAAACCAAACAGAGGGCTAGAAAAAGTGCTTCACATATACTAAGTTGACCAGGGTTATACAAATGTGTAGAAGAGACCTCAGGAGCCTAAGCCACCACGTATCCATGGCCAATGGAATGTGTGTGCGCGCACACACACACACACACACGACATAAGAGAAGACAGCTGAACGTAAGAGCCGGGAGAAGACTTGAAAATGACATAAAGTTTGATTGTACTCTCCAGCCACACACAAAACCATGAGCAGAGAGTAAAAGCCTTATTGGCTGGAGGTATTTGAGTCCAACTTCTGGTCAATTACTGACTGACTACTGAACTATGCAGACACAGGGGCAAACCTTAAGAAACCAGGCTAATTTTTTTTAATTACAAAAAGAAACTGAGTGGAGACATTAGCAGTTGCACATTGCAGGGGAGACATGCCACAGATTTACTACAAACCAGTTACTAAACAAACAATAACAACAGCTACAAATTTCTTGGGGTAGAGAAAAGCAGAAACCACAGTTGCCACTACATATCTAAAATGTCAGTATTCAATAATAACTACAAAAATTACGAGACAAGTAAAGAAAAAAAGTGTGACTCATACACGGTAGAGAAAAAAAAACTATCAATACAAAATGCCCCTGAGCAGTCCTAAACAGACTTAGCAGACAAAGACTTCTAATCAGCTATTATAAATATGTTCAGAAACTAAGAAAACCATGTTTAAAAAGTAAAGGAAAATATGATGCCAATTTCTCAACTAATAGATAATCTCAATTAAAAAAAATAATTGAAAAAAAATAATTTTGGAGTTGAAAAGATCAATACCTGAAATGAAAATTTCTCTACAGGTACTCATAGCAAATTTGAGAAGGCAGAAGAAGAAATTAGTGAACTAGAAAACAGATCAACAGAAATTATCTAATTTGAAAAAACACAGAGGAAAAAGTTTTTAGGCTGAGTCTCAGACACCCGTGGGACAACATCAAGCACACCAAATAAGTACCGCGGTAGTTCCAAAAGCAGAGGAGAGGGGGAAAAGAGGGGGTCGAAAAATATTTGACAAATAATAGCTGAAAATCTCCTGAATTTGATGAAGCATACTAATATACAGATCTAAGAAGTTCAACAAACTCTAGTCAGGAACAATAGACACTAGGTCCTGGCTGAGGGTGGAGGGTGAGAGGAGAAAGAGGAAAAGGAAAAATAACTAATGGGTATTAGGCTTAACACCTGAGTGATGAAGTAATCTGTACAACAAACCCCCGTGACACGAGTTTACCTATATAATAAACCTGCATATGTACCCCTGAACTGAAACTAAAACTCTAGTAAGACAAACACAGAGATCTCTATCTAGGCACAGCAAAGGCAAACTGTTGAAAATCGAAAGGCACAGTAAATCTTAAAAGCAGCAAGATATTGGCCCGGGGCGGTGGCTCATGCCTGTAATCCCAGCACTTTGGGAGGCCGAGGCGGGCGGATCACGAGGACAGGAGATCCAGACCATCCTGGCTAACAAGGTGAAACCCTGTTTCTACTGAAAATACAAAAAAAAATTAGCCGGGCGTGGTGGCGGGCGCCTATAGTCCCAGCTACTCGAGAGGCTGAGGCAGGAGAATGGAGTGAACCCGGGAGGCGGAGCTTGCAGTGAGCCGAGATCGCGCCACTGCACTCCAGCCTGGGCGACAGAGCGAGATCTCAAAAACGATAGGACAGGACAGGACAAGACGGACGAAAGAAGGAAGGACGGAAGGAAGGAAGGAAGGAAGGAAGGAAGGAAAGAAAGAAAGAAGGGAGGGAAGGAGGGAGGGGGGAGAGGAAGGAAGGAAGGAAGGAAGGAAGGAAGGAGGGAAGGAAGGAAAGAGG
>NW_016809492.1:165867-226005 GCF_001698545.2 Rhinopithecus bieti | reverse complement strand
AAAAAAAAAAAAAATTAAGAATTTAAAATATTCCCAAAAGAAAAATTCAGGCCCAGACCGCTTCACTGGTGAATTCTTTTCTTCCACAAACTTTCAAAAATTAGATGAGAGAACACTTCCCAACACAATCTATAAGGCCAGTTTTACTCTGGTAACAAAATCAGACCAAAGCATTATAAGACCAGAAAACTACATATCAACATCCCTAAGGAACACAGAAGCAAATATCCTAAAATATTAACGATCTGAATTTGGCAGCACATAAAAAGGATGGTACAATATGACTAAGTGGGATGTATTGCAGAAGTTTGTTTTAACCTCCAAAAATCAATTAATATAATATACTATATTAATAAATGACAAAATCACATTATAGTTTTAACAGATGCAGAAAATGCATTTTGAAACATTCCTTTCACGATAAAAAAAATTTCTCAACAAGCTAGAATAGAAGTAAATTTCTCAACTAAATAAAAGACTTCTATTAAAAAATCTATAGTTAACATACCTAGTACGAAAGGGTGAAAGCTTTCCCCCTAAGATTGGGAACAACACAAGGATGTCTACTCTTACCAGTTCTATTCAACACTGTATTGGAGCTTCTAGTTAGTATAATAAGGAATATAAAAATCAATGGCATCAAAATAAGAAAGGAAGAGTCAAAACTGTCTTTATTCAGAGACGACACAAATGTAGGAAATCCTGAGAAATCAATTTTTAAAAACTACTAGAATTAATAAACAAGTTTAGCAAGATACAGGATGTAAGGTCAATTTTCTTTCTACACATCACTAACAAACGATCTAAAATGATATGAAGGAAATAATTCCATCACAATAGCACTACAAAAAATAAAATACTTTAAAATAAATTCAACCAAAAAATGCAAGATTTGTACATCAAAAATTCAAAGCATTGTTAAGAGAACATGAAGAAAATCTAAATAAATAGACATTAAATGTTATGAATTGGAAGATTTGATATTAAGATGGCAATTCTTGGCCGGGCGCGATGGCTCAAGCCTGTAATCCCAGCACTTTGGGAGGCCGAGATGGGCGGATCACGAGGTCAGGAGATCGAGACCATCCTGGCTAACACGGTGAAACCCCGTCTCTACTAAAAAATACAAAAAATTAGCCGGGAGAGGTGGCGGGCGCCTGTAGTCCCAGCTACTCGGGAGGCTGAGGCAGAGAATGGCGGGAACCCGGGAGGCGGAGCTTGCAGTGAGCTGAGATCCGGCCACTGCACTCCAGCCCGGGCGACAGAGCAAGACTCCGTCTCAAAAAAAAAAAAAAAGATGGCAATTCTTCCCAAGTTGATCTATTGATTTAATGTACTACCTTAAATCGTAGCACTTTTTTCCATGAAATTAACAAGTTGATCTTAAAATGTATATGGAAAACTCTTAAGAGAAAACATGTGAGTAAATTTTTGTGAACTTGAGTGAGGAGATAAATTCTTAGATATACCACCAAAAGCACAGGCAACAAAAGAAAAAACAATTACATTGAACTTAACAAAACGAAAAACTTTTTTGCCTCAAAGGGCATATCAAGAAAGTAAAAAGACAACCCACAAAATAGGAGAAAATATTTGCAAGTCATATATATGATAAGGAACTTGTATCCAGAAAATATTTTTACAAAACAAACTCAATAATCAGAAGATAAATGACTCCGTTCTAAAAACCGGCAAAACATTTAGACATTTCACCAAAGAAGATACACCAGTAGCTATGAGAATATGCTTCACGTTAATAGTCATTAGCAAAGTGCAAGTAAAACTACCATGAAATACCACTCCACGGTCACTAGAATGGCCATAATAAAAAAGACAGGCAAGCTGGGCATGGTGGCTCACGCCTGTAATCTTAGCACTTTGGGAGGCTGAAACGTGGATCACCTGAGGTCAGGAGTTTGAGACCAGCCTGGTCAACATGGTGAAACCCCATCTCTACTAAAAATACAAAATTAACTGGGTGTGGTGGCGCATGCCTGTAACCCCAGCTACTAGGGAGACTGAGGCAGAAGAGTCACTTGAACCCAGAGGCAGAGGTTGCAGTGAGCCGAGATTGCACCATTGCACTCCAGCCTGGGTGACAGATCGAGACTCTGTCTCAAAAAAAAAAAAAAAGAAAAAGACAGGCAATACTACAGATTGGCGAGGATGTCAAGAAACTGTAACCTTCATGCATTCCTGGTTGGGAAAGTAAAATGATACAGCCGCTTTAAAAAACAGTTTGGCAGTATCTTAAATCATAAATATAACTATACCATACAAGCCAGCAATTCCACTAGTAAGTATCTATCAAAGACAAATGAAAACATAGGGACACATAAAGACTTGTATGCTAATATTCATAGCAGCATTATTAATAATAGTCTCAAATTGGAAACAGTCCATATGTCCATCCACTGGTGAATACATAAACTCAATGTGGTATCTACATACCAGAGAATACCACTGATACACGTTACAACATGGAGAACCCTCAAAAACATTAAGCTACCTGAAAGAAGCCAGACATAAAAGATTCTATAGTATATGATTCCTTTAATATGAAATGTCCAGAAAAGGCAACTTTGTAGAGAAAGGAAACAGGTCAGTGGTTCCCACAGGATGAGAGCATAGTTTAACTACAAATAGGCTCAAGGAAATTTTGGGGGACGATAAAAATTTCAAAATTGGATTGCACTGATCATTGCTATGTTAGTTTTCTACTGATGGATAACAAACTACAACAAATCTTGAGATGTAAAGCAACACACATTTATTATCTCAGCTTCTCCTAGGTCAGAAGCCCAGGCATGGCCAAGGTGGTTCTCCTAAGTCTGCAATCAAGGTGTCATTTAGGCTGCTTTCTCATCTGGAGCTCGCTCGGAGTCCTCTTCCTTGCTTACTTAGGTTGTTGGCAGAATTTAGTTCCCCACGAAGAACTGCAGTTGCCCTTCTTCATAAGTAATTCATAATATGGTTGTTAGCTTCTTCAAAGCCAGTAGGACAGTGTCTCTTTCATAACAATCCTTTTTTTTTCCTTTTTTTAGTTTCTTGCACAATATTTATCTTAGGTCTCATAACAGTGCCTTTTAAAGGATTTACACCTAATTCAGGCCAAACTAAGATATCTCCCTTTCCATTAACTCATAATCAACTGACATGAGACCTTAGTTATATCTGCAAAATCCCTTCACCTTTGCCATATAATGTTACCTAGTTATGAAAGTGACATGCCAACATAGTCACAGGTCCCACACACACTCAAGGAGAAGGTATCACACGTGGGCATGCACACCAGGGGTGAGAATCTTAGGGGTCATAATAGAATTCTGCTTACCATAGCTGCACAATTTATAAATTTATTAATAATTGTATACGGATGATTCATGACTTACAATGGTTCAACTTAGGATTTTTTTGACTTTACAATGGACTTATTGGGCTGTAATCCCATTGGAAGTAGAGAAGCATCTGTACTTAATGTGGGTCATTTGACATACGTAAAATATACCTTAATAAAGTTATAAAATATATTTTACAACAAAATGTTGTCCATAGTACCATAATTCCATTTTTTAATTTGGGTTACATTTTTTTTTTTCATTAAATGAATTAAGCCAAGGACTTAAGGAACTGATCCAATAGAAAAAAGTTTTCTACATTCATCAACCATACCCTTTATAATTTGTTACACCAATTAATTTACAGTAACCACACACAAGAGCACAACAGTCAACTTTTCCACTAGTTGGGTTTTACTCCTCTGTCAGCTTTCTTAGTAATGAATGGAGGCTCACTTATATTCAAAGATTTCAGATTTCCAAATATTTCTCTGCTAGGGAGTGGCTCCATTTTGAGCTTCCCTCAAAGTATGAGCAACAATGTTTAGTCACATGAAGCCCCCATTTTGCCAGCTGCACACTTCCTAAAATTTCATTCACCCAAAGGTCAGAAGCTGTGAGTTCTGGAGTTCTTGATGGTGTCCTGGGAATGCCTTTCAGGTCTGGCTGCTCACAATATTTTTGTGTGTGCTGAACTGTTATCTAAAACTAAGTATTTCCTAATTTCAGCCTACTCTGAGAACCTTCAGCTTTTAAAGAGCTTGCTGTATAAAAAACACAACGGGCCTCTGTAATTCTACTTCAGGTGCGATCTGGACACCATGAAGCACTGCAAATTCCCTAAGGGGATGCCCATTCATGTCAACTGGATGGTTATCTTGTAGGTTTGTTGTTCTTAAGCCCAAACTTAACTGTTACCATGGAAATAAAACACAAAAGGAGTTGTCCATCCTGGAAAATAAAAGCCTTTAGAATTCTCATTCAAGGAGTTAATGTTAAATATGGGAGAAACTCTTCTGCATAATTTGTTTTGTGAAAATAAAATTTTTTCCTTGAGAATATGCAAATGTTATCTTACTATGTAACACTTGGACCCCCAACATATAAACAAAATTTTAAAACTAATAATTTACATATTTTAAAATTAGGGTCATTTGCTTTTTGCAATCCTATTGACTAAAACAACTACAATATCAGATCGCTCAAAGAACTTTAGAAGCTTTTTTCAATTAGTCAAGGATGCAATTACATCATTTGAATGTGCTGTAGATTAGATTAGACTATCTACACTTGCCTAAATAGCATCTTCAGGACTCAGTTCTCTATACAACGTTCCCCTTAGAAGTTTAGGTCACAACTATAACTCTCAACATGCAGAAGCTAAAAGTCCATTTCCTTGTTATTTATCATAGTAGCATGACACAGTAACGTGCAGGAATTACGACTGAGGGATAAGGGTCAAATTCCTTGGGTCAGAATCCTAGCTCTGCAACTTAGCAGCTATGTTATTTTAATCATCTAAACTCCCTAAGCCTCAGTTTCCTCATATATAAAATGGGTATAATAGCATAAAGCAGAGGTTGGAAAACTTTGACCATGGGCCAAATCTGGCCTGCCACCAATTTTGAAATGAAAGTTTTACATGGCCATGCCTGTTCATTTATATATTGTCTATGAGAATTTTTGGAGACATCAAATAGCCTACAATGCCTAAATATTTGTAGTATCTCGCCCTTTATAGAAACAATTTGCTAGCTTCTGATATAAAGGGTTTTTGTGAAGATTAAATGCAATCATTCATTAAGGTATTCCATATAGTTAAGCAACCCATAAATGGCAGGGATGATTGTTATTTATTAATAGTAATAAGTTATAAAAATCATTGTGATCTCATTTCCTAAAATTCAGAGAGACAACTTTACATATAATACCTTGGGAGCAGGGTGCCATACAGTAATACCTTGGGATCAGTAGGCTCAGACCCCTTTTTTTGATGAATTGGTCATGGAGGTGGCTGAGGTGGTGTGATCACAGGATGTGATGTGCAGCTGTCAGTGCAGGGCAGAGAGCCCGGTGGGTCACAGACAGCAGCTGCCACGAGTCATCCATTCCAAGTAATTGATACTCTGCCATTCCGTGATGGAGGATCTCTTGGTCACAGGTGTATAACACATGCATATTCCTGACTGGCCCCACTTCTAACTGTGCAGAGGAGACCAAAGAGGGAGTGGGAAGGGCTGGAATTATGCTTAGATGATGACCAGAGCAGGTGCAGGTAGCCACAACACAGCCTATTTCCATTTTCGAGGCAGTAACTGGTTTTCCAAGATGTATTCTGTTGTCCAGAACAGGAAAAAAGATGGGGTGGTCTAGTACATAAAATTCTAAAACGTGAGTTTGATGCAAGAAAATATAGACTAACCATTCAAAGTAATAAAATGTATCTAAAGCTGGTGATTTACCACAGAACTGGCACTGCTGGTCCCATGTTAGTACATCTGCAAACAGACTTTGGTCAACCACCAAATATGACAGTGTTATCCATAAATCTTTCAAACTGTCCTTAGAACTTTGTCTTTCAGGGCAAATATTTAAAAGATCTAAAGAGCTCATATTGAAACAGTGATATTCAGATACAAACTATTGCCTGTACTCTGCTCCTGTCTAGGGCCTTAAACATGTCAATCAATTTTCACCTCACTTCCTTGTGTGTTAAAAAGAAGCTGTGAGAATATCTATAATAAAAATAGTCATAATTCAAAATTATTTTCTGCTGGATGTTGGTAGATTCTCATTAGTTGCTCCTGTCAGGATCATAAATAAACTTATGTCTATAGCACAGAAAGAACATATTCACCAGGAGGAAACCCCAAATTGGCAAATGGTCTATATATTAAAATGAGATCAGTGAATGACACAAACTCAGAACTGAAAAGTTCTCAGTGTTCATCCCAAGAATCTTCCTACCAAATAATCTCGTTGCTATTATTTAAAACAATTAGACCCTTTTTTTGTATGTCACAGTTCATTAAACGCCATACACATGACATTAGTAGGTAAGGTCATTTTCCTGGAGGAGCTCACCATCCAAGACAGACAAGGCTGTCGCTGGCAGGAATGAAGAACAGCCATCCACACCAAGTGGGCAGACATCATAAAGGAGCAGCCGAAATGGTTTTAGAGTTCACAGTATATTCAAATTAATATTCAAGTTGAAGCAAAGCTCTTGACAATTCTGTTTCTCCAAATAGACAGTGGTGCTGCCTGATTACAGCTAGCTGGAAAATCCTCCACAATGCCATTTTACCCTGTCCCACTGAAACAGCATTCAGGCTGATGCTGTCCAAGAGCTAGCTCATTTAAGGCTTTGCTTTCCTCAGCATGAGTAAATATCAGCAACTGTAACATTTTTCATGTTGAAAGAAACCTTATGACTACCAAGGCACAGCACGGGCACCTGTAGAGACTTAAACAAAATATGTACCTTTAAGTTACCAGGTGATGAAAATTTACACTTGATGTAGGCAGCAAAGTTGCAGTTGATTATAATCAAAAAAGGTAATCAACTAATTAAACTACCAACTTCAAACATTTGTCCAGGTAATAAAATTAATACCCTCTTCACCACTCCCAGCATCTCTGTGCCTTAATTCAAGGAATAACTTTCTAAATAGCCAATTACTATATATGTATTCCTTCGGTACACAAAGTATACAGAGATAGATAGATAGATAGATAGATAGATAGATAGATACAGGTGTAGGTATAGATTCAGATATAGATATAGATGATGAGATAGAGATAGAGATACAGTTGGCCTTCTGTATCCCTGGGTTCTGCATCTGCAGATTCAACCAATCACTGATGGAAAATATCCTTAAATAAATAAATAAATAAATAAAACAATGCAACAATTTAAAATAATATAAATTTAAAAACAATATATTGTAAGAACTATTTACATAGCATTTACATTGTAATCTAGAGATGATTTTAAATATATGGAAGGATGTACATAGGTTATATACAAACACTAAACCATTTTATATCAGAGACTTAATAGCCTCGGATTTTGATATCCTGGGGGTTAGGGGGTGGTCTGAGAACCAATCTTCCTTGAATACTGAGGGAGGACTCTGTAGACATAGATATATGACACAGAGGTATGGGAAAGCTGTATTCTCTCTCTCCCTGTCTCTCTTTTTTTTTTTTTTTTTTTTGGTAAGAATAGGTTTAGAAACAGATGAACTATTATTGTATTCTGTATTAGTTTGCTGGGGCTGCTGTAACAAAGTACCACCAAATGGAAGGCTTGTGCAGTAGATGTTTATTATTTCATAGTTCTGGAGACAGGAAGTCAAAGATCCAAGTGTCGGCAGGGTTGGTCCCTTCCAAGGGCTGTGAGAGAGAACCTGTTCCATCCATCTCTTCTGGCTTCTGGCGGTTTGCTGGCAACCTTTGGCCTTTTTCGGCTTGTAGATCTCTGCCTTCATTTCCACAGGCCTTCTTCAACTCTTCCTACCTCCAAATTGCCTCTTTTTATAAGGACACTAATCATATTGGATTGGGGCCTAAAGTAATTATCTCACTTTAACTGTAAAGACCCTATCTACAAATAAGGTCACATTCTTAGGCACGGGGGGTTGGGACTTCAACATATGAATTTTAAGGGACATAATTCAACACATAACACATTCCCATTTCTAAAACTCTGTGTCGACAGAGTCCAGGTCAATAATGATTACAATGTCTAATTTCCATCTCTTCACTGAGGTGCAGAGGAATGGAATTCATGCAAAATACCTCAACTGTATATACAAACCTGCTCACAAGCCACACTGCATGTATCTCCCATTATTTCAAACTTCTAAGTACATGCAGTTTGTAAACTAGATGAATTTAATATATTAAAATGGTTTCATCCTTTATTGGTTTATGGGGTTGCTAGTTAGTCATGCCTGACACACAACAAAATTATTGACTGTCCTTTCAAAAAATATGAATGGATTATGGCTTGAAATAAGATACAATTAGATTTATGGACATTGACTGCAACTGAAAATAAAAGTTTCTTCTCAGAAGGAACACTGCTGACACCTTTGCTGACTGTTATTTTATCATATTGACTCGACATGACTTTAACATATATATTATCATTTTTTTGGAGAGCAAGATTATAATTCGTGTTTTGAGAACAGTCCTATCCTACAGCATCAACAGGGGTATCAATCTCCCAGGCTGCAGCGTAAGACCACGTCATTTTTTCAAAATCAAGTAGCCACATATATTGTTAAGAATATATGATACATACATATGCCTGAAGCAAGTTTTGGTGCAAAACTGTCAAGTGCATTCTACGTAATAACACAGATTTATGTCATCTTTCTCTCTTAGCACTTTCATTTTATCATCATTTGTTACAGTCACATACCCTTGTGAGGTAGGGTTGGGTGGTGACAAAGATTTCGTGTTTTTTCTCTATTTTCTAAATAAAGAAAAGAAGTACTTAAGTAACTTTTCCAAAGCCATGCAGTGTGCTGAGGTTTCTTAATCTATGTGGAGTAGCCTAGTACTTCTCAAATTTTAATTAACCAAAGATGTTACATAACTTTTTATTCTAGGTGTCTCTAATATGGCACCACTGCCCTGAATCCAGCCCCTATAACCCACTAACTAGTTAGGAAAGGCCATGCTGTAATTCGACTCGCATCTTAGGGGAGAAAGTTCCATTTTTAAAGCTACAGCATGAGAGCTTCTGATCTGTTCCACATACCAGTCTCTTCGCTTTTCATTTCAGTTCTGTATGCCTCACTTCTGATTTCTTCAAATTCAGAGGGTAGAAAGCAATCTCAGAAAGTGCTTAACTCAGTCAGTGTGCAGCCACCCAGAGACCTCCGGAGGAAAATGACAAGTACCAGCTTCAGACAGTGAAGGAAGAGGAAGGCCGCGTGCAAATCTGGAATCATCTGCCATTAGCAAAGGTAGAAAATTATAGAGGAACTCTTTTGGGTCACAAGGATGTCATTTAGACCTCCACAGCAGCAATTTTTAAAATAGTACCCTTCTGGATTGAATGATTTCACCTGCTTGCTCAAGTGCCTAATTTAGAACCAGCAAGCAAATTACAATCTACAGAGTCCAGGCATGAAATTATAAATGTTTGGTTTCTCATGGTCTAGACTTTATCTATGTCTTCAAACCAGGGCAAAGAACAAAACCCCCCAATTTTCTCCAACAAAGATCCACCTGACATTCTGACATTTTGCAATATTCATGTATTCAGTCATTCACTTTTGCACTCACTCATTTATCAAATTTGGGGGCTGTCAGATACATACTACCATGCATAATGTGAAGAGCAGCTCAGGCTCCTCGCAGAACAGAGCAAGGATTGTTTCCGAAGTTAGAAGACATGGGAAAAGCTAAGATAAGCAAGGGCCCCAAATGCCTGGATGACTGTTTAGTTATCTGCTTTCCTTTATCATGCAGACTTGGCCCCTCAATGTTATTTAGAGCAAATATCAAATATTTTTATACAAACATATATTCTCTCTGCATTTACAACCTATGTTTTTTTGTTTTTTTTTTTTTTTTTTTTTTTTTTTTTTTTTCGAGATGGAGTCTTGCTCTGTTGCCCAGGCTGTAGTGCAAGTGCACGATCGCAGCTCACTGCAACCTTCGCTTCCTGGGTTCAGGCGATTCTCCTGCCTCAGCCTCCTGAGTAGCTGGGGCTACAGGTGCCCACCACCACACTCAGTTCATTTTTGTATTCTTTTAGTAGAGATGGGGTTTCACCATGTTGGCCAGGCTGGTCTCAAACTCCTGACCTCAAGTGATCCGCCTGCCTAGGCCTCCCAAAGTGCTGGGATTACAAGCGTGAGCCACCACACCCAGACCCACCTGTCTACCTCTTTACTAATTTTTATTTAGCCTTATTTGCTTAGGTTTCACTTAGTATCTATTTGCTCTTTCAAGAGACTATCTACTTAGATATTTCTGAAAATTTTTTCATGAATTGAACTTTGATACATTACAGGAGCTCACTCATCATATAATCCTTACACAAAGTGAAGAATCCTGTTTGATGTGAACAGTTACCCTATATGGGTTTGATAAGTTCACACTTTTTTTTTTTTTTTTTTTTTTTTGAGATAGCTTCTCGCTCGCTCTATTGCCCAGGCCGGTGGCACAATCTTGGCTCCCTGCAACCTCTGCCACCTGGGTTCCAGTGATTCTCCTGCCTCAGCCTCCCGAGTAGCTGGGATTACAGGTGCACACCACCATGCCCGGCTAATTTTTGTTTTTGTATTTTTAGCAGGGAGAGGTTTTACCATGCTGGCCAGGCTAGTCTCAAACTCCTGATCTCATGATCCACCCACCTTGGCCTCCCAAAGTGCTGGGATTACAGGCGTGAGCCATTGTGCCTGGCCAAAGTTCACATTTTCATATGCTAACTTTCTCAAGCTGGGGCCACCTGTACATAAAAGAACAAAACAGCTGGAAAATAGAGTGGACTTGGCTAGGAATTTAAGCTGAAATAATTTTAGCTTTCAATTCTTACTAAATTCTTCTCAATACCTTTCTTTTAAACGTAAATGTTTTATCATATTTCATTTTTGTAAGGTGACTTATGAGTTATTTCTATTTTATGATGTCAAGTTACTTCAATGACCCAAAGTACTACAGTAAAATATCTCTAAAATATTTCGTATTCAGTGATAATATGAAGTGGAGACTATTCTCCATTAGCCAGGCAATAGCTATAAAAACTTTTATTCTTTTCCCTTTCTCTTTCTTTCAAATTTTAAGCTATTACCTTTACAGCATTTTGTTCTTCACTTTCTCTTCACTGAAAATTTCTCTGGCTCCATCTGCCATAGGACACTTCTTGGGGATGTCATAATTCTTCCTATTCATCTGAGCCTCCTCTTCATCTGAATCCTTCACATTCCTTCACCTCCACTCTTCATTCTCAGTTCCAGCAAACAAGTCTGATCATGAACTCACTCCCTCTCTGCTGTTTAATAAACCTCCCCCCACCCCCGCTCATGGTTTTAGGATAGCAATGGACCCTTGACATCTATTTACCTTCCATTATAATTTCACATCACAGTAACCATTACTAGAAACATATACATAACCATGAAGTTTTTAAACCCCAGCACATCTATTAAAATGCAATTTACCTTAAAATTCATGAAACACACAAGGTATATGATTCATGTAAAACACAACATGCCGTGTAAGTTAATATAATCATTCTGAAGTAAATTAGGTGTTGTTTACGTTACAGTATTTATTATGTCTGAATTTCCATGTTACTAACTGTTCAAATATTGCCATGTCAATGTTCTTTCCCTAAAAGTAGAAATACTCATTTGAATGTACTAAATATACATTTACAAAAATGGCTTTTAGCCATCATGCTACTAATATCAGAAGAAAAGACTATGTCGAGTCATTTAAGTAGTCAAAAATGCCAAAGCAAAATTTGGTTAATGTTTCAACTCTGAACTTTTCAGTTTTCAAATACTACAATTTTTCCATTTCCAATTGTAGTTTTACAGAATACCAGGAAGAAATTCAAATTACCCAAAATTGCTTTTTATTTCACTTATTCTAATACATTATAGTACCCTCTACCTCCTAGTAGCTGCTTTTATTATTCTAGTGATGCACATGCTAGAAAACATTTCCTACTGAAATGTTTTGAATCAGATGCTGCCTCACAAAATGAATGGAAAACCATGTGCCATAGGAAAAACTTCAAGAGCAAATATAAGAGTGATGGACTCCCACTGGGAGCAGAAAGCCAAAATCACACTTCATAAATATACTTATCTGGGAAAAAAACACTGGTTACACAATATTTAGGGCAGATGTATCTTGTCACACATCAAAACAATCTGTGGACAACACCAAAACACTGCGATGCAATTTTACAAGGGAAGCTGGTTGGGCATTTCTGTATTTATTCAACTAGATAATAGAGGGGAAAGCTGCAGAACAGTCAGAAGAATATTTGCAATGCAATTAGATGGGACAAGTGCATCTGAGTGAGCGCCAGACACAGGGGCCTCCCTTTAATTCACACAGCCCAATGTCTTAACGCAGCGTACAGCAGCAAACTGCACTTCCTACAGTCTTAAAACTTTTGTCAGTTAACTAGATGTTTACCAAGTGCCTCGCTTGGGCACTCAACATTTCGGGTGTGCCATCCAGCTCTATGTAGGTTGTTCCAACACCATCTGTCACTTAAGCTTCCACAGATTCAAAAATTTCAATTCTAACTAATCTACTCGGCACTCAAACTGAAGCTATAATTCAAATTTCGACATGAAGCTTGAATTCCTTTTCAGTGTTCTTCAACTTTGACCCAGCTCCCCCCTCCCTTCACTGAAAAGGGCCAAGACAACAGCCCAGCAAGTGGGGCAGGCAAAACAGGCCTCCTTTGTTCACTTTTGTCCTTGTAGCTCTCTATTGAGGTAAGGGACTGAAAAGGCGCACCAGGTTTTGGAAGGCAGCAGCGGACTCACTCGCAAGCCATCCTTCCTCAGAGAACCAAAAAACTCCAGGAGGAAACTCTTTGGACAGGCCATTCTTACCTTGAGGCATAATTAATGGAAGATTAGTACCTCCCCTTTCTCTTGAGAGAGAATCTGTCAGTGGTGTTGAATATGTGTCTGTAAATGTTCATCAAAAATGCATGCCATAAATCACGCCATTCAAATGCCAAGGACATCGAAAAGTGGCACAAAATTAGTTTTAAAGTTGAAATTTGGAGAAAAGATCACTACATGCTGAATACTCATACTGAATTTTTTGAATGCTCTCAGCCCACTTGAGAAAGATAAATCAAATTCATTGCATATTACCCGGTGGAAGACCTCCTACAGTTTTCCCTCAGATTGCCCTAGGAATAGATTTTTTTCTTCTGGTTACAGTGGGTTTTGAGCCAACACACTATGCACATAATAAAATTTAAACATATATATATATTCAACATATATATATTCAATGTATATATGTTCAAAATATAGTTTCCAGCCCTTCCTACCATTATTTAATGAGAAGAATTTCAAAAGGATCACTTTTGCCTGACAGTACCTGTCATTTTCATTCTCATGTGAATTAAACAATGTTTTAGTCCAGAGCAATATGGAAGACATTCAGGAAGCACATAATACAAGTAAGACTCGTCATTCCTGTGTTCAAACTGAATATGCCATTAGGACAGTATGTGCAGGACAGGACAGGACATCAGTGGTTGTAAATTTGTTCCCTTTACCACTGGCTTTTTTTGTTTGTTTGTTTATCTTCACTAGCTTCTTAGTCACTTCAGGGAAACCCTCCATCAGACTGTTAAAAATTACCTTTTTCTAATTTGAAATTCCAGTCTTGTAGGCCAGTAAAATAGGTCAATTAAGTTGACACCACATCTTTTTTATTAGCTCAGCTAAGCAATTATAATTGGGTGGTGAAGGTTTATGCTGTCATCTTTGAAGATTCAATGGTAGAGAGAAATGCCCAACGTGGAACTATAATTTACAACGCCAGTACATCCCTAAACATTCAGCATAAGAATATTTCTTTCTATTTTCAGATATGGGGCAAATTTGCTCTTGTTCTAGATTAAAATAATAATGCTATTTTTTGGCAGTAAAAAAAAAAAAAAAAAGCATATCTGTTTAACTTACCCTCATAGCAAAATCATTTAGCACAAGTGCATTACAGATAAAGGTACTCTAATTCAACATTTTAGAAAAATGACATGAATGGGCCAGGCGCGGTGGCTCAAGCCTGTAATCCCAGCACTTTGGGAGGCTGAGACAGGTGGATCACTAGGTCAGGAGATTGAGACCATCCTGGCTAACACGGTGAAATCCCTTCTCTACTAAAAAAAAAAAAATACAAAAACTAGCCGGGCGAGGTGGCGGGAGCCCGTAGTCCCAGCTACTGGGGAGGCTGAGGCAGGAGAATGGCATAAACCTGGGAGGCAGAGCTTGCAGTGAGCTGAGATCCGGCCACTGCACTCCAGCCTGGGCGACAGAGCCAGACTCCGTCTCAAAAAAAAACAAAAAACAAAAAGAAAAATGACATGAATGTATGCCACTAATGGTGGCTTATCCTGGACTTGGACTACAACACATATGCTCCACAACATCAATTTCTTGCTCTGCACAAAGTATGTAATCAATTAATACTTTTGAAAACCATACACCTCCATATTAATAAATGTTAATCCAATAAATTAGAAATGCTGTGAATGACCTGTTCAGAATATATAGATATTAATTTACAGCTTTAAAAGGTAACAGTGGCTGGGCGTGGTGGCTCACGCCTGTAATCTCAGCACTTTGGGAGGCCGAGGCGGATGGATCACCTGAAGTCAGGAGTTCAAGACCAGCCTGGCCAACCTGGTGAAGCCCTGTCTCTACTAAAAATACAAAAATTAACTGGGCACAGTGGTGGGCACCTGTAATCTTAGCTAATCAGGAGGCTGAGGCAGGAGAATCACTTGAACCCAGGAGGCAGAGGTTGCAGTGAGCCAAGGCTGCACCATTGCACTCCAGTCCAAGTGACAGGGCGAGATTCCATCTTCAAAAAAAAAAAAAAAAAAAAGTAACAGTGACTGCACTTCATACCTACTAGGATGGCTATTATCAAGAAAACAGAAAATAACAAGTGTTGGAGAAAATGTGGACAAATTGGAACCCTTGTGCATTGTTGGCAGAAATGTAAAACAGTACAGTTACTACGGAAAAGAGTATGACAATGTCTCAAAAAAAAACATAGACCTACCATATGATCTAGCAGTCTCATTTCTGGGTATATACCCCAAAGAATTGAAAGCAGTGACTCAGATATTTGTACATCCATGTTCATAGCAGGATCATTTGCAATTAACCAAAAGGTAAAAGTAACCCACGTATATATGACATATGAATGGATAAACAAAATGTGGCTTATACATACAATGAAATGTTATTCAGCATTACAAAGGAAGGAAATTCCGACACATGGATCAACCTTGAAGGCACTATGGTAAGCAAAATAAACCAGTTACAGAAAGACAAATAAATATTGTCCACTCATACAATATTAGGGTCGTCAAATTCATAGACTGGAAGTAGGATGTTGGTTGCCAGGGGCTGGGGGCTGAGGGGTTATGAACTATTGTTTAATGTGTACAGAGTTACAATTTGGGAAGGCAAAAAATGTTCTGGAGAGGTATAGTGGTGATGGTTGCACACAATGTGAATGTACTTAATGCCACTGAAGTATACACTTGGAAATAGTTTAATGGCATATCCTATGTCATATATATTTTACCACAATAAAAAACTAACTTAGCAAAAATGTATTTTAAATAAACATATTGCATTTGCTGCCCCATTTAAAGGCAATCTGATAATGAAGGATTTACAGTTGCTGAAGCTGAAGGCAGAGCCATTCTCCTATTTCCTTCCTCTTGTAGCTTTCAATTTTAAGAGAAAAAATAAAAATTCATTTTGGTACATCTTCCTATTCTTAGAAACTTCAGTCAAACTCACAGAAGCAGAGAGCTGAATGGTGATTGCTAGGGGGTAGGGGAATTGGGGAGATGTTCTCACCACACATACACAAATTAACTGTGTGAGGTGACAAATGTGTTTATTATTTTGATTGTGGTAATCATTTCACAATGTATACGTATATCAAAATATCATGCTGTACATATTAAATGTATACAACCCTTACCTGTCAATTATGTCTCATTAATGCTGTTGGGTGCGGGGGAAGAAACTTCAGCCTTTGATCCCAATAGAGGCTGTTTTAAACAGAAGGAGCTTTTCATCTGCCCATGCAGTAAAATGTTTAAATAAAATAAGTCACTGGATTTTTGCCCTTAGCATCCAGTTTTCTCCTCTGTCCTCACCTGCCAGAAAGGTTCCTGGAAGGGCTCCTTCAGTCAGGGAAGCATAAAATTTTAAGAGAAAAGAATATCTAAATGTATTTAATACTTTTCAAATCACTTCCTCTTAACCAATCATCTCAACAGTTGAAGACTGACCTAAAGCAGTCTTTTGATTCAAACGCACAAAACTTCCTAGAGAATATGTTAGAAGCTCTACATTCCAGTTAAATTTGCTATGGGTTACTGAGCTTCTCAGATGGTACCGAGCTTCCCTTTGAAAATGAGGATGAGATTCCAATAGTTGCTGATCTATGGTAAGAATATAAGGAAAAAGCCTCAGTGCCTCAGTGGTTACCCTTTGGGGTGAGTAATAACTGGGAGGGGCCACAAGAGGGCTTTCTCATACGTGCATTACCCTGTTTCTTGATCTGAGTGCTTGTTAAGTCAATGTGTTACAGTTTGTGCAAGTTCATCGGCTGTGCATTTGTGATATGTGAAAAAAATCTGTGTGTGGCTAAGTATGTAGCTAGATAAAATGAGAATTAATCTTCCCAAGAACAGATATTCTGTTTGGCTCACCACTGTATCCCCACTGCCTGAAACAGTAAGCCGTGCTCTCAGTAAATATTTATTAAGGGATGAAAGGAATGAGTGAATGAATGAATGAAATCTTTTTACCAGAAAAGCTTCCTGTGGAGTTCCATTGAATAACTCCTTTGTACATACACAATATAATATCTGTAGAGTCTATTTATATTCAATCTGTTACCCAGGGAAAATTATACCTGCATGAAAGCATTATTTGAAATGATTCTTGAAATTTTCTACAGTCCAGGTGTATACATTATCAGGACCCCCTCACACTTCTGAAGCACTTACACCTAGCAATTATTGCCATCATTGTTGTATTGGCCTCACAGGAAGTATCATTTCCAACGATGCTTTGCTTTCCATTCACTGTTACTGTAGCGTTAACAAAAATGATGTGGTGTAAGGGCAATGGCCTTCAGTCCAAAGACCTCATCACTACTCTGCATTATAAGGCTGAGCCCTACTGCAGTTGTTTTGAAACTCGAAGGATTAGTTAGATACAATATTGCCTGAGTCCTTTAATAGCTCTAAAATTCCTGGATTATGTAAAATGTTTAGTAACTTTCCTGTAATAAAGTAAAAAGAAGGTTGAAACAAGACTATGAGTCAGTAGGATTATGAACGCAAAATAAATCAATTTTTCCAATTGATCAGTTAATTATAATTCTAAAAGCTATTCCAGAAATAGCTGATTCCACTTTGGTTCAAATTCTCCTTCTCTACCAGTTAACATGGAGCATCTTCATAAATGTCCCCACATGTTTCTATATATTTAGGAAATAGAATGATTTCCTAAGATTGGATACTAGGGTCCTATTCAAACTCAACATCCAATTTGAGGAGTAACTCATTTGCAGTCAAAACCGTGTACATAGGACATTCAGGGCTGGGGACCTTTTCCTTAAAGAAAAAAAAAGTTTTATGAAACTTTATGATGTGTCAGGAACATCTATATAATCACAGAGGTCCTGGTTACTAAGAACAGTTCAGTGACTGTAAAGGGTTGGATTGTGGATTTACAGCCACATACTCAAAGCTAACAGAAAGAAAAGAATATGTAAAGGAGTTATATGGGAATAAAAGGCTATTCCACAATACGATTCTCTGAATTACAATATTGCCTGCTACTGCGAGCTCTGCAGAACTCAGAATTAAATGGGCTTGTAATGTATCTCCCTGGTTTTGAATACTCAGCGGTTTAGGTTTCCCCTAAATTGATAAGCCTCCAAAAGGCCACATTCTCAGTCTTGGATTGTAAAGCACAAGGACAAAAGCAATCCCACTCCCCTAATTCCTAGCTGTGTGGCCTTGGGAAAGTTACTTGGCTTCTCTAAGCCTTCATTTCCTAATTTTTAAAATGGGGTTGCTGTGATAATTAAATGAGATGATACACGTAACATGTGTATCATCTGGGCAGCGCCCAGCACATCTAAAGCTCTCAAAACCGGTTGGCTATCATTACCATTAAAGCAGAAAGTATCAGTTGCCTAACTCCATTTCAGTACTTCAGCAAGTACTGCCGTTATTACAATATTTTAACAGCAGGGCATGGTTAGCATGATGCAGTTCCATATAGCAGCCCAGCCTGCGAGGTTTGTGTTCAGCGGTTACCGTGTTCCTTTCCAGGACCACCCCAGGGGGAGCTCCTGGTGCAGAACCAATGCCTCCTGCCCCATTACACTTGGCTGCATCTCCTCCTGCAAAAGCCTGGGGCGAGGAAGGGCCCGGTCTCTTAGACCTGCACTTTTTTTTTTTTTTTTTTTTTTTTTTTTTTTTTTTTTTTTTTTTTTTTTGAGACGGAGTCTGGCTCTGTCGCCCAGGCTGGAGTGCAGTGGCCAGATCTCAGCTCACTGCAAGCTCCGCCTCCCGGGTTTACGCCATTCTCCTGGCTCAGCCTCCCGAGTAGCTGGGACTACAGGCACCCGCCACCTCGCCCGGCTAGTTTTTGTATTTTAGTAGAGACGGGGTTTCACCGTGTTACCCAGGATGGTCTCGATATCCTGACCTCGTGATCCACCCGTCTCGGCCTCCCAAAGTGCTGGGATTATTACAGGCTTGAGCCACCGCGCCCGGCTAGACCTGCACTTCTGAGCGTTAACCTTCTGGGACTCGGAAAGCAAAAGAAAGCTTCCTTCTCAGGACAGTTCTGCGCTGGTGGTAGCCAAGGGCTGGAGCCCCTGGTGCGAAGACAAGGGCAGGAGAGAGGCGGGGTGCGAAAGAAACGCCACCGCTCGGCGCCCTCCCTCGGTGCCCTCGGCGCAGGGGCCACCCGCTAGCGTACAGGGGACGAAGATGTGGCCGCGGGCGCGGGCGGGAGGGGAGGCGATCCGGGGAAGGAAGCGGCCTGTTCGCCAGCCCCGGGGCTTGGGGAGCCCTCTGGCAGCGCTTGCTGCCCTGAGGACACCGCTTTGGGAGAAATGATGACTCCCAGGCTCACCGTACCGCGACACCCCGTCCCCCTCCGCACTCTAGCAGATGCGGGCCGGGAGTGGCTGAGGTGGCCAACCGCCGGGGACCAGGATGCGGCGGCGCCCACCCGCGCGGCGTGGAGGGGCCGGGGCCGGGGCGGCGCTCGGCGCAGATGGCGCTCGCTGCGAGATGGATGCTCCAGGGCGGGTAATCACTCCTGGCTCAACACAGCATCCCGGGCGGAGCGGATGCCAGACCCCACCGCTAAGAGCCTGGGCTGGGAAGGCAATCTTCCCAGGCAGCCCCCAGCCCGGCGCGCCAAACCCGACAAGTCCCAGCCCTCGGAGGTAGGGCGGGGCGCGGGGACGCCTGGGACCCGCACCTGTAAGACCGACAAAGCCCCCGCAAGCGCCCCACCCCTCTGTCCTCCGTGTCTCTCCCGTTCTGCTTCGATTCCCCGAGCCCTTTCCAGGCAGCGAGAGTGGAGAAGCGAAGTCGGCCTCGCCCCCTGAACTCGGCGGTCGGCACAGGTGTAGACACTTCCGAACAAAGCCCACGCCCAGATGTGTCCGCAGGGGCCGGAACAGGCACACGCCCGTGCGCTCCTAGCCCGGCGCCCGCGCTCCTCGCCCCGCCGGCACTGTGGCGTGACGCCCCGCTCCTCAGTGCCCAAGCCCGGGAAGCCGCCGTGCCGGGCCCGCAGGCTCTCCATGCCCAATTGCCCACGAGCAAGAGCTCTGGGCAGGGCTTCCCGGAAAGCGTGGGGTGCGGGCGCGGAGCAGAAGTTGGCCACAGACCGGAGGGGGTGGTGGGTGCCGGCGCTGCTGGATTTCAGCTGTGCCCTCACCCGAGCGCAGGTCCCTCTGCTCCCTCTTGGCGCCCGCAGCAGTGTCGGGGGCCTGCATGGGAGAAAGGAGTTGGAGATCTGCTTCGCCCCTCCTGCAGCGCTGCCAGCCGGGTGAGCGCTCGGCTGAACCCCGCGCCAGTGTCCCAGTGACAACGCAGCAGCCTCGCGCGTCCTCCTCCGCTCCGGCCGTCACCCCCGAGCAGGACCCAGTGTCACTGCCAGACACGCAGGGAGCTACTTACGTTCTCGCGCCGCGCCCACCGCTCAGCTCTGGCGTGACTGCCCAGGACCCTGGACCGTCGGTGTCCTCCGTTCTCGAAGAAACTGTCCCCTCTGGCTGCTCCAGCCAGGCGGCCCCTGCGCCGTCCCTCGCGCCCGCGCGTCTGAGGCTCGGACTGCGGCGCGCGTCAGCCAGCGACCCCGGCGAAGCGAGGCTGGCCCCGCGCCGGCGCGCGCCCCCGCCGCTCCCGCCCTCTCCGCTCCCCCTCCCGGCGCCGTACTCTTGCCACTCCCGGCTCTCCTTTGCGTCCTCCCGTCCCCCTCCCCCGCACTCCTCCCGGGCGTCCCCCGCCTCTTCCACTCCCGGCCAACCCCCTTTCGCCCTGCTGCTGCGACTGCAGCAAATAGGCTCCAGCCGCCGGCGCCTCGAGGGACTGGGTGGCCCCTCACCTGAGCGGCCGCGCCACCGCCAACCTCCGTCAGCCTGCGAGCGCGGGTGGGGGTGCGGGGACGGAGGGCTGGAGTGTTCCGGGGCCAGGGTGACTGGGATTTAGCTACAAAAGATGTTCCAGAAAATGGGTAGTTTTTGAATGCCACTCTCATGGGTTTAGCTTTCTGTGGGAGGTCTGTGGTCATCTAGTTTTTTCTTTTTTAAAAAGCACTTTCTTCGAAATTCATCGGTTGGGGTGGTTGAGATTGGGTGAGTGGTTTTTTGGGATTTTGTTTTGTTTTGTTTTTGCAACCGTTCTTTCCAAACACCCCCCTCCCCCAGAAAAAAAGCCTTTAGCATAAGGCGGTTGCTGTCTATCCGCGGTAGAAATTGGGTCTTCTGGTCCCAGGGAATAGGGTTAGTTCGGATTAGCGTCTTTCCAGATGTGAGAGTATTATGGACTTTTTTTTTTTTTTTTTTTTTTTTTGGCAATGTAAATCGAAAATTAAGATTTTTCCAGCTGTGTAGTATTTGAGTAAACACACTGCTTGCTGCATAGTTCAGGCGCCGGAGCCCACTCTTCACGCTATCCTGGATGGTGTTCAGGATCCTTAGCCTGACCCTTGGGTCCTCTGTAACCTACTCCGGTCTGCACACCAAATTACTTGTCTGCTGGGTATCACCCGACTTGACCACTTACAGCAGGCTCCAGCTCTTAGTGGGCTCAGCAGAGCCTTGATTCCTTCAGTTCTCTATTTCAGGAAAACATTTTCTGAGCTCCTCACCACCCCACCCCACCTCTCCATCTCCTCCACCCCCAGCCTCCAGGGTGCTAGGGCAAGATTCAGGAATGAAAAAGGTCTTGACAACCCCAGTGCTCTGTTCTAACCTCAACTGGAACTTGCACCCTCAGCTCACAGCAGCTGCATGCAAGTGAACAGCCTTCTTTCCTTCTCCTTCTACTGCCATCCTCTCCTCCTCCTCCAGCCAGATGTGCTCTGGCCTCACAGAGCTTCCCTCAGTTCCTGAACCAGCATGGTCTCTGGCTGCTGGGTCATTGCACAAGTTGTTTACTCAGTCCCATCAGTGGTTCTTCTCACTCTGGTCCTTACCCAACTGCCATTCAGGTGGGTACCTTGCCCCTCTCAACGAATTGTCCAAATTTTCCTCTAAAATACCTTAAAAAAAAAAAAAAAAAAAAAAAAAAAAAAAAAAAAAAAAAAAAAGATTCCACGAACCCCCTACTTGAAAGTCTGGGCTGGTGGGCTGGTTCACTATTGCCTACAAAGTAAATTCCACATCTCCTGGTGTGCCTCTTTACAATCTACTCCTAACTTATCTCTCCATTTTCCATAACCCTAAGCCTCTGCATGTGAGATTCCGCCTATGCAGGAGGAAGGAGAATGTTCGTTCATTTCCTTTTCATTTGTCAAACTCTTGTTCATCCTTCGGAGCCTTACCTGGTTGTTACCTCCTCTGTAAGGACTATTATAATAGTGCTGGTCACCTTTTAATGATCTGTTTGCATGTCTGACTCCACAAAATTTCACTTCTTTGACAATTTGTCTTATTTATTTTTGTGTAACCACATTTCTGGTTAATACAAATGAAGCCACAGATAACCATAATCAGTTCTCACTGCCCCATCATTTTCCCCTGTGCAAAGGACTTGGGGCCCCTCTGTTCCTTCCCCACTGCAGTAATTGCAGAGGTTGTCCTGCCTGTTCTTCCCATGTCCTTCTACCTCGTACTCTGGTTTTCCAAGATTGCCCCTCACCCCGGCCACTGTGAAACATTGATTTCTGGTCCACATTATTTTCCAGTGAATCCCATAGGGGAAACCTGTGAAGTGGGAAAATGACACCCTACTCTCTTCAGTTCTTGCCCTGGTTCTGTGTAATAATTTATCCCCTGGGTGCTGAAGTAACATTGCTTGTGTCTTCCTGTGTTACAATCTCATAAAGACCCTCCTTAAACAGCTCCTTGAACTTCTGCTTAGAATTGTTCTTTCTCTTCAGGCTCCAGTCCTGGCCCATGAAGCCAGGATGAGGCAGACAGTGTTTGGTCCTGGTGAAGTCCGGGTTAGTCCTGATGCCTGGGAGACTACTTAGGCTATTGGGGGTTGCTGAAAGAATAAGGACATAAATGGAATCTCTCTCTTTTTTTTTTTTTATGCAAGTGATGATTTCTCTAGTTATAGTTTCACTTATCTTTACAGGTGGAATAACAATACTTAATACATAAGGTTATTGTAAGAAAGCACTGGACAGTAGGACATAATAGGTGCTCAGCAAATTCTAGTTTAAACAATATTTGATAAGATGTCTGTAATATAAATATATGCTTGAATAAAAAGTACAAAGCCAGAAGAGAGAAAGCTCTGGAGAAGATAGGAACCACAGTGATAGTATAAAACAAAAATTAAGTAATTTGAGGCCTGGTGCGGTGGCTCATGCTTGTTATGTCAGCACTTTGGGAGGCTGAGGCGGGCAGATCACCTGAGGTCAGAGTTCGAAACCAGCCTGGCCAACATGGTGAAACCCGGTCTCTACTAAAAATACAAAAATTAGCCACGTGTGATGGTGCATGCCTATAATCCCAGCCACTGGGAAGGCTGAGGCAGGAGAATCACTTGAACCCGGGAGGCAGAGGTTGCAGTGAACAGAGATCACGCCACTGCACTTCACCCTGGGAGACAGAGTGAGACTCCATCTCAAAAAACAAACAAACAAAAAAAATTAAGTAATTTTGATACTACATAATAATTGTAATAATATAAAATTATTATATAGTTCTGATTTCCAGCTTATTACTTCAGCTGCACTGCAGCTCTACATTGCTGGTGATTCGTCTCCTGAGGGAATGAGCAACAGGAAGAACAAACTGAGGCTTCAAGAGGAGCTGAAATGAAGGGAGCATGGGAGGTGGGGATAGAAAAATGATCCACAATTACAAGGATGGCGGTATGGGCAAATAGACTTTCTAATGCAGTCTGTTTGATCTGCTTGGTGATGCATGAGGCTGTCTGATTTGGCTGCACTTTCCTGGTGATATCCACAACTCACCTCCTTACCCTAACTACTTGCTGCTGTCCCTTGCCCATCCCTAAGCCTTATCCTCCCCCTATTACCATGCCTCACTCCAACCTCAAACCCAGCTGAGGACTGGGAATAAGGTGTGTGTCCTCATCATATAATAATAGAATTTTCCATATGCCTAGTACTGTCGTAAGCAATTTGCACTTATTAACTCATTTATTCTGACAAAAATCCCATTCAGTAGGCACTATTATCATCCCCTTTTAGAAAATAAGGCAAAAAAAAAAAAAAAAAAAAAAGTTAAGTAACTTGCAGAGGTCACACAGCTATCTGCAGAGATGGGATTCAAGTCCCGCATTATGATTCCAAAGTTAAGTCTTAACCAATCACTGTGCCATGCTGCCTATCAATGACAACACACCAGAAGTTTCATTGTTTTGACAGACACATCAGAATGTCACTGTGTTAAAACAGCTACATCAGAAAGTCATGGAGCCCCCCAGTGGTGCCTGCAGTGAATATGTTTTAGCCTTTCTCTTTTCCTCTTCTTCTGCAATTCTGTCTCTTTTTCTCAGAGTTCTCCCTCCCCTCTTTTCATCTTCCACCTTTTTTTTTTTTAACGCCTTGCCTTATTTTCCATCTCAATTTTCGTAATCTACATCCATGCTGCAGGCCTCTCAGGGGAGGTAGTACCATTGGTCCTGTCCTAAAACCTAATGTTAAAAACCTAATGTTAAATTCAGCAAAACCTAACATGGACCCAGCAATGCTAGTAATGAGTGTGTTGCCTTGCTGTAAAATGAAAGAATTGGGCTAAGTGAGCACAAAAATTCTTTTTCAGCTGTGTCATTTTTTGATTTTGGTGATAACCAAGAGCATTTTTTTTTTTTTTTTTTGTTCCTCTAGTAAAACTCAGGTAAAAACTGGCTGAATTCTAGTAAGAATGACTGAAGCATTAAAAAAAAAAAAAAAAAAAACCCTATAATAGTATAACAGGTTGTTTGCTAGAAGAGTGGCTTATACCAGTATCATCATTATCTTAATATAATAGGTTATGGATGGGCAACATGCATTAGATTTCTGACAGGCATGTGGGAAATGTAGGTATTTTTGTTTGTTTGTTTGTTTGTTTTGTTTTTTGAGATAGCATCCCACTCTGTCCCCCAGGCTGAAGTGCAGTGGTGTGATCTTGGCTCACTGCAACCTCCGCCTTCTGGGTTTAAGTGATCCTCCTGTCTCAGCCTCCCGAGTAGCTGCTAATGTAGTAATTTTTAAAGCCCTTCTATTTGAAAGGGTATTATAACCCAATATTGTCCAAAAGCAGAGTTGTTATAATGGGAGGCTTTCTAAACTGGTTCCCAGTGACATTCTCCTCCTGGTATTCTTCCTTATGTGTAATCTCTACCCCTTGAGACTAGACCTAGTGACTCCATTCTAACTATCAGAATATGGCAAATGTAGTGCGATGTCACTTCTTATATTGGGTTACAAATCACTCTGGTTTCTATCTTGCTGTCTTGCTCTTTTGCTTGCTTGCTTGCTTGGAGGGAAGCCCGCTACCATGTTGTAAGCTGCCATATGGAGAGGAGAGGCTCTCATGGCAAGGAACTGAGGAGATCCTGTGGTCAACAGCCTGTGAGGAACTGAGGCTCTCAGTCCATCAGCCGAAAAGCATCTGAATCTTGCCACAGCTTTATGAATGAACTCGAAAGCAGATATGGTGCTGGATAAAGAAGCAATTGTCAGAGAGATGAGACATCGGTATGACTTGACCAAAGTTAACCTCAGCAGCTCTTAGCGCCATACCCCAGGTCACACTGAGCTCCTAGAGCCAGGCCTGGGTTGACCGTTCACTGTACTCTACCCAGAGCTGGTCCTTTTTCTTCTTGGATGCCAGTGACAGTCTCAGCTGGCCCATACCTCTTGCAGCCTCACAGTGGGTGATTATTACTCACTATGGATTAGGATATGTGCCTATGTATTTGTAAAATATAAATAATAGGATATGCAGTTTCATACGTCACCTGACCAGTAAGCAATGGACAGTTTCCACAGATGCAAAACACCAATTGCTCTCCCATGCTTCTCCTCACCATCTGCCACACCGCCGCAGAATTCTATTTGCCACTCTGGTGCCATTTGGGCACGTGTCAAACAGAAACCAGAAATTTGAAACCCAATCATTGCCTGATGCTTAGCAACACAGCATCCCTACACCTATTGAAAAGATGTAATGCTCAAGCAATTGGAGGAAAATGTGACCTTAGTGGCGGCTATATGTGGATTTCTTCTCTGGGAGCTTATGAGTCACTAAGATCTTCTGCTTGGCTCAACCCACGTTGAGCCATGCTTGGGGAACCAAGCTGGAAAGAGGAGGAACATTTTCAGCGATAATAACTATGTTCCTGTAGCCAACTTCTCCATCTGTTCTTACAGTTTCTGTCTACAAGAATGTACAAAGGTTCTGCTGCATAGATTTAAGACTAGCCAAGGTCAGTGTGCAATCAGCCATTGCAGATGAGGTCATCAAGGACAGGGAATTGCAGCTCTGGAAAACAGAGATGCTGAGAAACACTCTGATATGTGCCCTTCATTTCTGGCTTAAGGGGGAACAGACAACAGGTACAATGAAGAGGAATTCACTGTGGAGGGAAGAAAGGAAGCGGCTTTAGAAATAATACTCTTGAGTATAAATGAATGGTCTACTCAGAAGCTTTCTTATTTGGCTGTTTTGTTGCATTTTAAAACAGAAAAGCGATCTTAGATTAATGCACACTGACATTGTACTTCTGTTTATGTTTTATTTTAAGCATCAATTTAAATTTTAAGTTTTCAATATATTTTGAAATTGTGGTAAAATACACATAACAAAAAATCTTCCATCTTGGCTCATGCCTGTAATACCAGCACTTTGGGAGGCTGAGGTGGGTGGATCACAAAGTCAAGTGTTTGAGACCAGCCTGACCAACATGGTGAAACCCCGTCTCTACTAAAAATACAAAAATTAGCTAGGCGTGGTGGCACATGCCTGTAATCCCAGCTACTCCAGAGGCTGAGACAGGAGAATCGCTTGAACCCGGGAGGCGGAGGTTGCAGTGAGCCGAGATTGCGCCACTGCACTCCAGCCTGGGCGACAGAACAAGACTGTCTCCAAAAAAAAAAAAAAAAACAAAAAACAAAAAAAACTTCCATCTTAACCATTTGTAAGTGTACAGTTTAGTTGTGTTGAGTATATTCACATTGTTATGCAATCATCACTACGTTTTATCTCCAGGATTCTTTTTATCTTGTGAAATTGAAACTCTATACCCACTAAACAACAAACTCCACATTCCCCTTTTCCTTTAGGCTCTAGTAACTACCAATCTACTTTCTCTATGGATTTGACTGCTCTAAGTACCTCATATAAGTGGAATAATACTGTATTTGTCTTTTTGTGACAAGTTTATTTCACTTAGCATGATGTCCTCAAGGTTCATCCATATTGTAGCATGTGTCAGAATTTCCTTTCTATTTAATAATACTCTGTCATACACATATATCACACTTTGTTTATCCATTCTTCTGTTGATGGACACTTAATTGCTTTCACCTTTTGGCTCTCATGAATAATGCTGTTATGAACATGGGGTTATGAATATATTTCTGAGATCTTGCTTTCAATTTTTGGGAATATATATTCGAGGTAAGACTGCTAGATCATATGGTTACTCTAATTTTTTTTAGGAACTACCATATTGTTTTTCATAGTGGCTGCACCATTTTACATTGCACACCAACTGTGCACAAGGGTTCCAAATTCTCCACATCCTCGCCAACACTTAATATTTTGTTTTGTTTTTGGAGAGTAGCCATCCTAATAGATGCAAGCTATTGAAATATTTTAAATGTCAAAATTCACAAAATACAAGCAAATTCAGTATTTTAGAAAGCCCTGTTCTACCCTGGACCCTGTGCTTTACGAAAGCCCTGTTCTGACCCTCCTAGAGGTAATGCTACCATCTCCTCCTTCTAGAACATATCTGGGTACCTAGGATCCAAGAATTCTGTAGGGACTTGGAAAAGCCCCTTCCCCACATAACAGACAGTGGGCTGCTCTGCTGGTATACACAACAGGAAGCCTCATAGACAGCTGATGCAAGGGTGTGGGGATGGTTTGCAGGATATTGATATATAACTTGCTTGTGGGTTGGAAAGTTCACCCAAGTTTGCTTGAAGCTTTTGAAAGTTCAGGACTAAGTCGGGTGGGCCATGGACTGGCTGTTTCCATGTCACCATATTCCAACACAGAATTCTGAAGAGTCTAAGAATTCTAAATTCAAACCTGGACTTCCAGGTCTTTATGATTATATGTTTGTCAAGATAAGACAAAAAATATACCTTTTAAATATTTAACACAAAACTTGTTACCTCCCATGGGCTCTGTTGAGGGACTTTAGAGAAACTAGATACAAAACTGGACAACAATGAAACCCATTGAGTTCCATTTGTGTCATGGTTTGAATGGTCCCCCAAACTTCATGTCTTGGAAATAATTCCCAATGCAATGGGAGAGGGGTGCAAATGAGGGGTATCTAGGTCATGAGGGCTCTGCCCTCATAAGGGAATGTAGTTATTGTGAGAGTAAGTTTGTTATAGCCCAATAAAAAGATTCAATCTGACAAAATGAAGATTCCAAATTAGAAGGAATCCTATGCAGCCATAAAAAGAAAAAAAAGATCATGTCTTTTGCGGGAACATGGATGGAGCTGGAGGCTATTATCCTTAGCAAACTAATGCAGGAACAGAAAACGAAATACTACATGTTATCACTTTATATAAGTGGGAGCCGAATGATGAGAACTTACGAACACAAACACAGAAACAACAGACACTGGGGTCTACTTGATGGGGGAGGGTGGGAGGAGGGAGAGGAGCAGAAAAGATAGTTATTGGGTACTGGGCTTAATACCTCGGTGATGAAATAATCTGTAGGACAAACCCATCTGCTATAGAATTAGCAGATGTTGGTCAAAAAGATTATTCAAAGCTCATTCTCAGGCAAAAGAAACCTTTTATTCTGTGCCCAGAAGGCCCATACTGAGTCTGTGTATGACACCAAACAGTATGAATGAAATTTACCTTACGCATTAGGTGAAAGGAAATGTGCGATTTCTATTGTTTAGAAGGTCTCCCAGCTCACACTCAGGAAGAAGGTCCCAGTTGTGATTCTACTTACCAGCACAAGGGAGAAGCCCCATTTTGTATCTTAAAAATAAATTCTTTCAAAAAGTACATTTTAAAGCATTTTCATTTCTCCCATTTCTCTATAATTGGGTAAGGCAGATGATTCAGTTAAGCCTAACTTAAGAAAAATATTAAGGACTTATAATGTATCTATAATAGCAGCATGCTACAAGCTGTGAGGTATTTCTAAGCAGCATATGGCAAGTTGAGTTGGGAATGCATAATATAGTTAGATAAAACAAAGAAAACTATGCAATTTCAATTATTTACTGCCCAATGAGGACTTTCCCTCCTTCTGCTCTCAAACTTCAGAAAAAAGCAAATACAGTAGTTTCAGGTGTATGTTTTAATATTGAAATTGTGACTTTTGCAGGTGTTTTCAAATGATTGCAAGGCTTAACATTCTGGTGCATACAAGATACTTTTTTTTTTTTAAGTAACTTTTTGGTTGTGAAAATTACTCAAAAGAGGGTTGGAGTTGAGCTCTTATTCTCACTTGAGCTTGATTACGCTTGTGATGAACCAGATGTCGCAGTTCTTTCCTGGGTGCTATTGCAGACAGATACCAGATTAGGACATAGCTACTTTCCCATGCTCAAAAAAAGAGAATGGTTAAAAAACTATATTACATAATTCTATACTATCTAAACTTCATCAAGACCTTTGAAGTATGTATATTCTTGTTACACTCTATATGCATATAAAAACCAGATATTTGCATTATATACTAACATCGTCTAAAGTTCTACCACTTCTACAGTTTTTGAGTGTCAGTTTTGGGCATTTTTTTTCACATAATTCAACATAGGAAATGGAAGCATAAGGGCATGTTTAGATGTGTGTGGATTAACTGCATCCTGATACCAAACGTGTTCATTCAAAACTAGCAAAATAACAGCACCTGCGATTTACAAGACTGGGGTTTCAATGATTAAAAAATAGAAAAAAAAAATTGTAGTTGTAAATAACTCCTAATTCTACTGGCATTATTTTCAAAAACTTGTGTTCTCAAGACCAATCTGAAAGGCAGAGTGTGGTATAAACTACACTGACTTTGTTTACCTTTTTCAATTTGAAAACTTTTGATTAAGAATTCCCTAGGGTGTTCATGATTACCATAAATCCAAAAGCACAATGACTGTTCTCCTACAACATTTTCAAAAATGTGATCCAAATGTACAAAACAGAATGAAAGACACTTGCTTTTTCAAGATTCCTACAGGTGAATGTGTATTCATATAGATGACACAGAACTTGCCACAAGACGTTTGGTGGCTTCTTTTTTTCCTTTTTAGTATTATGTTGCTTGGTCAAGGTATGGACTATTTTTAATTGCATTCATGTTCTTTTAAAATTACTTTGATAGCCAATTTAATTAACATACTACTTTTAATACTTTTCTAGACCAAGGGATGTTGGGCATACTGTGCAATATAAGATGATATAACTTTCTTTTCTTCCCAGATAATTGGACAGAATTTTGGATTGTTGTTAATCACTTTATCTTTTACGAACATAGTCAGTAGTAGTGTCTGCTATAAGAAAGAGTGCCACCCTACTCACAGGAGCAAAGACATGGAATCAACCTAAATGCCCACCAATGACAGACTGGATAAATAAAAATGTGGTACATACACACCATGGAATACTAGGCAGCCTAAAAGAGAACGGGATCATGTCTTTTGTGGGAACATGGATGGAGCTGGAGGCTATTATCCTTAGCAAACTAATGCAGGAACAGAAAACCACATTATCACTTCTAAGTGGGAGCTAAATGATGAGAACTTATGAACACAAAGAAGGAAACAACAGACACTTAGAGTCTACTTGATGGGGAAGGGTGGGAGGAGGGAGAGGAAGAGAAAAGATAAATTATTGGGTACTGGCCTTAATACCAGGGTGATGAAATAATCTGTACAAGAAACCCACGTGACATGAGTTTAGCTATGTAACAAAGCCTTCAAATGTACCCCCACACCTAAAAGTTAAAAAAAAAAAGAGCACTACCAAGTAGCACTTGTTAACTATTTTATATTCTATTAGATGGGTACATTATCTTGGTTTGATCTTTGAAAATTGCCTAAGTAGTACACATCAATTATTTAAATGTGATGTAGATTACATTACAATATCTGAAAGGATATTAAAGTATTTGTAAGTCTAGAAAATTTTTGAAAGATTGCTATATAGACATGTCAATGATATGGTTTATGATTTCCCATTGATATTGAGGAAGCAGTCAAGAAATATGATTTTTCTCACTATCATCTCAGTGCTACTATATAAAATAGGAATAATGATGATACCTGCCTCTTAAGGTTGTTGTGAAGATAAATGGCAATAAATGTTAGCTACAACTATTACTGGAACATTCAACCATTTTGGACCATATAACCTGTTGCTATTCAATCAGACTGAAGTCCTTAAAATACCATCTCAAAATTTATATTGTTCAGAGGCAAGGAATGAATCTATATTAAGAATGTTAAAGATTTTTATCATGAAGATAAGTTAACGTTACAGTCAATACTTTATTTTTATCAAAATAATTATCCAAGCTAATAATGCATATCTGTGAAGTGTAATGAATTTCAATCCACTCGCATCAAGCTGAATAAAGGTTATAATAAACAAAGCAATCAGTGTGACTTCTGAGAGAGACATTTATCAAAGCCTTGGACCAACACAGCCAACAGTTTAGCCCAGGGACATCTGTACTCTATGAATCTTTTTTGGATGGTAGATAGCTCCTGCCAGGAACAGAACAAACTGTTTTTTTAAATGTGATCCCCTCCTTCCTATTTCCTAGTCAGGGAAGAGTAATTGCCACAGATTTGTTCCAAAAAAGTGAGATTAAGTGAACAGTTTGATTGTATTTAAACTTGGCAAAAAAAAAAAAAAAAAAAAAAAAAAAAAAAAGGAAAAGGAGGAGCAATGAATGCAAAAATAATTCAGTTGGGATTGATCTGGAATGGAATTTTACAAATAGTTTATGCACTGTAACTGGGCAAAGTATACCTTCAATTTTTCATGGAAGAAATTCATTACTTGCATTTTATGGATGAGTAGCTCAGAGTTTCTAAAAGGGAGAAATGTTGGTATTTTGGGTGGAAGAATTATTCATTATGAGGGGCTGTCCAATGCCCACTGCATCCCATTTATTTATTATCTGTCTCCTGGAGTACTAAATGCTGGTGATTCCCCCAGACAATCTCCCTTCTCCCCACTCCCAGATTTGCAAACTTCCCAGGAGATGGGTAAGACCACTGTGTTATTAAATGAAGAGATAAAGAGGAGTATTCACATAATTTGATGTTGTAATAATTTTTTTCCAAAAAAAACCCTCTGAAGTTATGAAGACTGAGAGGACATTTACTGAGAAAAGTACATTTCTTCACTGATTAAACCCCAAATTTCACAGATTCAGTTTAGTAAACTGGATTTGAAGTCACTTCACAACATTCCAGGAAAGGACATTCCAGGAAAGAGAGATAGGAAGAATTCTGGCTACGACAATGGACTGGTCCTAGCTCTATCGCTCTCTAGATGTAATTATCTTGGGCAACTTTTTCTAACAAAGGGATAATACTGCTATTCACCTTGTAGGCTTATTGTGACAATTTAATGTAACCTGCTGAGCTCAGTTCCTGGTACTCAGCAAGCACTCAAATGTTATCTATGTTCTAGTCACATTATTGGCACAGACGCTTGTGAAATATTCAAAAGTGTGACTAGGACCATTTCTAGGGCATAGCGGGTTATGTACAATTCTGAACTTCAAACTTCAGAGGTCCTAGCTACCCCGGTAATCAGCAGCTCAGCTGTTACTAGTTGCTGGGGGAAAAAAGCTCAAAGGGAGCCCCTCCCTTCTACCACCAAAACAAAGTTGTGAGATTCCCCTTTATGTCCTCAGACTGCATACTTTTGTGACTCCTTTTCCCCTCAAAAGATTCCTTTCAGGCCGGGCTCAGTGGCTCACGACTGTAATCACAGCACTTTGGGAGGGTGAGGCAGGCAGATCACCTGAGATCGGGAGTTCAAGACCAGCCTCACCAACATGGAGAAACCCCGTTTCTATTAAAAATACAAAAAAATTAGCCAGGCGTGGTGGCCCTAGGTACTCGGAATCCCAGCTACTCGGAAGGCTGAGGCAGGAGTATCGCTTGAACCCGGGAGGCGGAAGTTTCACTTAGCCGAGATCATGCCATTGCACTCCAGCCTGGGCAAGAAGAGCAAAACTCCATCTCAAAAAAAAAAAAAAAAAAAATGTGGCTTAGGAGGAAGTAGTGCATAGTGTAATTATAACCCAGGCCCGGCTCTCTCCACCCTCTAGGGGAAATCCCATCTAGCCCAAATGCCTCTAGGGACAACTCTATCTGAAGTACTTTTTTTTTTTTTTTTTTTTGTGTGTGTGTGTGTGTGAGACTGTGCCCCACTCTGTCGCCCAGGCTGGAGTGCAGTGGTGCGCGGTGCGATCTCGGATCACTGCAACCTCCGCCTCCCAGGTTCAAGCAATTATCCTGCATCAGCCTCCCGAGTAGCTGGGATTACAGAAGCATGCCCAACTAATTTTTTTTTTTCTTTTTTTGAGATAGTTGCGCTTTTTTTGCCCAGGCTGCAGTGCAATAGCGTGATCTCGGCTCACTGCAATCTCTGCCTCCCGGGTTCCAGCGATTCTCCTGCCTTAGCTTCCTGAGTGGTTGGGATTATAGGCACCCGCCAGCACACCCAGCTGATTTTTTTTGTATTTTTAGTAGAGACAGAGTTTCACCATGTTGGTCAGGCTGGTCTCAAACTCCTTACCTCAGGTGATCCACCCACCTCAGCCTCCCAAAGTGCTGGGATTACAGGCGTGAGCCACCGTGCCCGGCCTAATTTTTGTATTTTTAGTAGAGATGAGGTTTCACCATGTTGGTCAGGCTGGTCTCCAACTCCTGACCTCAAGTGATCTGCCTGCCTGTGCCTCCAAAAGTGCTGGGATTACAGGTGTGAGCCACTGTCCCTGGCCGTGAAGTACTATTTTTAATAAAGAATAGTATCTGCAACAAGAATGGAACTATTACCAGTACACCATTTACTATAGAAATAGACTTCTGAGACACTCAGGAAAACCTGAGCATTAAAACAATTTTTATTCTATATTTTGAAGATATGAGTTGAGGAATTTTTTATATTTATAAAATAGACCATTCTTCCTCTTTGCCTTTTTGAAAAGGGCAAATATTTTACCTGTATAAGACTGAAAATTCTTTTTCACATCTCTTCCTATTGCTGTTCTGTATTTGCAGAATTTACTTTTTGGGTTCCTTTGGATAACGCAAGCACTGGCCTTGTTAGAAAATGAGGGTTATCTCAGGTGAATTACAGTTCTTCAGATAACCAGTTTCAAGTACAAATGAGGACAAGAATGGCTGAAAACTGGTGCACCACACAACTGGGTTTGCCTTTTGTTTGAGAGTGAAGAGCTAAAGAAATAGGGATGGCAAGGCGCATATGTAGGTGCCATGCTACATGGCTTATATTAGGTGTCAGTACAAAAAAGACTGAGTTGTATACATGGGAAACTTAAAAAAAGAAAAAAAGAAAAAAAAAGAAGCCATGGCCAGAGTTCACTTGTGTAATGCATTAAGAAAGAAGTAAGTCAAGCACAAATAAGGGAAATAGTTAACTTCAGCTTTAAAACAGATGAACTACATCAGTTTAGGACTAGACTGACCTTATGATGAGGTGCAAATATGTAAATATGCATAAATATTACTTTACTGTACTTGAAATTTGCTTTATTACGAAGAATTCCCAGAAATATTCTGATTTCCAATTATTTGTATTTTTCTTCCATTTACAAGTTCTTAGCTGCATAAAGTTTATATAACTCAGATGTTAGAAAATTTTACAGCTAGCTTTCCTCAGTTTACAAATGGGATACGCAAAGTCTACAGACATTTGTCTTCCTCAAGGTCACAAACAGAAGGGTTCTTGCAGCAAAGACAGGATTAGCATCCAGACTCTCAACTCCACTCCTTGAAACACATCTCACAGCCTCTGTGAACTGACATTGCAAAGAAGCAACATGACTATCTGGGCAACCGGGTCTAGCTTTAGTTTATATGTCTAAAACAAGGGGCACTTACCTTTGTTTCATTTTTCTTGAGAAATCTAAATATTCCATGTAAGGATTTATGTGACAAATAGGTACAACAAAGATGAATTTGTTTGGCATAAACAATGTTCCATGTAAGTGCATCTTATCAACTTCTGTGAAATCCAGACAGTTCAAAGGAGTTAAAAGAAAGGTAACTTCTTTTTTTTTTTTTGAGACAGAGTCTTGCTCTGTTGCCCAGGCTGGAGTGCACTGGCGCTATCTCGGCTCACTGCAACCTCTGTCTCTTAGGTTCAAGCCATTCTCCTGCCTTAGCCTCTCGAGTAGCTGGGACTATAGTTGTGCGCCACCATGCCTGGCTAATATTTGTAATTTTATTAGAGACGGGGTTTCACCGTGTTGGCCAGGCTGGTCTTGGACTCCTGACGTCAGGTGATCTGCCTGTCTCGGCCTCCCAAAGTGCTGGGATTACAGGTGTGAGCTACCACGCCACGCCCTAACTTGTAATTTTTAAGCATACTGCTGCCAGGTGTATTCAAAGGCTAAAGGGGAGCTACATTATGAACAAAAATTAATTTTAAAATGACATTAGCCTTTTAACAGATTTAAATAGTTTATTTTTGTTAATGATAGGAATATTTTCTCAGTAAGTTCAAACCATTTTATAACAGGGAAGAATAAGCTAGTGTTAGATCTGGAAAAGTTAATACGGCATTATCTTGAAATTTTAGGGGTTAAAAAGTGGTTGACTGGAACTTCACTTTTTTTAACCAATGTTAAAACATATTTAAATAGAAAACTGTATCTGGTTCTTTCATATTTCAAATGTAAAATACTTTAATAGAGAAAAGTCCATTTTCTGCATCTATTTAGACGATATTACAATAAAGGCAGTGTGGATTGCAGAACGTAGCTAGTGAGACTAGGTAACGTAAATTTAAGAAGAAATTAGCTTTTCCATATGAAATAAAATCAATGATCACATAAATTTAACATGATTATGAGGACTAAAGTAAAAACACAAAGTACAATATAGCTTTCGGTTTCTTGTTCGGCACATATATTAATAAATTTTCAAACATCAAACAATATAACACCAATATCTACTAAAACCAACTAGCACAGTAAGGTTACTAAAGCTTAGTTAATTACTAACATCTTAAAAGCCTAGTTCCCATATGAATTCTGTAACCAAAAATATTCTCTGTGCTGTGCAAGCTGGTCGAAGCACCATCTTTTTCAGGATTCTCCAGAATTCATAAGTATTTCAAAGTTAACTCATGTCGAATCCCACAATTCCTTATTGAATGTGGTGGATCTTCTGAACAGGGCTTCATTTATGAGACCATATGCATACACTTATCACAATTTTGAAAAGAATGGAAGGCCTTCATACATATCAGTTTTTAATTTTATCCAATCATTAATTTTCTGCAGAGTTGTTTTTTCTTGACTTAATATTTTTGCAACTTTTTTCATTTTTTGTTCATTTCTCTCTATGTATTTCAACCCTTCCAACTGCAGCTGATCCAGCTTTTCATTTCGACTTTCATCTAGAGGTATGTTTTCACACATTACAGGATTGAATCTAAAATAGGTGTCAGGAGGTAACAGGCCATCAAGCATTATATGGACTTCTGTTAAAGCAAAAAAGAAAAAGATGGGGGAGAAGAAAAGAGGGCATAAAGTAAGCAATGAACTGTTAACTTATCTTTATTTAAAATTATCTTCTTTTTAGGCACATTACAAAGATTCACTAATTTCATTATTCAAACTAACAGTAGAAGTAATCCATAGTAATGGGTAAAACTACAAGATAAAATTTATCTTCCAAAACACATTATTCTGTGAAATTAGTTTACTTGTTCTATTCTCTCTATGCTTTTGGTCATACCATTCACCAATGCTGAAATGCCCTTTCCAATCTTCCTTTTTTTGTTGTTTTTAATTTTTTGGGATCATCTTCATTGACATATCATTTACATCCAGTGCAATTCACCAATTTTAACTGTACAGTTTGACAAGTTTTGACAAATGTATACACTTGTGTAAGCACAATAATCATGACATAGCCATTTTCATCACTGTAAAATTTCCTTTAAGCCTCTTTATAGTTGGTGCCAGCTTTCCCTTTTCTAGAATTTCATACAAACAGAATCACAAGTATCTACCTTCTTTTACATGGCAAAATACTTCTGAGATTCATCCATGTTGTAGCATAAATCAGTAGTTCCTTTCTTTTCATTGCTAAATGGTGTTCCATTGTATAGATACAACACAATTTGTTCTCTGCAATTCTGGTCTGGCTCTCTTCAGTTTTTAGCTACTAGAAATAACCCTATTATAAACATTTGCACATAAGTCTTCATGTGCATATGATTGCATTTCCCTTGGGCAAAAACCCAAGAATAAAATTGCTGGTTCATATGGTAAAGAGTATGCTTATTAAAAAAAAAAACCTGCCACACTGTCTTTCATTTTTGTATTCCAACCGCTAATGTTAGAGCTCTCACTGCTTTACATCTTTGCCCAAAGTTAGTATGTCAAGTCTTAGGTTTTGCATTGCAGAGGTAGTGTTATCTTGTGGTTTAATTTTCATTTCCCTAATGACTAATTATGTTGAGAAGGTTTTCATGTACTTATTAGTCATTTGTATATCTTCTTCAATGAAGTGTCTGTTCAAATCTTTTGCCCATTTTTTCACTGAGATCACTGTGTCCTATATATATGACAGTGGTGCAATCATGGCTCACCGCAACCTCCAACTCCTGGGCTCAAGTGATCTTCCTGCCTTGGCCTCCCAAGTAGCTGGGACTACAGGTGTGTGCCACCATGCCCAGAAAGTTTTTTATTTTTCTGTAGAGATGGGATCTCACTATATTGACCAGGCTGCTCTCAAACTTCTGGGCTCAACTGATCCACCCAAAGTGCTGGGATTACAGGTGTGAACCACCATACCCGGCCTATATTTTTTATATATACACACGTATATATACATATATATGAGAATTCTCTATATATTTTGAATCTGTTATAAATTTATACCTCATGATGGGTCAGATACATGTTTTACCAATATTTTCTCTTAGTGTATGACTTGCCTTTTCATTTCATAGAAAGTATCTTTTAGAGAGCAGGATTTACAATTCAAAGTCTAATTTATCTCTTTCTTTCCTCTCTGGTTCATATTTTCTATGTCCTATCTAAAAAATCTTACCTACCCAAGGTCATTAAGATTTACTCCAGCATATTCTTCTGTAAGTTTTATAGTTTCAGCTGTTAGATTCAGGTTTCTATCTAAGATCAGGAACCGGGTAAGATGTCTAGGCTCACAACTTCCAGTCAGCATTGTACTGGAGGGTCCTTTTCAGTGCCGTAAGGCATTAAAAGGAAATGAAGGGCATGTAGATTAAAAAGGAAGAAGTAAAACTCTACAGACAACCTGGTTGCCTATGTTGACAATTTTAAGAAAGCTATAAAAAGCTACTAGAATAGGTGAGTTCAGTAAGTTTGAAGTTATATAAGGTCAATAGAAAAAAGTCAATTGTATTTCTGCATAGTAGCCATGAACGACTGTGATGCATTCCAAGTTACTTCTGTGTATGGTGCAAAGGGTAAAGGTCAACGCTGTGGATACAGGTATCTAATCGTCCTGGACCATTTGTTGAAAAGTCTATCCTTTCCCACTGAGTTACCTTAACACCTCTGTAAAAAGTCTTTTGAGTTTACATGTATAAATCAATTTCTGGACTATTACATACCATTGATTTATATGTCTATCTTTATTCAAACACCACAGTTCCTTGCTTAGTGTAGTTTTACAGTCTTTAAGTCAGCAGATGTAAGTCCTCCAACGTTTTTTTTTTTTCCAAAATTGTGTCAGATATTCTAGGTCAGGGTTCCCCAACCCCTGGGCTGCACAGCAGGGGGTGAGTGGCAGGGCCAGTAAGCAAAGCTTCATCTGTATTTACAGTCACTCCCCATAGCTTGCATTACAGCCTCAGCTCCACCTCCTGTCAGATCAGTGGTGGCATGAGATTCTCATAGGAGTGCAAACCCTATTGTGAACTGAGCATGCAAGGGATCTAGGTTGTGTGCTCCTTATGAGAATCTAATGCCTGATGATCTACCACTGTCTCCCATCACCCCTAGATGAGACCATCTGCTTGCAGGAAAACAAGCTCGGGGCTCCCAATTCTACATTATGGTGAGCTGTATACTTATTTCATTATATATTACAATGCAATACTAGAAATAAAGCATACAATAAATGTAATGTGCTTGAATTATCCCAAAACCATCTCTCCCCTCCCCGCCCCAATCCGTGGAAAAACTATCTTCCACGAAACCAGTCCTTGGGACCAAAGAGGTTGGAGACCACTATCCTGGGTCCTTTGCATATCCATATACATTTTACAGTCAGCTTGTTAATCTCTATCCCTCAAAAGCCTGCTTGGATTTTGACAGGAATTGTATTGAATCTATAGATCAATTTGTGATGTGATACCTTAACAATACTGAGATTTCCAATTCATGAACACAGTATATCTATTTATTTATTTAGGTCTTTAATTTATCTCAGTAATGTTTGGTAGTTTTCACTGTTCAGATCTTGCACATAGCCCACAAATTTTAGTTTCCTTGACCTCCTTGAACTACAAACTCTGTTTCTCCAACTCTAAGAGAGTGCCCTACTTTTCTGGTGCCCCCTCCCTATGCTACAGTATAGAAACTCTTTTCAGGCAACAAGCTGGACAATAACAGTGATGACCTCATTCATTCTCCTTTCAGACATCACTGTCTTATGTTACCTGTTATCTAATGTCTGAAAACCATTGTTCTGTCTACTTTTCTAGTTGTTTAAGGTAAGAGGAAATATCTGGTCCCTAATATTTTATGATGTCCAGAAGAGGAAGTCTTCACTCTCTTTTAAAATGTCCAAATCCTATATATCCTTTAAGACCCACATCAAGTCTACTTTACATCTTATAAACTCTCTACACCAATCAAGTTTTCTCATTCCTCTTCTTAATTCATAGTCTTAATCACTTACAATCATTTACCATTTATTTAGCAATTCACCACATATTAAACCCTATGAAATTGTTGTTTTTGTAGGCCAAGAGCAATTTAGTATTAGTAAGTACATGTTTCAATATAATTCTTGTTGTATCTTTTGAAAGTTAACTGAGTTTATTAAATTTTACTCATTTGTCTCTAACTAGAGTGCAGGTACACTGAGGCAACATTTCATGTTTCTTGAAAATTCTAAATAAGCCCATCACATGGTTTGCAAAAAGTACAGACTTAACTCTTATGAGACTGCCCGACTAAAGTCACTTGTCTCAGCAAATGGCTTATAGTAAGGATATTTTATTGAGCCATCAGGGAAATGTGAATCAAAAACCACAATGAGATCGCACCTTACACCTGTTAGGTTGGCTGTTATCAAAAAGACAAGAGATAATAGGTGTTGGCAAGGACGTGGGGAAAAGGAAACCCTTGTAAACTGTTTATGGGAATGTAAATTGGCACAGCCACTACGGAAAACAGTATGGAGGTTCCTCAAAAAATTAAAAAGAGAACTACCATATGATCCAGCAATCCCACTCCAGGTATATATCTGAAGGAAATGAAATCGTTATCTTGAAGGGATAGCTGCACACCCATGTTCACTGCATTATTCATAATAGCCAAGATATGAAAACAACCTGTGTCCATGGATGAATGGCTAAAGAAACGACAGTATATACACACACAAGAATCCTATTCTGCCATAAAAAAGAAGGAAATCCTGCCACTTGCGTCAACATGGATGAACCTGGAAGATATTCTGCTAAGGGAACTAAGCCAGACACAGGAAAACGAGTAGTGCATGGTAACACTTTTATGTGGAATCTAAAATAGTTGAAATAAAAAAAAGAGAGGAGAATGATGGTTGCCAGACACTGGGGAGTGGGAGATATGAGGAGATGTTGGTCAAAGGGTACAAATTTTCAGTTATGACTACCTATTAGAGATCTGACGTACAGCATGGTAACTATAGTTAATAACAATGTATTACGTATTGCTTACTTGAAATTTGCTAAGGGAGTAAATCTTAAGTGTTCTTACCAGGCACACACAAAATAGTAACTATGTCAGGTGACAGATAAGGTTATCAGCTGGATTATGGGAATCATTATACAAGGTATACTTATAATAAAAAAATGTGTTGTACAACTTAAATATATACAATTTTTATGCCAGTCTGACCTCAATAAAGCTGGGAAAAAAAGAGTATTTTACTGATCTGGCAACAAAATTTCAGATAGTGAAAAATCTAGCATATGAGCTTTTTTCAGGTTTTCATTCAATGAATAAAAGTCCTCAGTGGCCGGGCGCGGTGGCTCAAGCCTGTAATCCCAGCACTTTGGGAGGCCGAGACGGGTGGATCACGAGGTCGGAGATCGAGGACCATCCTGGTCTACACGGTGGAAACCCCGTCTCTACTAAAAAACAAAAATCTAGCCGGCGAGATGGCGGGGCGGCCTGTATCCAGCTATCGGTTAGGCTGAGGCAGGAGGAATGGCGGGGAAACCCGGGAGGCGGAGCTTGGCAGTGAGCTTTGAGATCGGCGCCACTGCACTCCAGCCTGGGCGACAGAGCGAGACTCCGTCTCAAAAAAAAAAAAACAAAAAAAGTCCTCAGTGGGAGTTTAAGATTCTCACTTATTATGTTAATGACTTGGCCAATAATATGCTGATATGAAAAGAATGAGGTTCAAATACAAGGAGCTGTTAAGTGTTAATATTTTTTTTAATTTAATAAAACGTTTCACCCAATAACTAAAAACAAAATAGTAAAATGAGGAAAGCTAAAACCTCAAGGCAAGGCCCGGTGGCCCATGCTAGTAATCCTAGCACTTTGGAAGGCCAAGGCATGAGGATCACTTAAAGCCAGGAGCTCAAGACCAGCCTGGGCAACAGAGAGAGACCCCATCTCTACAAAAAAAGGTCTAAAAAATTAGCTGGGTGCAGTGGTATGCACCTGTAGTCCCAGCTACTCAGGAGGCTAAGGCGGGAGGACTGTTTGAGCCCAGGAGTTTGAGGCTTCAGTGAGCTATGATTGTCACTGCCTGGGCAACAACGTGAGATCCTGTTTCTAAGAAACACACACACACACACAAACACCTCAAGGCCAAAACCAGAAATTCAACATACGCTCACTGAATGCCTACTATATGCCACGCACTGGAGTCAACAGCAAACTGGATAAGTCAAAGTAAACTGGATACATTCTTGCCTTGCATTCTTGTGGGACAGAAGGATGATAAGTAAACAATCAAATATGTCATATATAATTATAATGAGATAAATGCTGTAAGAGAAAGAGAGAAAAAGAAGCAGGCTAAGAAATTAGAGCGAGATGATAAGGAAGATGGAAAAGCAGTCAGGAAAGGTTTCTCTGAGGTCCCTCTGACATTTCAACAGAGACCTGAATGAAGTAAGGGTCAAGTGCCTATCTGGGGAAATAGCCTTATAGACAGAGAGTACAGCAACTACAGAGGTCCTGAGGTAGGAGAGTTCTTAGCAAGTTTGGTGACCAGCAAGAATTAAAGCATGGTTAGACACGCTTTAGAGAAGGTACACACTTGAAAGAGGGTTTTGAGAAGGAGACAGACTTTTTTTTTTTTTTTTTTTTTTGAGACGCAGTCTTGCTTTGTAGCCCAGGCTGGCGTACAGTGGTGCGATCTTGGCTCACTGCAACCTCTGCCTCCAAGGCTCAAGTGATTCTGCTGCCTCAGCCTCCCAAGGAGCTGAGATTACAGATGTACACCACCATGCCTGGCTAATTTTTTGTATTTTTAGTAGAGACGGGGTTTTACCACATTGATGAGGCTGGTCTCGAACTCCTGACCTCAAGTGATCCAACCGCCTCCGCCTCCCAAAGTGCTGGGATTACTGGTGTGAGCCATTGTGCCCAGCCTAATTTGCATTTTAAAAGGATGACTTTGGCCTCTGTATGAAGACTAAACTATAGGGGCAGCAAGAGTAAAAGCAAGAGCACATTCTCATTCCAGTTTGCCTTCACAGTATTAAATAATCGAATGCCCTTTACTCTAAATCTTTGCTATCATGTATATGTTTGAACCAATCTGACTCGTTTTGTTGCTTTTCCCTTTCTTAACTGGCTTCAGAGCCTCCAACAAAATGTTGTGCTATCCAGCTTCAGGCACTTCTCCAACAGTAAGTGGGCAAAGGGAGCACTAGCTTTCAAATGGAAAACAGTCTCTGTTCTAGAGTCACCTAACAAGAAACAAGTGAGAAAGGAAAACAACAAAATGTTTGCTTCCATGTCCTTCCTAAACCCACAATACAGACATATCATATGCCTCTGCAGTTAGGACCAACATATGCCACCAAAAAACTGCTAGAATGCTAGAAGTTGAAGTATTTTAAACAGCAAACAAGACCAACCTTCTGTATCTGTAGCACTGTTGATAACATTAGAAAGTTTGGTTTTCAGGCTTGTGTGTGTTACCGTGTTTCTCACATCACTCTCATAACGTCCGGTGCCCAGGGATACTATGCACTCTAACGGGACATCTGGCCAAAGACATTTACACTCATGCATAGCTAAAGCCGAAGGGTTATTCAGAAGCAAACCTCCATCCTGCAAAATACAAGTTAAAAAAAGAAACTCTTAAAACTGACTCACAGGGAAAGCTGAACTATGTAATAAGTTAAATAAATTATTTAAAACTAAGAGGTTCCTTAAAAGTACATTTCTTTTATAGACTACAGCTGCAAAAAAATTCATGTGAAGACTCATTGGCCTCATAAAGAAACTTCTTATTAAGTTTTCCTTTCCTATTATGAAAGTTCTTTGAACTTCTTAGTAGCTTTGCATATTTTGCTAAAAAATATTGAAATGAACTGAATTACTTTTCAAAGACACATTATCTTATTTAGTGGTTAATACAGGTTCTAGTTAAAGCCTAACAGAAAGAACTGTGGTTCTACCAAACCATTAAAATTAGTTCTTCTCTCACAAGTCAAATATAACCAAATAATTCTAAGTTAGTTGAAATTCTATTAACAATACAATTTCAATGGATCACATTCATTATAATGCAGATATAATGTAAACAACATAGACAAAACTTTATATTTCTCAGTATTTATCAATAATCAATATTATTTTGAAGAATTCAAAAGGAAACAAAGGTATTAATAAAATATGCTGATACAGCACTATAAAAATGTACCAGCATAAAAGTAGATAAAATTATGGTCAAACTATAATAAAATGTACTGTAGAATCATATGAAAATACATTACATCAACATTATATTGTATTTAAAATCTAGAAAAATATGCTGAGCATGGTGGTTCATGCCTGTAATCTCAGCACTTTGGGAGGCCGAGGCAGGAGAATCGCTTGAGTCCAGGAGTTCAAGACCAGCCTGAGCAACATAGGGAGACCTGGTCTCTACAAAAAAATAAAATTAGCCAGGCATGGTGTACAAGCCTGTAGTCACAGCTAATCAGGAGGCTGAGGTAGGAGAAGAGCCCAGGAGGTCGAGGCTGCAGTGAACCGAGATCACACCACTGCACTCTAGCCTGGGCGACAGATCAAGACCTTGTCTCAAAAACAAACCAAACTAAACCAAATTAAATCAAGAAAAACATATCTGATTTAAAATGGTTTAAGTGACTGCTCAGCCTCCTTCTCCTGTTCAGCTCCCATCTATGCCAGTTAACCGTCTGCTGAGTACAGGAAAAGGTATTTTTTCAGTGGTAAACAACCTGAATAAACTCGAATGATTTTTGATGTCACTGGTGCTTGGCATCTCCTTGGAATCAGCACTATCACTGCTGAGAATTCTAACAGACCTTGGAATTACCCTAGTTCAGTCTCCCACATATAGCCTTAAACAATTTTTGACAGAATTCTTAAACATTTTCAGTAATATGGTGCTTACAACCTTGTAAAGCAGCTTGTTTCACTGTAAAATATTTTAATTTTTCAGATTATACAGTAAAATTAACTTTTTTGGTATGCAGCTCTATGAACTTTAACACATATAGATTTGTGTAAATATTACCACAATCAAGATACAGAATAGTTCCATCACCCCCAAAAACTCTTTCATGTTATCTCTTTGTAGGCACCCCTCCTCCCACCCATAACCCTTGACAACCACTGATCTGTTTTCTACCACTACAGCTTTGATTTTTTAAGGATGTCATGGAAATGGAATAATATAATATGGGAGTGCCTTAAGCTGCCTTCTCTTTCTGAGCATGTCATTGAGACTAATCCAAGTAGTTGCATGTATCAATAGTTTACTCCTTTTTACTGCTGATTGTATGGAGGTACCACACAGTTCATTCATTCATCCATTGTAGGACCTCTGGGTTGTTTCCAGCATTTGACTGTCACGAATAAAGAAGCTGCTATAAACATGTGAGTACAGGATTTTGCATGGATGTAAATTTTCATTTCTCTAGAGTGAATACTCACGAGATTGTTGGATCATATGGTAAGCATACATTTAACTTTATAAGAAACTGCCAAAACATTTTCAAAGTGGTTGTCCATTTTGCATTCCCACCATCAATGTCTAAAAGTTCCAGTTGCTCTGCATCTTATTACAGTAATACTTGGTATTGTCCATATTATTTTAACCACTTTAACAGATACGTGGTGGCATTTCATCATTGTTTTAATTTGCAATTCCTCAATGCCTAATGATGCTGGATGTCTTTTCACACCCTCATCTGCCATCCCTTTATCCTGTGTTGAAGGGTCTGTTCAAGTCTTTAGCTCACATTGTTAAATTCTGAGAGTTTCTTATACACTCTAGATATAACTCCTTTGTTGGACATGTGGATTTGAAAATATTTTCTTCCTGTATGTCGCTTGTCTCCTTATCTTCTTGGCAGTGTATTTGTAGAACTAAATTTTTAATTTTGATGAAGTCCACTTTATCAATTTTTTAATTTCATGTATGATGATTTCAGTATAATTGTAGGAAGTCTTCACCTAACCCAGGTCACCAAGTTTTTCTTCTAAAAGTTTCACAGTTTTGTTTTACATTTAGAACTGTGATTCATTATGAATTATCTTTGTATAATGTGTGAGGTTTAAGTCACGGTTTCTGGGGTGTGTTTGTGTGTGTGGTGGGGGGTTAGGGGAAAAGAGAGGGAGAGAGAAAGATGACCAATTGTTTCAACACAATTTTTGCTGAAAAGACTATCCTTTCTCCATTGCTTTTGTATCTTTGTCAAAGATCAAATGGCCATATATGTATGATCTATTTCCGAACTCTCTATTTAATTCCATTTATCTATATATCTATCTTTATGCAAATACCACACTGGTACAGTAGCCATGACTACTGTACCTCTAGAGTAAGTTTTTAAATTGAGTAGTGTGATTCCTTGAAACTTTTTATTCTTTTAAAATTGTTTAGGCCAGGTGCAGTGGCTCATGCCTGTAATCCTAGTACTTTGGGGAGCCGAGGCAGGCAGATTGCCTGAGCCCAGGAGTTCAAGACCAGCCTGGACAACATAGTGAAACTTTGTCTCTACTAAAAATACAATCAATCAGCTGGGCGTGGTGGTGCGCACCTGTAGTCCCAGCTACTCCGGAGGCTGAGGCAAGAGAATCAATTGAACCTGGGAGGTGGAGGTTTCAGTGAGCTGAGATTGTGCCTGGGTGCCAGAGCGAGACTCTGTCTCTAAATAAATAAATAAATAAATAAATAAATAAATAATAAAGTTGTTTAAACTATTCTCATTCCTCTGCCCTTCCATATAAATTTTAGAATCTGACTGTATAATTTTTGAAAAGTCCTACTAGAGTTTTGATTGGCATTGTATTATATTTATAGATCACTTTAGGAATAACTCACATCTTTACCATGTAGCATCTTTCAATCACGGTATGTCTTTCCATTTCTTTAGGTCTTCTTTTATTTCTTTCATCTTCTGTTTTCAACATACAGATTTTCTATGTTTTGTTAGATTTATACCTAAGTACTTAATTTTTTGGATCTACTATAAACTATACTGCTTTTGTTACAATTTTGATTTCCAATTATTCTCTGCTTGTATACAGGAATATAATCAATTCTCCCAAGTAGTTTTCTTTGTGGAAAATCATCTACCCCACCATTAGTGCTCTGGCTTGAAGGTCCCATTAAAAACATCATGTAGGATTTTGCCCTACTAATGAAGTATACTATTGTTACTAAAATTTCTCATGGAATGTGAAGAACACTCCTCATCTTTTTACAAATTTATGCTCAGTTATTTTAGGGGGACTGGCAGTATTTTGCAAACCACAGATTATGGTAAGTCTTCATTTATGGCATTACAAAACACCTTTCTCAAAAACCTGTATCTCAAATAATACTCTGGTTGGATCAATAAGATCACATGAGGAGGCAGCTATCAATATATAGAAATGTTCCTAAATACTAACAACACTTTCCAGAGAAAGTTAACTGGCTCTTTAGTTATAGAATAACCAGCCTGAGGCTAACGGACCTTTATTATGGCAAATGTCATTTATCACCATTTATCACCAATGTGTAGCTTTGTGATACCCTTGAGATAACTGGGATACACAGGGCTGTGTTGACGTTCAGAAAAGCAGTTTGCCACATCTTTTTATTGCTTGCTCTATTCTCCATTTTAGCATGGGTGGTTTGTTGCCACATTTACTTCAAAAACCTATTCATCCAACTACTCTTCAAGGTCACACATTGAACTTTGTTATCAAAATGAATGGAATCATATAGCATAAGTTTTTTGGGTCTGGTTTCTTTCACTTAGCAGAATGCTTGTGAGATTCATCTATGTCTCTGTGAATGTCAGTAATTCATTCCTTTTTATTGCTGAGTAATATTTCATTATTTGAATATACCATAGTTTATCCATTCACCAGTTGAAAAGAACTAGTTTTAAATTTAGCTATCTTTATACATTTGTTGAAAGTAATAAATTGGATAGATATTTACATTTGTATTGCTGAACTTTGTAAAAATCTAGATTCCTTCAATGCAGGTGGTAATAATTAAGCTATTTCCTAAAGGCTTTCTCATGTACAAATTTGAATTTAATCCTTTCAACTTTTTCCTTTGTTTTCAATTAACAGATTATTAGAATGATACCTATCCCGTGATAGAGTTAACATTTAAATTCTAATTTGGCAGAAAGTTATTTTTTTTACTAAACCATTTAAATCTTAAATTCTATACTTGTTATACCCTGTGTAACTTCTAATCAAGTAGGTATTTTAGATGAAACACATTTTCATTATATAAAAGCCTATATAAGGATGATCAGAAAGGACAAAAAAGGGAAAAGATGAAGACGCAAACGAATTTTAGCATGAAACGATAACTCCAAAATCAATATCAAATCAAAAAACTGGCAGGTTTCCTGTAGTTTCGCTAACCATTTTTCAAAGTAAATTTCTGTTCCTTAAACTTTACTCACTTTTTATCAAAAAAGTGCAGCAGTTAAGGTTTCTGGGCTCACTCTAATCTAGCGGTGAGGCACACTAACTCTTAAGCTCTGCTTCATAGTTAGCCTCCTCTTTTCAGACGCCTATTCTATCAATAGGTCATTGGGCTAATATTGGGTCCATGGTAGTTCCTGTAGCCTTTCCATTCATTCAAGTATTCATATTTACAGTTATTTTTTTATAGGTGGCATGTGCCAGGCATACTGCTAACTGCCAAAGTAAAATTGACTTGATAAATGACTTGATTGAATAATTTACTTATTATCTCTTAGCGGAGCACACAGATTGTGTTTGAATTGCAGTATACTGTACATGTGCTTAATAGCCTAAAATTTACAAATACTTTTTATTGCTTTTAATGTATATTTAATCACTTCAAATCTAAAGTCAGAACACGTACCAGAATGTAACCGTTGGGCAATGTCGATATGCCTTTTTATTATCTTAGCTTCTGACTTTTTTTCTTAGTTTCTTTTAAAATTTGCTTTTATTGTGGTAAATTAAATATAACACAAAATTGGTCATTTAAATGATTTTTAAGGGTACAATTAAGTGGCATTAATTATATAATGTTTTGTGAACATCATCACTATCTACTTTTTTTTGAGGCAGGGTCTTGCTCTGTTGTCCTGGCTGGATAGCAGTGGCATGATCAATTCACTGTAACCTTTAACTCCTGGGCTTAAGGTGATCCTCATACCTCAGCCTCCAGAGTAGCTGGGACTACAGGTGTGGACTACCACATCCTGTTAATATTTTTTTCTTTTTTTGGTAGAGACAGGGTCTCACTATATTGCAGCAGGCTGGTCTTTAACTCCTGAGCTCAAGTGATCCTCCAGCCTCGACCTCCCAAAGTGCTGGGATTACAGGTGTAAGCCACTGTATCTTAACACTACAATCTATTTCCAAAACATTTTTATCACCCATACTCTGTAACCATTGAGGAATCACTCCCCATTTTCCCTTCCTTATCCCATTTTCTATCCCTAATCAATAACCCATTTTTTATACATCAACTCACATGACAACTTCTTTGTTAAGCTGACCCTGACAGAATAAATCACCTCTATAGTACTCTTTAATCCTGTACATATGTTGATGGTTAAATTTCCACCTTATTCTATAACTGGGTTTACATTCTTTTGTCTGAACTATTTGAGGGCAGGATCCAGGAAGCACAAACAATATGCCAACTATGGTTAAAAATCTTTATATCCTTCCCAGCTAGCACAATGCCTGACTGAGTAAGCACTCACTACATTTCTGTACATTTATAATGAAAATTATTAATTGTGGTTTGGTATAGGCATAATTTAGCAGGTGTCAGCGAGGTTCTTTCTGCTAAAAACACTCTTTACCTGCAATGTTTAAACAAAAATTTCATAATTTATTTATGTTTATGTATCCTAAGCTCTGAGCAAAAACTTTTAGGATGTAAATAAAGCCTGGTAGGAATAATATGTATATCAGAATTGGTCATCAAAACCTCTAGTGTAAACTAATTTATTAGATTCTTTCTCCAAAGACAGGAATGAACAATTTAATTTTGAAGGTGGAGATGGAAAGAGAGATGGAATAATTTTGTGTAAAAAGTAGTACTTCCATGTATGTATTATGCTACTACTTGGGCAGATGGGGAGAGATTGGGAGCTACTCACAAAGAATTCTTCTCACTTTATAATTTTCTAGGACTTGTAATGAACCTTATAAATTTTGTAATAATCTTCTTATAGTCAAAGGCAAATGAAATCTCCCCATTCACCTACTCATAACTCTTAATTGTATCACTACTTTCAATAATTGCTCAAATAGAATATTAATTAACCTATACTACAATGGATACAAAGTAACTACATTAAAACATATGTCAGATGTGACAGCTAAAAGGGATTTTCAAAATAAGACTGGTAATAATTGAATATAATTATTAAAATAATTTAGGATGAGAAGGTTATAGTAAGTACGATACTTTAAACTTGGCAAAACTTCTGAATGGTTAGAAAGAATTAGGACTTCGCTTGAATATTTTCTTTGTTTAAGCAACCAAGATCATTCACACCTTAAAATATTCCCATCAATCTTCTGAGTTGTCATTTGAAGGGAAAAATACCCCATTTCTTCTTCAAGTCTTGGAAGAGAATATATAGTAAGAAAAATATTTCCTTAAGTAGGTTTCTTAGGCTCCAGATTCCATTTGAATACTTTTATTAATTAAATGTGCCAATGTTTCTGAAGCTTATTTATTTATATGAAAGTATATTTTTTGCCCATGTGGCTATATGCTTTACATAAAAATTTATGTAAATTATAAATAACATTTATTTATTCAAATAACCTTAAGAAGTTATTTTAATCTGTGGCTCAAAATAAGTTGAAGGATTATGGTCATCAATATAAAAATGTCTAAGCATGAACAGAAATATCACTAATCTATCTGAAATGGAAAAGGAACCACTGAATTACTTTGGTATATATATTCAACAGTACTGAGTTAAACTTTAGAACTACTTTCTCTTAGGTAAAGAATAAAGAGCAAATGAGATAACTTCTTTTGAAATGTGGAAAACACATGATTCCCAAATGTAATTATTTAGTATTTGAGACTTTCACTAATTGGCATAACTGAAAGTTTGTAGCACTATATTAAGGTTATAACTTAGAAATCCTATTGTATTTTACATACACTGTCTAAATTATTTCTCAATTTATGACATGGTACATATGAATAGGGGGAAATCGTTGTTAAAATAGTAAGCCACATATTAAAATAAAAATTTTATTTTGACCATTAAGTCCTGAAATCAATATCAGAATCTCAGCAGCCAGTACTTTCTGCCCTGAGGGGGTGGAAGAAAGAGAAGAAAAGCAAGAAGGGGAAGTGCCTTACATAATTCAACAATGACTGATTCTGCAAAGTAAGAAATGGTTTGAACTGACGCCAAAGACAAAGGAATCCTATTTTAATCTCTTAGCTACAAATATTATATTACTTAAAGATTAAAAGAAAATGGGAATAGATGACCATAACATTTAAAATATATATAAGCTATTATATCAAAATGAGATAAAATTGATAAAATGTTTTAGCTATAATATTGACATTTACATTTAAATGATCCATTTGAAAGTTTTGAAGTTTATATTGTTGACATGTTGTTTATATAGATCTATGTATGAGTTTTTGAATGCTATCTGAATATCCCTGTCAACAGTACAAGATTTTTTTCTCAACAGATATCTGACCAAATAAAGAGAGTAGACACACTTTAGGGACTAGAGAAAAACGTCAAGATTCCTCTCATTCTACTCCTTTAAATGAGAGATAATATAAAAAATTAAGCATATATAAAAATACAAGCTTTCAAAGTATCAGCTCTAAAGCTTTATTAGCATTTAGTGTAAGTTATGAATTCAGATTTCCATAAAGAGTTGGAAAAACTTGACAGAGGAAAAGTGTAAATGAGTTTACATAACATAAAAAGAATTTCCAGAAATAATAATCAACTTTACAAATAATTTAAACATGAATTTAAAAGAGTATAATTACAGACAATATCCTAACCCTGTAACTTAACAGCTGTGATGCTAATCCAGCTACTTAACTTTTCCTAAGGCACGAATTCCTTGTTTGTAAAATGGAAATAATTCTACCTCATAAGTAGCAAGGATTAAATGAGATAATGCATGCACAGCACTAAATAAGTGTCTGGCACACAGCTAACTTAATGAGTATTTATTATTATTTTACTGTATCCCTTTCTTCAAAATATGCCCACCCAAACTGTCAAACAGACTGGGTTCTGCATTTTCAGGGAGTGTATATCGGTTTTAATTTTTATCATGTTTGGAAAGCTAATCATACATACTCTCACTTTTCCATCAAAATTATCATAATGGGCTACAAATCACACTATATAACACACGAAAATTTTCCCAAAATGTATTTGCATGTCAGAGGCTTGTTAAGAAAAACAACAAATAAAAATATCCTAAATTGTTCCTCTTTTGACATATGAAGAGACAAAGAAGAAAGTCTCCTAGGTTGATCCTTCTGAAGATCAATGACATTTAAGAAGTGCTGATTCTTTTAATCATGTAAAATTTTAAAAGATAAGACATACAAGTCAACTTACTTGATGAAGATCATTTCCCAACGCATATTCTGCAAAGTAGCCTGGAGCAGCAGATGAGGCTCTAATGGCCTGCCACATTTTATACTGACAGCCTCCCAAATAATGAGAGTTGTTTCCAGGAAAATGACCATAGTTTCTGAACACAAAAGCTTTGGGTGTTATCCCTCTATTTACTATGGTACTTACAGCAGCTACCTAGTAAATGAAAAGGTGAACAATTCCATCGTTAACAGTAATATATTTGGGATCTGTAAAAATTAAACACTATTTAGTAGTATGAATGAACAATCTACAACTCTATCAAATAAATATGTGTAACACAACTATAATGTTGAAAAAAGAGAATCAGATCTTTTAAACAGGCATTTCTTTGTGGGATTATAGATATAAAGGCTGAAGCAATTCTGAAAAATTTATTATAAGAGAATAATAATAAGAGATGTATCTGACCACCATTCAATTTGATTTAAAAAATATTCTAAAAGGCAAACATTTCTAGACTTTTACTTAATAATTGACAAAACAGTAGTAATGAATAAAAACTGCTTAAAGCCTGGGCGCAGTGGCTCACACCAGTAATCCCAGCACTTTGGGAGGCCGAGGAAGGTGGATCACTTTAGGTAAGGAGTTCAAGAGCAGCCTGCCCAAAATGGTGAAACCCCATCTCAACTAAAAAGACAAAATTAGCTGGACATGATGGCGGCGCCTTCCAGCTACTCGGGAGGCTGAGGCAGGAGAATTGCTTGCCCAGGAGGTGGAGGTTGTAGTGAGCCGAGATCGCATCACTGCACTCCAGCCTGGGTGACAGAGTGGGACTCTGTCTCAAAACAAACAAAAAAAAACACTGCTTCAAGATAAGTACACTATTTTCATAATGTCACTTACAAATTAGTCTTTGTTTCTGTGCTCTCTGAAAGTATTTTGACTTCAATAAAACTGAAATGTAATACTACACAATCAATGCTTTCAGGTCACAATTATTAAAACCTGGTAGTTGGGTAATGGTCATTAAAAAACTATGATGCCAACCATCTCAGGTCTCAAATTTTATCATTGTTGGTTAAATTTACATGAAATGTGCTGTTTTGTTAATGATCTGTAATACAAACTTAAGAGGCTGACAGGTATTGATGAGGCAAAAGTTAGTGTCCTATGCCAAGTCCTGCCAATTGTTTTGATATTTAATAAACAAAGGTCACATGCCAAATTCCTGTGAGTAATCCAAGTCTGTCTCTAGGCCACTATGGATAGGCATTGGCCATACACTAAAATCCAGAGTCTTTCTATAATCGGAATATAAATATAGCTGGATTAAGAAAACATAGGAGTGGCTCTCCATTTATCATGATGATTTACTTCTTAAGATGGCTAAAGTTCTCCATAACTTTTATTCAAAACTGACAACTTCCACGATTTAAACCAAGCAAACAAACAAGGAGCCTTGGAGATACAGGGGAACAAGCAAGAGGCATAGAGTGCACCCTAGTGTCCTCTCCAAAAGAGCTAAGTCATCCCTTCATCACAGCCTCTGAGGCCCTGCGTCTGATTTAACTGGCCTACTGCTCCAGCCTCATCCCACGTGCGGCCCTCGGATTCTGAGGCACTAGTCTTCAAGAACTCTATCATTTAGTGGAATTCTCTATGACTCTTCCTGCACAGGCCATTCCCTTTGCCAGGAATGCTCCTACTCAATGGCCTTCACACTGACATCTCAAATCTCACTTCCTTAAAGTAGCTGTCCCTCATGTCCCTTTAAAAATATGCTTTCAGAGAACTGCTTTTATGCTCCATAGCACTTATGTATTTCAGGGAAACTACGACATGTCATCTTTGTGATTATTTCATTAATACCTTTGCTGCCCTACAGAGCTATAAATCCCATGCCTGCATTTGCCCACAAATGAATCCAAAGTGCCTAGCAATGGGTGCATAATTAATACTTGCAGAATGAATCAAAGTATGAGTATACCATAGTTAAAGAGCAATAGGCCGGGCGCGGTGGATCAAGCCTGTAATCCCAGCACTTTGGGAGGCCGAGACGGGCAGATCACGAGGTCAGGAGATCGAGACCATCCTGGCTAACACGGTGAAACCCCGTCTCTACTAAAAAATACAAAAAACTAGCCGGGCGAGGTGGCGGGCGCCTGTAGTCCCAGCTACTGGGGAGGCTGAGACAGGAGAATGGTGTAAACCCGGGAGGTGGAGCTTGCAGTGAGCTGAGATCCGGCCACTGCACTCCAGCCGGGGCGATAGAGCGAGCCCCCGCCAAAAAAAAAAAAAAAAAAAAAGAGCAATAGAAGAAGCTGCACTTGTTTGATTTTTCACGGTTACAGTTTGTTATCTGAGAATAAATACAAGCTGCATGAAATTTCTAGGCACATAAATTCTATTCTTTAAAAAAGTAAATTAAACAGAACTCAAGCAATACTCAGATCATCGGGTTTCAAACAAATAAATAAATGAAGAGTCACACTGAGACACATCTAAGTGACATTAAAATTTTACTGGGGATTCAATTTGTATAATAATATAATCTAATATAGTCATGCACTGCATATCAATGTTTTGGTCAATGATGGACCGCATATACAACAGTGGTCCCATAAGACTATAAAGGGGCTTCTATGCTGTATTTTTTACTGTATCTTTTCTATAGATATTTTTTATTTAGATATTTGTATATCTGTAGATACGTAAGTATTCTTACCATTGTGCCACAATTGCCTACAGTATTCAGGATAGTCACCTGCTGTACAGGTTTATAGCCTAGGAACTATAGGCAACACCATGTAGTCTACATGTGTAATGGGCTATACCATCTAAGCATGTCTAGGTACACTCTATAATACTTGCAAAATGACAAAATCACCTAATGACACACTTCTGAGAATGTATTCCCATTAAGTGATGCATGATTGCATTATATATATCTAAGAGGCATATAAAATTTCTCTTTAAAAATCTAGGATAAGAAATGTCATAATGTTCCTTAAATCACTAAATTTGATTTTTTAAAATTATGATGAAATAATTCTTCCTTATTTTCAGTCTGACTTTCATGTTCTTCCATTTCTGTTATAGTCCTACTGGATTTAGAAAAGGTATAAGGATCATATCCTATCTCTTCATAGAATGACTCAATATATAAAGAATTAATTAATCTATAATACCTTAATAAAAGGGCCCTCAGGGCTGGGCACAGTGGCTCATGCCTGTAATTCCAGCACTTTGGGAGGCCGAGGTGGGCAGATCACCTGAGGTTGGGAGTTTGAGACCAGCCTGACCAACATGGAGAAACCCCGTCTCTACTAAAAATACAAAAAAATTAGCCAGATGTGGTGGCACATTCCGGTAATCCCAGCTACTCGGGAGGCTGAGGCAGGAGACTCACTTGAACCTGGGAGACAGAGGTTGCGGTGAGCCAAGATTGCGCTATTGCACTCCAGCCAGGCAATAAGGGTGAAATTCCGTCTCAAAAAATTAAAAAAAAAAAAACAATAAAATAAAAGGGCCCTCAGGACAAGTGCTTTCACCAGACCTTCAGATGGAACTAGGTGTTATATTTAAGAGACTCTAAGCTTACCTTGGGACACGTGGGGTTTCTTGCTGTTTCAATCATCAGTGCAGATCCCATTCTATCCCTTTATTAAAGGAGAAAAAATAAGTTATATCAAAATGACTTTATCTCCTAACAACCAGGAAACATACAGTATGCAATTACTGTTTGTCCACGGCTTTGTCAAAGTGCTATGAGGCAAAAAATGTAAGACTCTCCTCTAGGAGGCTTATAATCCCATTAACGCACATGAAACAACATGCAGTTATTTATCAACCTCTGATTCAAATTGCAAGTATCTATAGTTCTGAAGTGGAGCAACCAATAGAGGGACAGTAACTGGAAAAGATGCAGGAAATTAGCTTGAGGAAGACACTGAAAGACTTCAAGGCAACATATTTAAAGCTAGGACGTATACAGATTAAAGGCACAAAGGCAAAAGAAATCTGTTGTTTTCAGGGTCCTGCCAATAGGATAAAGGAGCTGTGTTGAGATAAGACTGCAGAAGTATGCATGGGCTAGTTAGAGTAACCAGGTAAGGACAATGAAACTTCAAGCTTGTTTTAGTTGGTAAGAGCCAATGTCATAGAAAGCTGCTTTGAAAATCATCAGAGTTGGCATTTGAATTACTATGACATCACAGAAATTGTCCTTGGGCAGCAATTTTTGCAATTCCATAGTAAGAGAATTTTATTTCAATGCAGACTTTTCCAGACTTAAAAATTATGTATTTTCCCTGTATTGAATACAAAGACTATGTATGGTTTCACCAACCTTCCTCATGAGTAAAACCATTTTCTAATGTGTTTTTCAAACAATACTCATGTTTCTCAACTAGAATATTAGTGAATTTCATAAAAAGAATATTTACAAACTGCTTAGTGATCTACCCTTTATAAGCTTTAATAAATATCAATGTAAAGTACTTTCCAAAATCGACAAGATCTTTTGTCTTCCCCAACCTTATCTATACATTTCTACCACATGAAGATCCATGCATTTTATCTTTTTAAGGTTCTTTGTCTTTTCATAGAATTCTTACTGTAAAATTACATGAGAAATCCTAGAAGCATGCTGCTTTCACACTTTTGGCAAAGTTCATATTTATTTATTTTATTTTGTTTAAATCTTGATTTTATCAAAAGCTAAAATGCTTTCAGTGAATTAACTTATGAATATAAATTTGTAAAGAAAGTAATGGTAATTGTTTATTTCTGAGATGCCAAAATATGAAAAAAAAATCAACATGCCTAGATTCTACTGATGCCATAAAATAGTTCCCTTAAAGTAACACAAAATTATCACAGGAAAAAAAAAAAGTCCTCTCAATAAACAATGAGGGAAAAAAAATGCTATGACAAAAAAAGCCAGAAGGTAGGTAGAGAAGAATATTAACAATAATGGCACCCAGTGAATCACAGTTCTGGTATCCATGTCGTTGTACATAGTCTCTTCCTACGGACTCTTGGTTGGTGTGGCTTTCAGTCCATGTGACCTCAGCAAACATGCCATTAAACTGAGGCTTGATAAGTGCTTATGCACTGGGGCTTGCCCTCTGGGAACTCTGAAACCACAAAGATGAGACAAAGCTTGGGTGAGAATGACCAGGTGGAGAGAGAGACTTTCCAGGCCCATTAGCTGAGCCACCAAGTGAACTCAGTCAAGAACAGAAGAAACACCCAGTCAAACCACAGAGTCATGAGACTAAATACATTGCTTCAAGCCACTAAGTTTTGGAGTGGCTTATTCTGCAGCAAAGGCTGAATTTGAAAAGCAGAGAAAGAAAACAACTAACCACACTGATAAAATTTATCAATGTTATGATTAAAATAAAGAAGTTTCTAGAAGAGTAAAATGAGACAGCAACACACAAATATGCAAAGATACTCTCATAAGTAACAAAAGGAAAAAAATTTCATAGTAGAGAAACTGGTTTTAGAATAAATTTTTAAATTTTCATTAAATAATCTTAATAAAAAGTATTGATCAAATGAATCTGGGAATAGATATGAATTATATATATATGTGTGTGTGTATGTATATACATATATATTTTTTTTTCTTTTTTTTTTTGAGACGGAGTCTCACTCTGTTGCCCAGGCTGGAGTGCAGTGCTGTGATCTCGGCTCACTGCAAGCTCCACCTCCTGGGTTCATACCATTCTCCTGCCTCAGCCTCCCGAGTAGCTGGGACTACAGGTACCCGCCCCATGCCTGGCTAATTTTTTGTTTTTGTATTTTTAATACAGATGGGGTTTCACCCTGTTAGCCAGGATGGTGAACTATATTTTCTAATAGACACAAAAGATGTGAAAATAAGTAACATACAATGATAATGGATGGGAAGATTTCACGATTGGAAAGACGTCAATGTTCCACAAAATAAGTGATACATTTCATGTAATTTCCATCCAAATACCAGTGGAATATTTTCTTATGTGATAAAAGTAGCCTAAGATTAACTTTGAAGATTAAATGAAAATTGTGTAAAAGAAGAATAAGGAGAAAAGATTTGCTATGCTATATCATTATAAAAATATTATGCAAAGGTTCAACAACTAAATTTACAGAATTTGTGCAAAGATAAATCCATAGAGAAACCAAAAACTTGAACATAGATTCTAATAAAGATAAGAATTTCAAATATGATAAAGATGATGTTTCAAATCAGTTAAAAAAAAAAAAAACACTCGGTAAAGGGAGCTGGGACATTTGGATTAACATTTGATTAAAAAAATAAAGCTTGATTACCTTACAACATATATCACAATAAGTTTTAGGTAACTTCAGAATTACATATAAACTGAAAACTTTAGAACTAGGAAATAATACAAATATTTACCTACCTTCAGGGTAGAAAAGACTTATTTATTTTTTTTAAATTTAAACTTTTAGTATAAAGAGTATGCATGCAGGTTTGTTAATGGGTAAACTGTGTGTCACTGAGGCTTGGGGTCCCAACAATCCTATCACCTAGGCAGTAAGCATGATACCCAACAAGTGGTTCTTCAGCTCACACTCCCACTCTCCCTCCCGTCTAATGGTCCCCAGCGTCAACTGTTCCCATGTTTATGTTCATGTATATTCAATGTTTAGCTCTCACTTGTAAGAAAGAACATGTGATATTTGGCTTTATGTTTTCGCGTTAGGTTGCTTATTACAATGGCCTCCGGTGCCAACCATGTTGCTGCAAAGGACATGATTTCTTTTTTTTTTTATAGCTGCATAGTATTCCACAATGTATATGTACCACATTTTCTTTATCCAATCCACTGTTGATGGGCACCTAGGTTGATTCCTTGTATCTGCCACTGTGAACAGTGCTATGATGAACACATGAGTGCATATGTCTTTTTGATGGAATGAATTATTTTCCTTTGGGTATATACCCAGTAGTAGGATTGTAGAAAAGACTTAAAACATAAAAGTTAAAATCTTTAAAGGAAAAGATTTGGCTAAATGAAGATGTTTCAATCCTCTACATTAAAAAATTATTAATTAGAAAGCACTTTTTCAATATATGGTTAATATATTTACAACACATTGAGGAATATCCCATGAGAAAATAGGCAAAATTATGCCCTCAAAATTCTCAAAAAAATAATAAGAAGTCATCAAAACCAAAACTAAGTTCAAACTCATCAATAATGAAAGTGATACAAATTGAAACGAGTTTCAAAATCTCTCAAACTGATGTCATTTTAAACATTAAGTGTCTGGCGTTCACGAGTATTTCATGAAACAGAAATACATGTTGATATTGGTGGATGAGTAAGCTAAAACCACTGTATTGAAGAACAAATTCAGCTATGTATGTATCAAGATTGTTAAAA
>NW_016809492.1:129795-164269 GCF_001698545.2 Rhinopithecus bieti | reverse complement strand
AAAAAAGAATTCTTAGTTTTATCAGTGTTAAGTTATAGCCCTTATGATGATAAGATCTCCTGAATCATAGTCTTGGCTTAAATTTAGAGTTGAATTTGGCTTAAATTTCTAGCTATGTCACCCGGGACAAACGACTTTCCTTCTCAGAGCCCCATTTTTTTCAGGTGTAAAATGGGAGTAATAAGAAAAACTAAAATTCATGTCTCTTGTACTGGGTTAACAAATGTAAAGGGATTTACTAGGTCTCAAAAGGATTAAATAAATGTTCAAAAGGATTAAATAATGAAAATAATAATAATTAAAAAATATTTACAAATGTGTTGTTTTACATTAAATTATATATAAGATATGGTAGCTAACTCACGTTTTTTCTAACATCAATAAATTACTTAGTTTTAGTCACAAAATATGGTGTATTTGACAACTCACCAAGTCACTAAGCAATTCTCCTTCAAGTTAGTCCTAGGAACCAATGTAATTAAAGATATTAGGTACTCTTGGATGTCCTTTTAAACAGCTGATTCCATATCTAGCTATAATTGGTAGGACACACTGCCACCTAGTGTGCCTAAATGGCATAATCATGAATAAAAGAGAAAAAAAGGGAGGAGAAAATTTTGGGGTATGGAGAGAGGGCTGGAGGAGGCAAAGGACTATGATCTTAAACATAAGTGCTTAATGTTCTCTTCCTTAATGTACTGCCAGAATGCACCACTTCCATATAATAATAATTACCTGTGCTTACACCACAAATGTAATCAAAGAGCTGATGAACTGGCTTCTGAGTAAGTTCAACTAATTTTCGTAGGGTCTGGAGAGCAACCACGCCCCTATAGAAAAGATTAAAGGCAAAATGACAATTCCTGTTTAAAGAAAAAATAATTTAAGCCGTTGAATAAAACAATCTAAGAATTGCTTTTGTAGTTTATATGCTAACATGAAAATTAATAATATATTTCAGAATCAGTAAAATTGCCTGTCCAAATTTTAGGATTACTTTTGAAAATCTAATATCTAAATGATACAAAACCTACATTTTAAAATGTGCTAGTTTATACTAGTTATCTCTCTCTTGTTTTTTCACTGAACCCATCCTTCTGCAGAACAGTATCTCCTTAAATAAGAATAAATCTGGTCAGGCAGTGGCTCTTTCCTGTAATCCCAGAGCTTTGGGAGGCTGAGGTAAGAGGATCACTTGAGGCCAGGAGTTCAAGACCAGCTGAACAATACAGCGAGACCCCATTTCTACAGAAAAAAAAAGTAAAAAGAAGAAGAAATCTGCCCAAATACACTTCTTAAGAATGCCAAAAACCAATAAACAACTAAATAAGAATACAAAGATATGCCAACATAAAATTGAAAAAAAAAAAAAAAAAACTCTGGAAAACACTTAAAAACTCACTCACTGGTTTTGGAATGCCATACCTTGGTTTCTTCTCTTACTAATATAGTTGGTCACCTATGACTCTATACATTTTTATCTTACATATTTCACCAGTCAGATTTTTTATTTTTTTTTGAGACTGCCCAGGCTGGAGTGCAGTGGCTCACTGGACTCCCTGCAAGCGCCACCTCCTGGGTTCACACCATTCTCCTGCCTCAGCCTCCCAAGTAGCTGGGACTACAGGCATCCGCCACCACACCTGGCTAATTTTTTTATTTTTTTGTTTTTAGAGAGATGGGGTTTCACCGTGTTAGCCAGGATGGTCTCGATCTCCTGACCTCATGATCCGCCCACCTTGTCCTCCCAAAGTGCTAGGATTACAGGCGCGAGCCACGGCGCCTGACCACCAGTCAGATTTTTAAGCTCCCTTTTCTTTATTCATTTTTAAAAACTTTCAATAACTTTAGGATATCCCTCTACATTAATGGTATATTAATTAATGTTGCTGACTTGGCTCATTTCTGAATCCTTGCCAACAGCAGTTAATAGCTTCATGAAGGAACGCGAAACGGTGAAAAAGCTTAGGAGATATAGACCAATTGAGGGTGTACGTACCATGCAAACTCTCATGTGTGTATCATGACAATTTTTAACAGTGGGAGAATACAAAAAAACGATGAAAAGCTCTATTGCCAACACAAGGTAGGGGGTAGGTAAGTCCTGGAACACAAAGGTAGTTAGGCACCAAAAAATTTAGAGTGTCAAATTGTGCCTTGATAATGTTAACAGGAAGTAACTAGAAAATTCTGTAAGATTAAAGTAGAAAACCAAAGATGTTGATCTTTTAAATACAATAAATTATGTGGATTTGAGGAGAGTTAAGAAGATGTCTTATGAAAGAGATACATTATTAATTCAAGGCAAGACGATGAATTAAATGTAATGGATACAATTATTTAACAATGTGACCTCTATTATCACAAAAGGAAATAAAATAGGCACATATATGTTCACAAAGAAAATATTAGAAGAAAATCAAAATACTAAAATAATCTTAGAGTTGTGAGCTATGGTTTTAGGGATTTTTTCTCTCTCAGGTTTTTCTAACTACTCGTATAATCGGGAAAATTAACTATTTAAAATGTTGTGTTCATAAATTCTGAATGAATTTAAATACATATATATTTGCCAAGTTGCCACAGCTGTCTATGCCTACCACTGTAGGTTCTCTTATACTAAAGAAGTAAAAGATAGGGTTTTTTATTTTTTTCTCTCAAGCCCTCATACATTACTGCTTTCCACACAAACCTCTCATTCAGGCTGCTTTCCCATATTCCCCTAAACCAAGTTTTCTCAACAGCAGCACTGCTGACATTCTGGGTTGGATAACCTTTGTTTTGTGGGGCTGTCCTGTACACTGTATCATGTTTAGTCACAACTGTCCTCTTCAAACTAGATGAAAAGTGGCAGTGCCCTAGTTATGACAACCAAAAATGTCTCCAGACACTGCTAAATGTCCTTTAGGGGGCAAAATCACCTCCAGTGGAGAATTACAAATCTAAACCTAACTTCATCCTAACCCACCCCTAGATTTTCCCAAATTACCTCACACTGATTTCCTCCTTATATGACTAATACAACTCTTATTCTACAAGATAAATTATTCATTGGATACAAACTTCTTTTTCATCATGCTTGTCTGACCTTAAACAGACATCTGAATGTTCTTTAATTTTCTTCCTTCCTATCTCTACATAAATATAACTTCTTTAAAAAGAAGTCTTGGTCCTGAGCATTCTTTAAAATAGTACTCTTCCTCTCTATCCCTTTACTTTGCTTTATTTTTCTCCATAGCACCCAGAATAACATATTTTTGTTTTTCTATTTGTTGTCATTTTCCTCCTCTACAATGCAAACACTGTATTGTTTTGTTTGCTTACCGTCCCCAGGATCTAAATCAGTGCTTACAACATAGCAGGCACCCAATATTTGTTAGCTGACTCAATGAATGACACTACCTGTCCCAACTCCCCTGAACTTAATGGCAGAGAGGATTCCTTCTGCTCCTTAGTGAAATGCTCCTACTCATTTAACTGCCATTTTCCTTATTTCTCACCATTTGGAACCAATTCTGTGAACTAGAATAATCTCTCCAGTTATCACTGTATGTATATCACATGAATGACATATACCTTCTTAACATTATTCACTTTCCTAAGAAACATCCTCTAAGATCTTTTAAGACTGTTCTCTCTTCAGTGGGCTTTTGACAACTGAGCACTTCTGTATGGATATAATCTTATATTAAATATGTTCAAGAAAAAAACTGTCTTTCCTCAACACCAATCTGTTGAGATTCCCTACAATTCTGTCCCAGTCACACACAGGTTTACACTTAGAGTGATCTTGACCTATGTCTACCATATCCTGTCTCCATGTTTCTTAAAAGTTACTGGTATTGGCTGGGCGTGGTAGCTCATACCTATAATCCCAGCACTTTGTGAGGCTGAGGTGGGTGGATCACCTGAGGTCAGGAGCTTGAGACCAGAATTGCCAACATGGTGAAACCCCGTCTCTACTAAAAATACAAAAGTAGCCGGGTGTGGTAGTGCATGCCTATAATCCCAGCTACTTGGGAGGCTGCAGCAGGGGAATTAATCACTTGAACCTGGGAGGTGGAGGTTGCAGTGAGCTGAGATGCACTGCATCTCAGTGACTGAGTGCATGTCACTGCACTCCAGCCTGGGCAACAAGAGCAAAACTCCATCTCAAAAAAAGTTACTGGCATGTTTTACCTTCCTCCTGCCTTCCACTGCCACCATCTGAGGTTAGCTTCCTTCTCTCATTTTTTACTCCTTCCTTCATATTGATGTCAAGTATAAAGGACTCGGGTGAATAGAAAACCAAGGAATTTAACAAAAAGATATAGGGTAGTACTTGAACATACACAAGAGTGGTTGGCAAGTTGGGTATACCAAAAAGCAAAATCAGGGAGGTAAGTTAAAGCTAAGAACCATAGGCAGGGCATGTACTATGAATTATGAGGTAGCAGTAGGGATGGCAGGGAACTAGAGAATGTGCTAGAAGATTTTGGGGAAAAGGTTTGAAAAACCAAGCCAAAAAATCTAACCAACAAGTTGGAAAGAACTAGATAAACAAAGACTTGAGTAGGAAGCATGGATGGATTGCCAGTAGTAAAAACAGAGCTTAATAGTGAAATTATCTCCTTCTGAACAAAGAATCAATTTATTTCTTATATAGCACCAGAACTGGCATCTCCAAGTGAAGACATCAGAAGTCAGGAAGTTAATATAGCCTCATTTTGCAACCATCACTTTATCAAGTGACTAGTGGATATATAAGGGTAAGATAAGTGTAATAAAAGAAAGCTGGCTGGGGGCGGTGGCTCATGCCTGTAATCCCAGCACTTTGGGGGGCTGAGGCAGGTGGTTTATCTGAGGTCAGGAGTTCAAGACCAGCCTAGACAACATGGTGAAACCACGTCTCTACTAACAATACAAAAAATTAGCCAGGCATGGTGGGCGGACACCTATAATCCCAGCTACTTGGGAGGCTGAGACAGGAGAATTGCTTGAACTTGGGAGGCAGAGGTGGCAGTGATATGAGATCGCGCCACTGCACTCCAGCCTGGGTGACAGAGCAAGACTCTGTCTCCAAAAAAATAAAATAAAATAATAAAAGACAGCTAAAATTATAAAACACTGTCAAGATTTTATGAGAATAATGGTTGATAAGCTTCTAAACTACCAAAAAGGTCTAAAAGGCCAAATATAAAATAGAAATATTAAAATAAAATAAAATAAAATATGAAAATATAAATACTAAATCAAACCAAAGAATTGAAGTATATGTCAGAGTAGCACTTAATTAAAATAATTTCATGTTTTATTTAAAAAATTTGATTTTATAATGATGTATCAAATCATTTTTTTTAATTCCTAAAGCTGAATTGAATCTGTAGTTTTTAAGAACCATGTTCCAGCTGTGTGTGGTGGCTCGCGCCTATAATCCTAGCACTTTGGGAGGCCAAGCCAGGCAGATCACCTGACGTTAGGTGTTCAAGACCAGCCTGGCCAACATGGTGAAACTCCATCTCTACTAAAACTACAAAAATTAGCTGGGTGTGGTAGCGGGAGCCTGTAATCACAGCTACTTGAGAGGGTGAGGCAGGAGAATCACTTGAACCTGGGAGGCGGAGGTTGCAATGAGCTGAGATTGTGCCACTGCATTCCAGCCTGGGCAACAGAGGGAAACTCCATCTCAAAAAAAAAAAGAAAAAAGAAAAAAGAATCATGTTCCTAGCCTTACCTTGTTCCTCCACCATCAATTGAGAGAATTCGGATTCCTCTCCCTTTCACTGGATCGACGTAGCCAATTAGGGCCAAAATTTCTCTAACTGCAGCCTGAAGAGTTTCATCCTTAGTTTGTCTCAGTCGTAATAAATATGGAATAATTCTTTCCTATATTGAGAGAAAATATACTTTGTTGCTTTTTTCAAATCAAGACTGAAAATGTATGATTATTATTAACCAATACATGCAGTTCATCACATGACAATCAAGGTGACAGTGTTCATTACTTTCTCAGTAATCTTATAAGACAGATTAGTTTTTGATATATTAATGTCAATTATCTAGATTATATTTGTTTTAATACTGGGACAAAAACTAACCTCTATTCAAATATTTTCATTAAAAGGTGTAATACTTAACTAGAGAAAATATAATTTATTTAATTATAGAAATTCACAAAGTATTACAACAAAAGGTTAACATTATAAATTTTGTATAATATTTTGTCCAAATCCTGAGATTAAGAGTCTAAAACTGATTCACAGTAACTACTAGAAGTTAAACTGTTATTAAAAAGAAATAATGAACCATCTTGTATACATTGCATATGGGATTCAAGGGTGCCTCATAAAGGAATAGGAACAAATGTTAACAAGTTAGACTGAGGTAAGAAGGTAAAAGTAGGCTACTACAATTAAATAATCAGTTTAAATAAACCTGAGACAAGATTCTAAGCACTCAACATCATATTGTTGATCACAGACAAGAGCTTAAATCCTAGAGTTCTATGTTGCTTACCAAAGATTCTCTAGCTTCCGTACACAGAAGCATCTTACATAGTCAGTACCCCAGGTTTAATGGAATGGCTGAGTGGCAGCTATAATTCTGCTGTGTAACTTTCTGTAAATCAAATAATTTTCCTAGGTATCACTCATTTTGTTTCCTTTTTATGATCAATCAATCTGAAATACTCTAAATTCTTTCTCAATATTTTTTCCCCTAATGTTGAGCTGGGAGGCCCCACTAGAGGAACTTGAGCAATGGTGGAGAATAATGCAAATTTCCAGTTCCGGTTAAGATGAAACACTGTGTTAGAGATCAATGCTCACATCAAGAACAAGAAAATCTTGATGAAATACAAGAAAAGCACCATCTGTTTAAAGGCATCAGACAGAGAGCTGCTGAAGCAACAAGAACAGATGGAGCCAAGAATCTGGAGAAGGAGTAATTGCTAGGAAGTGAGCTGGAAAACTATAGCTTTTCTTCCCTTGAGGCATTTGCTGATTCCAGGAAAAAGTAAAGGACGAAAAAATTGAGTCTGAATCAGACAGAGGGCCCCAAATAAACAACAGAGAAACCAGCTGATCACTTAGCATCTAAGGGGTTTGGAGTGAAAAAAATAGAAGACCTGAAGGGCTTCAAACACATGGCTGGCTTTACCTCAAGACATCTGCTGAATTCTAAAATCAGGAGGTGTGAAAGGCGAAAGGTAAGCTGAAGACCTCTGAAAATCAGAGTGGAAGGCTTTGTATTCTTGAGATTTTAGGACCCAATGAGGTGGTGGTTAAGTGAACACACCAGGCTCTCAACTGAAAGCCCTGGAAGAATATACCCTAAAATCAGGGCAAAAGAGAGGTCTTACCCAAACTGTAATACAGCCTTGATCCAGATTTGACCCTAACTCAATTAAGGCTATCTGTGCTCCACTCAAATGCCAACAGAAGAACAAACGCTGCAAAAATATATAATTTGATATAATCTACAGCCTATGCAATTTTTAAAATTTACAATGTCCAGCGTCCAGAAAACTATAAAGCATGTGAATCCAGTACCGAATGACAAAAACCAAGAATTGATGTTCATATTAGAATAACCACAAAAAGATGTCATGGCTTGGAAACTCAACAAAGACCCAATTCACCCTAAATTGTTCCATATATTCACTGCAATCCCACCATGTTTTTCTCTTTTAAAATTTTTTTTGTAGATAAGCTGATTCTAAAATTCATATAGAAATATAACATGTCAAGAATAGTCAAGCCAACAATATTAAGAAGAACAAGGTTGGAGGATTTATACTACCTAATATTAAGTTTATAAGCTGCAAAAATTTAGCCAGTGCACTATTAGAGCAACAATAGACAAATATACCAGTGGAATAAAATACTGTATCTGGTCGGGCATGGTGACTCCCACCTGTAATCCCAGCACTTTAGGAAGCCGAGGTGGGTGCATCACCTGAGGTCGGGAGTTCAAGACCAGCCTGACCAACATGGAGAAAACTGTCTCTACTAAAAATACAAAATTAGCTGGGCATAGTGGTGCATGCCTGTAATCCCAGGTACTAGGGAGGCTGAGGCAACAGAATCGTTTGAACCTGGGAGGCAGAGGTTGTGGTGAGCCGAGATCGCGCCACTGCACTCCAGGCTGGGCAACAAGAGCGAAACTCCATTTCTAAAAATAAATAAATAAAAAATACTGTGTCTAGAAACAGATCCATATATACATCTCATTTATGATAAAGGTCTTTCCAATAAATGGTGCTGAGTCAACTGGATAAGTGTATTTTTTAAAAGTCAGGACTTCTGCCACACACCACACAACCAAATCTATTCTAGATGAATAGTAGATATAAGAGTAAAAGGCAAAGCAAGGTTTCAGAAGAAAACACAGGAAAATTTATATATATATATATATTTTTTGAGACAGAATCTTGCTCTGTCTGTCACCAGGCTGGAGTGCAGTGGCGCCATCTTGGCTCACTGCAACCTTCACCTCCTGGGTTCAAGCCATTCTCCTGACTCAGCCTCCCAAGCCCCTGGGACTACAGGTGCACACCACCAAGCCCAGCTAATTTTTGTATTTTTAGTAGAGATGAGGTTTCACCATGTTGGCCAGGATGGTCTTGATCTCTTGACCTCGTGATCCGCCCACCTCAGCCGCCTACCTCAGCCTCCCACAGTGCTAGGATTACAGGCCTGAGCCACGGCGCCTGGCCAAAAATACTTTTATGACTTTAGGATAGGCAAAGATTTCTTAAACAGGACACAAAATACTAACCATAAAGAAAAGTATTGGCTGGGTGTGGTGGTTCACGCCTCTAAACCCAGCACTTTGGGAGGTGGAGACAGGCGGATCATGAGGTCAGGAGATCAAGACCACCCTGGCTAACACGGTGAAACCCGTCGCTACTAAAAGAATGCAAAAAAATTAGCCGGGCGTGGTGGTGGGCGCCTGTAGTCCCAGCTACTCGGGAGGCTGAGGCAGAAGAATGGCGTGAACCTGGGAGGCGGAGCTTGCAGTGCGCCCAGATTGCGCCATTGCACTCTAGTCTGGGCGACAGGGCGAGACTCCATCTCAAAAAAAAAAAAATTATAGATTAGAAAAAATTAAGAATATCTGTTTATCAAAAAACACAAGAGTGAAAAGGTCAGCCATAGAATAGGAGAACATATTTGTAAGACATACATATACACACCACACATGACAAGTGAGTTACAACCATAATATACTTTTTAAATTCTACAAATAATGAAGAAAAAGTTGGTCAACCCAATGGAAGAATAGGCAAGATCTGGAATAGGTACTTCACAAGGAAGCATCAACATGGCCAATAAACCATGGAAAAGATGCTGAATGTCATAGCTATCAATGAAATAAAAAATTAAAACCACAATTTAATATCACTTAACACCCAAAAAACCTGCTCAAACTGAAAAGGGTGCGGTGGCTCATGGCTGTAATCCCAACACTTTGGGAGGCCAAGGCAGGCAGATTACTTGACGTCAGGTGTTCAAGACCAGCCTGACCAACATGTGAAACCCCGTCTCTACTAAAAAACCAAAAATTAGCTGGGTGTGGTGGCGGGTGCCTGTAATCCCAGCTACTCGGGAGGCTGAGGCAGGAGAATTGCTTGAACCCAGGAGGCGGAGGTTGCAGCAAGCCGAGATCGCACCACTGCACTCCAGCCTGGACGACAGAGCAACACTCAAGTCTCAAAAAAAGATTACAAAATAAAGTGTTGGAGAGAAAGTAGAACACAGAGGCCTCATATAATTCTGGTGAAAGAATAAATTGGCACCAGCACTAAGCAAAACCATTTGGCAGTATCTACTAATGATACAAATATGCTCACTCTGTGAGCAGCAATAGTACTCTTAGGTATATACCCCAAAGAAACGAAGACCTATATTTTCCAAAACATATAACCCAGAGGTACTACTCCTAATAATATTCCCAAACTGCAAACCATCCAAATGTCTAGCAGTAGAGGGAAAAATGAAAAGTATACCCAACAATATAGAAGGTTCTCACAAACATAATATGGAGTGAAAAAAAAAACCAGACATGTAAGAACACATGCTTATCATTCATATAACATGCAAAAAGAGGCACAACTAAATTATGCTGCTAGAATTCTGAAAAACTGATCAACCTTTTTGGGGACAGTGTTTGGAGTGTTCATAAGATTGTTTCTCATTCAGGGTAGTGGTTATATAGATGTATTTCATGTGTGAAAAATCATGGAGCTGTAAACTTATGATTTGTGCTGTTTTCTATATATAACATTTTATAAAAGCTTTTAATAAACCCAAAGGATGTATGAATCCTTGTGACAAATTCAGCATTTTAAAACAGAGAGGGGTTGAAAATAGATCATAGAAACAGGCTGGGTGAGGCCGGGAGCAGTGGCTCACACCTGTAAACCCAGCACTTTGGGAGACCAAGGCAGGTGGATCATCTGAGGTCAGGAGATCGAGACCAGCCTGGCCAACATGGTGAAACCCTGTCTCTACTAAAAATGCAAAACTTAGCCGAGCATGGTGGCGGGCACTTGTAGTCCCAGCTACTTGGGAGGTTGAGGCAGGAGAATCCCTTGAACCCAGGAGGCGGAGGTTGCAGTGAGCCGAGATCGCACCACTGCACTCCAGCCTGGCGACAGAGCGAGACTCCATCAAAAAAAAAAAAAAAAAAGAAAAGAAAGAAAGAAAAGAAAAGAAAAGAAGAGAGAGAGAGAGAGAGAGAGAGAGAGAGGCTGGGTGAGGTGGCTTATACCTATAATCTCAGTACTGTGGGCAAAGCAGGCAGATTGCCTGAGCCCAAGAATTCGAGGCCAACCTGGGCAACATGGTGAGACCCTCTGTCTACAAAAAATACAAAAATTAGTTGGGTGTGGTGGCGCATGCCTGTGGTCCCAGCTACTCAGGAGGCTGAGCTGGCCTGAACCTGGGAGGCAGAAGTTGCAGTGAGTGAAGACTGTGGCACTGCATTCCAGCCTGGGTGACAGAGACTCTGTTTCCCAAAAAAAGAAAAAGAAACACATTTAACTTAGAAAAACAAGGAGTCCATAATATTATTTCAAAGGTGCAAAAAAATTCATTTAATCACTGAGGCAGCTATTAAAGCAACACCTTATTTTGAAAACTGGTAACTAAATACAAGGAAATTAAGCATTTCTCTTTCCTTTCCTGTAAAATTTGCCTTTGAGAATACCCAAATAGCTTCAGTTGATGAAGGAAGGCTATACTTTACAGAAGAATATCAATTATAATGTAGGAGTAACAGAATTAGACATTGGTCATTTTGCAACTCTAATGAAATTATTAGTTCTGGAAATGATTAGGTTAATGGTTGATGAGATAATACTACTAGCACAACTGTCCAATGGGAAGCAGATTTTCATCACCTTAACCCAGTGGTCATCCTTAGCATTACTAATGGTTGTTCAACTAATTGTCATGTGTGTCTTGATGTGATGCATTATAAGGCACATGACACTACCTACAATGTGCTCTAACGACAAAATGTTTAACTCAATCAAGCCATTATATTTAAATTCCAATGTTCAGGAAATGAAAAGGAAAGAGGAACACTTCAAGTAACATTGAGAAAGAAGGCAAGTACATCCAGAAAGTGAGTCATTCTGCCTGTTAACCAGCCTGATGTCTTGAATTAAGTCAGTTTTAAAGGTGCAGGTGAAGAAGGTGTGGCTGAAGGACTGCATTATATTTTAAGTGACTTGGAGAAATAGTTAGATGCAATGTGTGATCTAGACTGGGCCCCCATTTGGATCTAATCAGTTACGTAAAGAACATTTTCAAACTGGGTATAGGATAAAGGAACATTTACTGATATAGAAAGGTATACATTATATGCTAAAAAACCAGATTATAAAACAACATATACAGAATGGGTTTATTTTGGTATATATGTGCATAGAATAAATTCTGAAGGAATACTGTGGCAGACATTACTAATGTTCACCAACACCCAGTTTGCTTCCCCTTCCAAGCATACAGAAGGTTGTAGTTTTCAGGCCCATGCAATCAGAAAGGATAAACAGACTGTGAGTAGAAGAAACCTGTGGCAACTTCTGCTGAAATATTCTTTCCTTGCCATAGAAATCATAGAGGAAGACTTAATTAAAATACAGACAACAGGACAGGATCTAAGTAACCACCACACAGAGGTTCACTGTGCCAAAGAGTCACCCAAATTCACAGTTGACTTTGCATGAGCCAGAAATAAAACTGTTTTGTTAAGTCACTGAGATTTTGGTGTTGTTTGCTATTAGAGCTTAAGCCAGCTTAATCCAATGAACACAAATAAACTCTAATACATTACAGTGGCAATCTGAGGGTAGTAAACATATATTATTTTTACTTTCTTATATTTTCTTTCTTCTGATTTCCTACGATGCTTTGTGCTGCCTTCTTTCTAAATAGTCAAAGTTCTTTTTTTAATTAAAAAACATAATGAAAGGAGACCACCTTCATCACAAACAGTGAAAAAAATTATCACAGACAATTCCCTAAATGTAACTGCCATAAATGTAGCACACAAAATAAGTAACTCATTTTTTTAGAGCATTACATATCAGACATAATTCACTGTATTTAGCTACCATAAGTATGGGAGACACATAAAAAAGTGAAATTCATACAGATGTTTTATAAAAATTCTATCATTTTCAAAAGCTCAACTCTTGATAATAACAAAAAGTTTAGCTGCAAAAGTTCACACTAGAGCATACATGCCGACATGTTTTATGCAATTTGTCCAGTTCACTGTTTTTCAGATGATTATTTAAGGGAAGGGTGACGAGTTTTTTCAGACTATCTAGACTTTTATTCATAATTGATCTGGATATACATTCCTATCACATTTGTTCATAGTATTGAAAGGTCCTTAGATTTGGGATTAGTTATGCAAGATAAAAGAATGCTCAGAGTTTCAATTAGCAAGACGATTTAATAATAAACTACAACTGAAAACTACTCAGAAATCCATCAGTAGTACAACTGGCCTTGTAAAAGAGGTTGAAGTGAGCCCCCCTGCCCTTGTGCTATGTAAGTAGGCCATGAGAAGCTGCTGTTTAGGAGGAAAGGGACTCTCATCAAATTGTTGGTGCCTTGATTTTGGACTGCCCAGTTCTCATTTTGAACTATGAGAAATAAGTTTCTGTTGTTTATAAATTACCCAGGCTAAGGTATTTTATTATGACAGCCCAAATGGACTAAGTCGGTATGTAATTCTATTTAAAAACTTTTGCTTTCAGTATATCACTGAAATGTGAAATATACTTAAAAGCATATGTATATTTGAGAATCTTATCTTTTATGTAAAAGATTATATAAATATAAAATATAATCCTAAATTGTAGGACCATAAAATACTGAAGCTACCTATAATAATGTATGTGTTATACAATACACAATTAAGGATGGGTACATTATTCAAAGACAATTCTTCGGCAAGATAATTGTTAAAAAGTCAAATAAATATGATCTAAATTAAAACAATTTTCTGAATGGCAAGATAAAATAAGCACTAAGAGATTTCTAATGAAATTTAAGCAATAACTATCATATTTTCAAATTTTCATGAAACATTACAAATAATCTTAATAATATAGATGTAAAGTGACTCAATCACATTGGTCATATTTTACAGTACTTCTTTGAAAACAGTCCATATAAATGGGTCTAAATTATCCTCATTATTTTACAATTGAAAAAACTGAGGCAAAGAAAAGCTCATTGTTTTACTTAATATAATTACTAATTCAATTATGAGTAAGGTCATTAAAATTTTTAGACTTTCAAATATGAAAGGACCATGAAATAAAAACAGCCTTACATATGAATTATGTCTCCTAGCTTAAAAGAATAGTTACATAGTATAAATATTTACATTGCTCTGAAGAAAAATCTGGCAGCTGTTATGCAATTCAACTAATACACTGATTATTTTCTATTTTATAAATGTTAATTTCATGTATACATATTGGTGCTAACAAAATAAAATGATTAGCATAATGTATGTCACAAAATAAATAGGATAATTACTGAATATACATCACATGTATAATAAAAACCACAAAATTCAAATAGAAAAATGAATGGCTTTGCCTTTTCCATTTTAGAAGAATTTTTTAGTATTTTTATTCCAAGACAAAACCAGATTAAATAAATTAGAAATTACCTTGACAGCCACTCCTTTTCCTTCAGGAAATTCTAGAAGATGAAAAGTCAGTTCTTCAACCCTAGTAATGCAGAGTTTTGGGTCAGTTGTTCTTCTTAATGCCTGAACTAATGCCCGGGTCCTGTTATCAATACTCACCCTTGCGATAATCTACAAAGACATATTAAATATATATGATTAGAATACAAAACTGCTCTAAAGAACAATTCCAGTTTCTTAGTTCTCATTAGGAAATAAAACTTACAAATTTGACAAAAAGTAATAGAACCAAAAAGCACACTGAACAACTTGCCTTTTCTCGCTGAAGAGATAAACGCTTTTTCTCCTCTGCATTTCTGTCTCTGCTCACAGCCTGATCAGTTTTAGCAGGCTCTTCCTGTTCTTCTGACTGACTCTTAGAATCATACTTTAATTTGGGGACAAGTCCGCCAATATAACCACCTACTAAAGCTTGTACACCTTCCGTGGGACGAGAAAGTAAGTTAGCAATACTTTGTTTAGTTGAAATTGGAAGAACATCAGGTATCGCAGAAGGACTTGCAGGCTTGTCCACAGTATCTAAAGATTCTGAGCCTGGCTTGTAAGCCAGGATGCCAGGATCTGGAGAACTTAACTTCCCCTCTTCTACCTTTTTATCTTCAAGTTTTGATTTGTCCTGGAAATGTTCATTTTCCTTTTCTTGAGACATTTTTTCCTTACGTTTGAAGTATGAGTTAATATGATTTGATAAAAAGTAGAATGACTCTCCAAATTTTGTGGTTATAATATTTGTGTAATGAAAAAGACTGCGTTTACCTCTATTTTCTTCTTTGTCTATAATGTGACTTTTGTCTTCTGGAAAAGCACTCTTTTCTGCTGATTTGTCACTATATTTTTTCAGAGATTTGATGGCTTGTTTAATGTTTTTCTGTTTTAACCAGCCACTATCTGATACTTTTCTTAATATTTGGGAACTTGGCTTAAATTGAGCTAAACGTGAAATCATTTCATTTCGATTGCCAAAAATAGCCTTTGAAACAGAGTTCAAAGTACTTTTAATACGGGACTTACAAATGTTCACTTTTGTAAGTCCCTTGGGAGCAGAAGTGCTAAGTTTCAAAATTCCAATATGTAAACCATGGTTGCTTGGAGAGTAACAGTGCTTACTGCAAGAATGTGCTTCGCTTTTGGTCCATTTACATCTTATTATGTTTGTATGAAAACCTCTTTGTAGACTGATGTGGCTTATCCTCCAGCAATGCTTAGGTGAGAACAAGAAATGCAGTTGCTTGCTTCTCTGCTTCCCACAAACACTTCTTGCATTACAAAGGAGGTAAATATATATATCTACAGTCAGATTAATAGACATAACTTAAAAATCATTTATTTTCTATGACATTCTCTCACTTCTTGAGTGCTTCATTTAAGAAATGCCATAATTCATGGTCTTACCTGAAATGGCAAGAAAAAGAAAATTAGAATTCACGTGAAAAATTGAAATTGGGTATAATAGAAAATACAAGACTATTTGGACTAAATTCAGCAAGCTGTATCAAAAAAAGCAGATAAAATATTGCCATTATAGCTGATAGAAAATTCATTTTTAAGCTAATATAAAATAATTCACTTTCAGTACAGAGGTAAATAAAAAAAGAAAATGAGGACTAGAATGTTTAGGGAAAAGAACTAATTTAGAGAAGTTTCCCAATAGGTAAGTTTTCCTACAACACATAATTTAATATGCAATTTAGATACTCCGCTTTTTTTTCCCCCCTTCCTCACTGTTAAATTCTGGACTACTTTATGTGACACTAGACTTGAAGACACTATTCCTTGAAGAAAAAGGTCAGGTCTTATACATTATTCATTGCAAACGATTTATAGAATACTTAATCTATACCAGACATGGTGCTAGATGTTGAAGTCACACAGTTACAGGATATGAAAGAACTTCCAGTCTAGAGCTGCTAATAGCCATGTGAAAAAGATTTCACTACCTAAGTAATAAGTGCTCATTAAATCAAGTAAGTCAGGCTAGAAGAAACTACAGCATCTAACATAGAAGGGGTTCTTAACTACTATATAAAAAGAATACATACAAATAAGAAAAGAATAATCCAATTTAAAAATGTGGTATTGGTAAAAGAAAAGACAAATAGATCAATGGAACAGAATAAAGAATCCAGAAACAGACCCAATTAAATACAGTTAATTGATCTTTCACAAAAAAGCAAAGGTAATACAATGGAGCAAAAACAGTCTTCTTAACAAATGACAACTGGACATCCACATGCAAATTAATCTAGACACAGACTTTATACCTATCAAAAAAATTAACTCAAAACAGATCACAGATCTAAATGTAAAATGCAAATGTATAAAACTAGAATGTAACATGGGAGAAAACTTAGATGACCTTAGGAATGGCAATGACTTTGAGACAATATCAAATGCATGATCCATGAAAGAAAAAATTGATAAGGTGGACTTCATTAATATTAAAAACTTCTGGCCAGGCGTGGTGGCTCACACCCGTAATCCCAGCACTTTGGGAGGCTGAGGCAGGCAGATCACGAGGTCAGGAGTTCAAGACCAGCCTGGTTAGCATGGTGAAACCCCGTCTCTACTAAAAATACAAAAAATAAGCTGGGCATGGTGGTGCACGTCTGTAATCTCAGCTACTCGGGAGGCTGAGGCAGGAGAATCACTGAATCCAGGAGGCAGAGGTTGCAGCAAGCCAAGATCGTGCCACTGCACTCCAGCCTGGGCAATAAGAGCCAGGCTTTGTCTCAAAACAAAACAAAACAAAAAAAACCTTCTGCTCTGTGAAGGTCAATGTCAAGAGAATAAGACAATGAGGCAGAAATTGGGAAAAAATATTTTCAACAGACATATCTGATAAAGACCTGTCATCCATAATATTTAAAGAACTCTTAAAGCTCAACAATAAGAAAACAAACTCAATTACAAATGTGCCAAAGGCCGTAACAGACACCTCATCAAAGGAGATATATAGAAACAAATAAACATATGAGAAGTTGTACCACATCATATGTCATCAGGAAAATGCAAACTAAAATAACCATGATACTACGACATACCTATTAGACTGGCCAGAATACAGAACACTGAGAACACTAAATGCTGGTGAGGATGTAAAGCAAAAGGAACTCTTACTCATTGCTGAAGAAACACAAAACGGTACAGTCACTCTGAAAGACAGTTCGGTAGTTTCTTGCAAAATTAAACATACTCTTAACATATGACTCAGCAATGGTACTCCTTGATATTTACCCAAAGGAGCTGAGACTATGTGCATAATAAAATCTGCACATGGATGTTTATAGAACCCTTATTCATAATTGCCAAAATTTCAAAACAACAAGATGTATTTTAGTAAGTGAATGGATAACCTGTGGCATATCAATATATGGTATGTGTAGACAATGGAAAATTGTTCAGTGCTACAAAGACATGAGCTATCAAGCCATAAAAAGACTGCAAGAAACCTGAAATGCATATTGCTAAGTGAAAACAGCCAATCTGAAAAAGGCTACATACTGTGTCTTAGTCTGTTCAGGCTCCTGCAACGAAATCCCATAAACTGGGGAGCTTACATATGGGAGATACCCCATATATAAAATGGGGTATCTGTGTGTGTTTTATAGAGACAGGGTCTCACTCTGTCACCCAGGCTGCAGTGCAGTGGCATGCATGATCATAGCTCACTACCTCCTTGAACTCCTGGACTCATGCAAGCCACCTGCCTCAGCCTCCCAAGTAGCGGGGACTATAGGTACACATGCCTGGCTTAGGTAGCTTATAAACAATAGAAATTTATTTCTCACAAAATTTCCCACAGTTCTGGAGACTGGGAAGTCCAAGATCAGTATTAGCAGATTTGGTATCTGCTGAAGGCCCACTTACTGGTTCACAGATGGCTGTCTTCTTACTGTGTCCTCACATGGTAGAAGGTACTAACTAGCTCTATGGGTTGTCTTTTAGAAGGGCAGTAATCCCATTCCTAAGGACTACACTCTCCTGACCTAATCACCTCCCAAAGACCTACCTCTTAATACCATCACCTTAGCGGTTATGATTTCCACATGAATTTTGAGAGGCACAAACATTCAGACCATAGAAATATGATTCCAGCTGTATAACACTCTAGAAAGGCAAAACTATGAAGACAGTAAAAAGATCAGTGGTTGCCAAAAGCAGAGTATAGAAGGAATACTATATTCCTTCTAGGGATAGGACAGTATCCTATCCCTAGGTAGGTAGGGGACAGAGGACAGTATTTTACTGCCCTAAAATCTTCTGTATAGTATCATAATAATGGATAAATATAATTAAACATTTGTTTAAACCCAAAGAATGTACACCACCAAGAATGAACCTAAATGTACCCTATGAACTTGGGGGACTGTGTGTGAATGCAGGCTCATCAATTATAATACCTGTACCACTCTGGTGGGTGATGCCAATAATGGAGGTGGCTATGCGTGTACTGGGGTAGGGGGTTTATGGAAATGTCTGTACCTTCCTCTCAATTTTCCTGTGAACCTAAAAACTGTTCTAAAAAAAGTCTTTTTTTAAAAAAGCCATCTGCAGTTCTATATATGCTATACACACATGAACATTTATATATATACACACACACATATATTAAAAAATTAAAAAATGAAAATCTACATATGTAGTTGAAATCTTATGGGCACACATATACATACACAAACTGATTCTGAAAGGATAAGCATCTGTTTATTCTTATGACCTAAGGCATGGGGCCAAAAGGGAATGAGAACGGTTTTACTTTTACTTTTCTGCTGTCTGAATTATTTATAATGAGGTTTTATTTTGTAATTAGAAAAAGCAAAATATTTAAAGCACTGTAACAGAAGGCATCATGTGAATGAAAGACAAAGTGAGATAAAATCAAGGGAAGTTTTTTTTTAAAAAAAAAGAGGTTAAAAACTGGCCAAAGTTAAAAAGGAATTCATCATGTATAAAGATGAGAAGGAAAGGAGAGAATTCTAAATAATGGTAAACAAAACAAACACAGCCAGGAGTTTGAGACCAGCCCAGGTAAATGGTGAAACCTTGTCTCAAAAAATAATAATAAAACAAATTAGCTGGGCATGGTGGCACACGCCTGTAGTCCTAGCTACTCAGGAGGCTGAGGTGGGAGGATTACTTGAGCCCAGGAGTCTGAGGCTGCAGTGAGCCACAGAGACCCCATCTCTAAAACAAACAAAACTACACACAGAGGCAAACAGAAGAAAGCATGGAAGAAAGCATATATAGTATGTGCAGAGATTACATGTAGTCTAGTTTTACTGCAGGACCTAGAGAGATTGAGAGAGAGGTAGATGACGCTGAGAAAGATGGAACTGAGAACCTATTCCAATTGTCCAGAAGGTAACAGCCTGAAGTAAAATCCTTCCTTCTAAATTGCATGTGCCATTTAGAATTTTATATGGAAGAGAGAGAAAAAAAGCAAAGCCTGTCTTGTCTTCCAGGCTGAAGGAGCCCAGGGAATTCTACCACAAAATATGGCTGCCTGGTATAAGTATTTTGAAGTAAAGCCCCATCAGAGATCAACAGATGCTAGAAGAGACTTTTCCCCTATCTACAAAAAGACCAGACAGATTCCCCAAGGAGAATAATTGTTTTCCCCTCTCCCCCTCAGGGAGAGGGGAAAACAATTTTATTATCTGCTGCAGAAAAGAAGACTGGAAGACTGAAGAATGTAACCACACCCAAATGACACTCTGACAAGATAAAGTCTGTCTCTTAGGCTCATTCAGTTTTCAGAGAGAATACAAGTTCATCTCTGTCCTTCCAACCCCCCGTCCATTCCTTCGCCCTAGTAATCAGTTACTGCTGCTTAACAGAATTACCTCTATTCCCCATCTTTCCTTCCCCTCTGAAAACAGCTATGTTAAGTATGTGGGCCCCACTGGGATATTTAAGTAATCACTGCGATTCTCAGCTGTGCACATTAATAAATTTGTATGCCATTTCTCTTAGTAATCTGTTTCTGTCAGCTGATTTTCAGCAAACTGGCAGAGGTGGAAGGGGACATTTTCCCTTGATTCCCACAAGACTCTTCCAAACTCTTTGGGACTTGTAGTCAATAAGGTAAGTCAAGTTAACATAAAAGCTCTGCAGCCCCAATGACACAAAAACACTTAAGGTAAAATACTTGTGGATAAAAAGCCATGCTCTGTTTTCACTTATATGTAGGAGCCAAAATTGTTGGATCTCATGGAGATAGAGAGTAGAATGATAGTTACCAGAGGCTAGGAACAGCGTGTGTGAGGGAGAGGTGGGGGCTGGAAAGGAGGGGATAAGAGAGGATGGTTAATAGGTACAAACATACAGTTAGAAGTAATGCGTTATAGGCCGTGCACAGTGGCTCACGCCTGTAATCCCAGTACTTTGGGAGGCTGAGGCGGGTGGATCATGACGTCAGGAGATCGAGACTATCCTGGCTAATACCCCGTCTCTACTAAATATACAAAAAATTAGCCCGGCAAGGTGGCGGACGCTCGTAGTCCCAGCTACTTGGGAGACTGAGGCAGGAGAATGGTGTCAACCTGGGAGGTGGAGCTTGCAGTGAGCCGAGATCACAGTCACTGCACTCCAGCTTGGGAGACAGAGCGAGACTCCACCTCAAAAAAAAAAAAAAAAAAAAAAAAGAAGTAATGAGTTATACTATTTGAATAGTAAAGTAGGGGGACTATAGTTAACAATAACATATTGTGTTATTTCAAAATAGCTAGAAAATTTGCAATATTCCCAAGAAAAAATAAATGTTCAAGGTGATGCATATCTTAAATACCCTGATTTGATCATTACACATTGTACGCATGTATCAAAATATCACATCTACCCTATAAACATATACAAATATTATACATTATTTTTTTTTAAAATCCATGCTCAACTTGAAGAATACCAAGAAACTGTAAAATTAAACCAGAAAAATAACTGTGTGAGGTAATGCATATGTTAGATTTAGTTAGTCCACAATGAAAATAATACTTAAAAAATCATGTTGCACACCGTAAATACATACACCTTTATCTGGCAATTTAAAAAATAAAAAATAATTTTATAAAATAATAAAGCCATGCTCAAAGTCAATAGTAAAAAATCTCCAGGTTTAAGAGGACCCACGGGTGTGGAACTGCAGTCATACTATCCTCAAGGTGCAGATACCCTATGGGCAATGGGATCCCACACCAAGCAACCACCACAGAAAATGAACTCACTGAAGTTACAAAACATGCAAAGAAATGCACCATCACCTGCAGAGAGGATCAGCAAATATAGCCAGAAAACAAATGTGTAACTAAGATTCCGAAATATAAAAAAATTAAGGTCTAAAATGTTCAAAGGTGAAACAGAAGGAACAAAAATAAAGAGTCAAAGAGAACTGTACCCAGAATAAGCAAGGAGGGCAAAATCTCAGAAATGAAAACTCCAGCTATGTGCTAGCTACAAACACACCTGTAACAGAAGGCTGAAAATACAGGACTGGGAAAAATGTTATACCAGACCGAAACTACCCGTCAGAAAGTGAAAAGCCTTTGAAGGTAAACATAAGGGAAAGGCATTAATTATGGATAAAAAGGAGACACTGCATAATAATAAAGGAATGATCCATTTACTTATTAAACCTCAGGTAATCATGTAGACCTTGGAGGAGAAGACAATCTACTGAGAAATAAAACAAATAATGAACGGAATGTATAGTCGGCTGAGAAGTGCCATGAATTAAAATAAAGCAGGGGGGAGGGGAAGATGGGCACAGAGCGCTATTTTATGGTGTGATCAGAACTGAGTTGACATTTTAGTGGAAACCTGAATGAAGCAAGGAAGAAAATTATTAAGAAAATCTGGGAAAACAGCATTCTAGTCAGAGAGAAAAAACAACCAACAATTTGGAGACAAATATGAGCTTTGGAACAGCAAGAACTACAAGGTGATTAAAGGCCAAGTAAGGGGAAAAAAAGAATGATAAAGATGAACCAAACCAAAAATAAAATTCTACGGCTCTCCTAAACATCTGAATGGACCCCTCCTCTTGGCCAAGGGCATTCCAGAGTTAACCTGAAAATCTAGTTCAGCCATGATGGAAAGGGGGTTGGATGTGCCTCATTATACCCCTCCAGCATTCACATCAACACAGATCTTAAGTCTGATAAGAAACATTTACAGGCCGGGTGCGGTGGCTCACGCCTGTACTCTCAGCACTTTGGGAGGCCAAGGTGGGTGGATGACGAGGTCAGGAGTTCAAGACCAGCCTGGCCAATATGGTGAAACCCCGTCTCTACTAATAATACAAAAATTAGCCAGGCGTAGTGGCACATGCCTGTAGTCCCAGCTCCTCGGGAGGCTGAGGCAGAAGAATCACTTGAACCCGGGAGACGAAGGTTGCAGTGAGCTGAGATAGTGCCACTGCACTCCAGCCTGGGCGACACAGCGAGACTCCCTCTCAAAACAAAAAAGAAAAAAGAAAAAAACATTTACAATCTATTCTCTCTGAAGCCTGCTACTTGGAGGCTTCATCCGCATCATAAAACCTTGGTCTCCACACCTACTTATGGTAACCCAGACATTCCTTTCCACTGATAGCAACTCATTCAACCAACTGCCAATCAGAAAATTTTTATATGACCTGGAAGCCCTGTCCCCTTTGAGTTGTGCCACCCTTCCAAATCAAACCAATGTGACTGATTAATGCATTATGTCTCACTAAAATGTATAGAGGCAAGTGGCATTTGACCACCTTGGGCACATGTCAGTGGGACCTCCTGAGGCTGTGTCACGGATGCGTCCTTAAACTCGACAAAATTTTCTAGATTGATTGAGACCTGTCTCAGATATTTTGGGGTCACGGACCCCAAAATTCAGGCAGGAAGTGGAGACTAGACTATGGTAGAATTTTGCATTGTTTCTTTCCAATATGACGAATTTATGAAACCACCTATCCACTTGGCATTAAAATATAGTACAAAAGGCCAAAATATGGGAACCATTACAAAATTAGACAACTTCATAATCATAATGAGAGATTTAATACACCTTTCTCAGAAACGACAACTACCAATCAAAAATTACAAAACAAAGATGACCAACAAAATCAGTAAGTTTAATTTAATTGCCCCCAAATCACAACATTAGTAAATGCAAGATAAGTGTTTTGAGAGTACATTCAGCCAGACGTTAGATCGCAAAAACATAGGAAGAAGAATGTAAAGTGAGATGTTACCATCAACTGAAAAAAGAGCAAGGAAGAATAGACATACTATAAATACAAGGGAGGTACGAATAAAACTGAGAGGCTTGGACCAACCACTAGAGAAGGGAATGGAGTTTTAACTAGAGGAATTAAGGGAATTATTAGGTTGAGGACCAGCTAAGGATGGAAAGAATGAATTTACAGAGGATGTCACTTAATGATTAATATAACACCGGCAAAAGGGTGACAACAGTCTGAAGGTAACAGTACTGAGGAGAGCAAAGATCCCCTGGTGGCCATTAAGCAGACCATCCAGAGGGACAACTCCTTATTTGAGGAATTTAGAAATAATTAGACTTCTCTGTTGGCTAAAGCCGGCATCTGGTACCAGGATTCTTTCCCAGAAACGTATAAGTAACTAGAATTTCTATACATGTCCAGAATGTATGCTTGTCAAAACTCATTGTGCAACCTTTGCTGATATCAAAGCACCAAAATGTCTACAAATGTAATTACTGATCATGACCTACGTGGCTAATATGGTCCAAGTTACCCTTCAGCTTCTGCTGTAAGGTCCATAAATACCCCTAAGAAGAAAATCCACTGCAGTGAGCTGTCCTCTCTTGCTGAGGCACCTCACTGCACTCTTCTGCAGCACTCTTTCTATCTAATAAAACTTTCCTTTTCAAACCTATATTGTTGTTGGTAAATTTTTCTTACTACCCTACTGTGCCAAGCTGACCACTTTCCAATGCTGGGGCTCTGACACCTCACCCAGCAAGAACTAGTGTGGGGAAGAGAGCCACTCTGAACACTTTGAAAGTAAAGGAAAAAAGAGAAAACAACAAAACACAGGACTTGACAGTCAAGAATGGGGTAAAGAGAGGGAAGTGTTAAGACAGCTCTAAGGTTTTAAATCTGAAAAATATGAAGAGTGCCATTTGCGAGTATGAGAAAACTGTGAAGGGGCCAATTTAATACGAGAGAAAAACACATTTTCTTTTGGATTCACAGGATGAAGTAACAGTGGGACATTCAAATGGAAATGTACACAGACTGTGGATTTACGTGTGGAATTACCAGCATTGTGGCAGCAGAAACCACAACATTAGATGGATTTATCAGATGATAGTTTACAGTAATAATACATGACTATTTTGGGATCAGAGAACCTGAGAAAAGCTCTTTTTCCTTGAAAAATATGTATTTGCAATACAAACTATATTTTCCATAACATTTCAGTATATTCACATGCCTATTTAAGTATACCTGGGTTTCAAATAGGAAACTCTAGATTAGAGAGAGCAACAGGGGTAGAGGCTTGAGTGCCACCCAAGAGCTAAGGAGAGGAAGAAAAGACTCTAAAGGAAACAAAAGAGGAGAAAAGCCACCCTGAAAAAATCAGGACACTGGAAACCTAGACAGGACCAATTTTTTTCAAGTAATGGATAAGGAACAGAATAAAATATGCGAGTACTGCAGAAAAAAATAAGAACTAAGAAATGACTGACCAGGCGCGGTGGCTCACACCTGTAATCCCAGCACTTTGGGAGGCCAAGGCGGGAGGATCACTTGAGGCCAGGAGTTTGAGACCAGCCTGGTCAACATGGCGAAACCCGTCTCTACTTAAAAAAATTAGCCGGGTGTGGTTGTGCACGCCTGTAAATCCCAGCTGCTCGGGAGGCTGAAGCAAGAGAATCTTTTGAATCTTGCAGTGAGTTGAGATCGCGCCAGGGCACTCCAGCCTGGGTGACAGAGACTCCCAACAACAACAACAAAAAATGGCAGGACAGGAAGGTGTCTATGGCTAAGCGTTCTAACTCTGACCTTTTTACAAATATATATTCCACAAGTGAAGCAATATGCAGCTTCAGCACAACCCCTCTAACTGGGGTAAAAAAACAACTCAAAGTACAGGCTGTTCTTGTAACACCTTTGCATGTGAAACAAGTGAATATCTAAACTAGTGAAACTGACCCCTTCCTTCAACATCACTCATTAAAAGGGCGTTTACAAGATTTTAATTTAGGCCTGATACAGAAATTTAAAGAGATCAACATTAAGAAAAGTTGATTATAATAACGAAATAAAATATGTTCTTATATTGAAAGTACAACTAATTGGCATAAGCAATTTAACAAAATAGCTACAATGGGCTTGATACAACTGCTTCACAAGCCTTAAGCTCTCAGTTCTTGATGTTTCACTGTTTAACAGCATTTTCTTAATACACGGAAACATTTGTCATTTTTGAACTCTCGGCAATTAGGACTGCAGAACCAGGATACAACTGTTACTGGAAATGAACACAGTATTTTAAACAGGATTATATGACAGTCCCTTATATCACAACTCTCTTAAGTTTTTCCTATGAATCACTATTTTAAAGTTATCATTGTATTAGGCGTGGAAAGCAGGTTCCTTCCAGCATAATGACAGAAATGACACAGGGATAGGAAGCACTGCAACAGTGATTCATACACCTTCACCTTTTAAAAAGTACACACCTGAATCTACTTAAGCAGCAGTGGTCAGGGATGGAATCAAATGCGGATGGGGTTAGAAAGAAATCGCTGACAAAAAATATCAGGCAGTAGAATCACCAGGTGCACAATGACAGTCGAGAATGATGTAGAGTAGGGAAACCCTCCTGAGAGTGACCAGCTAACTACGGGAGAACACTAAAGTCCAGGGGAAGGCAGACAGACTCTGGGAAATTGGGGAGGGAGTCCTGGGGATGGGACAGGAGGAGCAGGGCGGGACCGGCGAAACCAAAACCAGTTTGCGCTTCTGGGGCAGCAAAGTCCACGGGGGCGGAGGGCGCGGAGCACCAATGAGCTCCAGGAGCGGCGGGCTCCTTCCAGCGCCAGGTCTTCCCCAAAGCCTGGCGTCTCCCCACCCTCTCGCTAGGGAAGTGCCCTTCAAAGAAAGAGAAAGGAAGACCCGGAGAGACGGACAAGGGTCTAGAACGATCAACCAGCCTCCTATCGTCCCGCCCCTTGTCCCCTTGCGGCCACTTACCGGGATGCAGGCCGCAGTCACAAGGGCTGCAGCGGCGACTCACTCGTTCCCGGCATTGACGTCCACTCCTACCGGCCTGCATCGGCTAAGCTTCCAACACAAACACTAGCGCAGCAGCTGGGTCACCACCCACTCAGCCCCGCCCCGCCCCCAGCGGAAGTGACGCACTAGCCGTTTGGGTCTACCCGCTAGCCCGGGTGAGGTTTTTCCGCCTCGCTCAGGCCTCTGCGTCCCTGTCAATCTGCGTTCCTCCCCCTCCCCGAGGTATGCGCAATAGAGCATGACGGAGCGCAAGGCGGGAAGCAGCGACAGACGTGTATGCGTGCGTGCGTGATGCGCCAGGCGTGGCTTGCGGGTGGGGCGTGCTGTGCTCTTGTGTTTCACGGGTGTGTGAGCGGTGGGACTTCGTTTTGTCTTCCTGGGCGGGACCTCGGAGCATTATCCTGGCTTGCTTGTTTGCGGGCCGCTGTCCCCTTTAGGCAGAGATAAGCCTCCCACTCCGCGTCCCTGAAGCCCCTGCCCAAGCTGTCTCAGTTCCTAGGAGCTGCGGGCTGCGATACCAGTCTCCTAGAGGGTGGTGCGCGGCACCGCTGCGCCCCTTTCTCTGTATCCATTCCTGGGCATGGCCACCCAGACTAAATGGCACTCAAAAGCTATTTTATATATATTACTGTATTGGAGGTTAGCATAAACCGCCCCACAAATGGTCTCACACTTAACACATCTTTTAAAAATTCTGGCATTTCATGCGTACCACAGGGGCAAACTACAACCCTCAGGGCAAATCCGGCCCATCGCAGGTTCTGCTGTATGTAGCTGGGAGCTAAAAATGGGTTTCACATTTTTCAAAGGTTAAAAAAAAAGTGTTTTGCGACACATGACAATTACATGACATTCATATTTGTGTTTGCTTTTTAAAGTTTCATTAGAACATAGCCTTTCATTCCTACACATGCTGTCAGTTAAAGCTTTTATGCTACAATAGCGAATTTGGGTAGTTGCAATAGCCCCTTACCCTCTTGAAGTGACCTTGCAATTACATTGAGAATCCGGAAAACAGACCAGTGTCTACTAGTTCTCTACCTCAAAATGTTATCAAGACTTAACACTGTGCTCTCAAGGCTTACCCACTACCCACGGGTATGTATGCTTTAGCCCCCTGTAAGGTTATTGTAAAGTCCTTAAGGAAGGGAGTTCTTTGACCTGTCAAATGTAGTGGACGTTACACTGATAGTTTTGTTGTTGTTGTTGTTATTTTTTTAAATCAAGGAGGGAAAGCCAGCTTGCTATGTTCTTGGGACACAGTGTCTGGATTATGTACATCATAATGCCTGGTAAACCACAGCGGTGGATAAGCCAGACATGTTATTTAGCTACAGGAGAGTTAAAAGATGTATGCACCAATTAAGCCTTACAGGCGTGTGGAAGGAGCTTTATAGTGTTTGAAAGAGATTCCTCCTTGATGCTAAAGAAAAATTATTCTGACACTTGTTAAAATGGCAAGGAAGACATTTAGAATTATTGCAATAGGTGCCATGACTATCACCGTGTGGGAGAGAGATCGGTCTCAAGTTTTAATACAACAAAAACAGCTAGGAACTATAGCCAGCAAGCAGACTGAGGGGTCAGTGCATGGAAAATTACTAAGAGGTGACATCAAGGGTAGGGTATATTCTTGCTAAACTGACTTTCAAGATTCTTGCTGAAGGCAGGGTGGGATGATCAATTATCAAGGCTAGGGGATACTCTCTAAACTGACTTAGCAAGATTCTTGCTAAAACTGGACTCAGCAGGCCTAAAATAGTGGTCCAAGGATGAGGCCTAGTTGGGAAGAGGGCTCAGAGGAGCGTAACTAAAGTATGGTCAAGGAGAGATCATCACCATTCCCTCTCCGCTTATGCTCTTTCATCTCCTAATTTAGTCAGGTGTTATGAAATATCCAGATTTTCCTCCCATGTCAGAAATTTTCAAATAACTCCCAATTCCTGCTTCTCCATTCTTACCCTTCCTCTCCCTCCCTTGTCTACCACCATACCTTTAATCAATCATGAAGTCTGATGAGTTTTACCGCAGAATTTCTTGAATCGTTCCTCTGCTCCACATTCGCATTTCCACTGCTTTAGTTTAGGCTTTCATCCTTGCTCTTCAGTATCATCTAAACTGGTTTTCCAGCCTGTAACTAACCTCTGACCCAATCAGTCTCTTCTGTGCAACCACGGTAATCTTTTGAAAGTGCAAGTCCTATTGTGTTTTCCCAAATTAAAAAGCTTTTGCTGGCACTACATCTTCACAGAATAAACCGAATGGAATGATAGGTTCTGACCCTGCTGACCTTCCAGCCTTTACTTTCACCACTTGCCTCTCACTCTCTGTCTTCCAGCCACACCTGTACTTCCCCAGATACTCTGTTTCTTTTCATACTTAGTGCCTTGGTCATGCTGTTGGCTTAGCTCTCCTTCCACCTTGACCTCCTAAAGATTTTTTTGTCCTTCAGCCAGGAAAATCTTACCTCACTACTCATAGAATAAAGCATTCCTTCCACCTGTGCTCACTTCTCTTATTGCCCTTGCTGCACAGTATTATAATTTATTTGTTTATATGCCTACCAGTTTCCTACAGTCAAGGAGTGTAAGGTAAACTGTATTGTCCGGATCTAGCATAACATCCAACAAATAGTAGACTTTCTATAAATTCTGTGTTATTGAATTGATTTTTAGTTTCACTTAGGTTACTAGTTTGATAAGTTAAAAATGGAAAATAAAACCCATTTATGATTCTTTTGATGTTGGGCAGTTTTGAGAGAAAATAGAATTATATTTAATTTCAAACAAACTCAGTAGTATGCAAAATTGGAGATTATCTTGTGTATAATAGCAGACTAATGCATTCAGGAAATAATCTATACTTGAAATAATGCTAAATACAGTAATTGTTCAACCTTATATTCTTTGGAAGCTGGGTAAAAGAGACATCACATTGCCCCTGTATCAGTTACTTGCTATGCTCATTCCATTTATAAGGTTTATTATTGATTTCTTTATCTATTTTAGCTCTTCTACATCCATAGTGACTCCTTTCTGGTCTGGTTCATAGCTTTTTAAAAGAACTGCCAATATCTTTATTGTTCAAATAAAACCTAATGTTGTAACCAAAATAAATTAAGCAATATTGGTGCAAGATATTTCTCCAGATCACCTAAGGGAGGGACATGCCAGAAAATAATTCTGGAAGAATAATCACCATGGTAGGCTGAAGAATTGCCTTCTAAAAAATGCCCATGCCCAAATCATAGAACCTGTGAATATGCTACATTACATGGCAAAAGGGACTTTTTGCAGATGTAATTAAGGTTACAGATTTTAAGAAAGGAAAATAATGCTGGATTATCTCTGTGGGCCCAATCTAATCACATAAATCCTTAAAAGCAGTACAGATGTGGCAAAGCAAAAGTCAGAGAGATTCAAGATAATGAGAGGAACAATTTGACAAGGAATGCAGGTGGCCATAGGGAACCAAGAGAGGCTCCTGGCTGACAGCCAGTAAGGAAATGGAGACCTCAGCCACAGAGCCACAAGGAATTGAATTCTGTCAACAACCTAAATAAAACTGAAAGCACACTCTTCCCCAGAGGTACCAGACAAAAGCTGAGGTCAGCTGACACCTTGATTTCACCCTTAAGAGACCAGGAACAGAGGAACCAGCCAACTCTTGCTGAACTTCTGACCTACAGAACTGTGACATAATAAACTTGAGGTGTTTTAAGCTACTAAATTTAAAGTGTTTTGTTTTAGTAGCAATAGGAAATTAATATAATTACCTTTATATAGTTTGAAAACATGAAAGCAAGGATTTTCTGTTTTGATCCTTAGCACCAAGGCACAGCAATTATTAATAAAGTGTGGCCTGGTGCACTGGTTCACGCCTGTAATCCCAGCACTTTGGGAGGCAGAGGTGGGTGGACCACCTGAGGTCAGGAGTTTGAGACCAGTCTGGCCAACATGGTGAAATCCCTTCTCTGCTAAAAATACAAAAATTAGCAGGGCGTGGTGGCAGGCTCCTGTAATTCCAGCTACTCAGGTGGCTGAGGCAGGAGAATGGTTTGAACCCGGGAGGAGGAGGTTGCAGTGAGCCGAGATCTGGCCATTGCACTCCAGCCGGGGTGACAGGGCCAGGCTCCATTTTTCTCTGTTGTTTTGTTTTGTTTTTTAAAAAGTTAAGTGTTCAGTAACTATTTGGTGAGTGCATATTGATTTTTTGTATTTTTAGTAGAGATGGGGTTTCACCATGTTAGCCAGGATGGTCTCGATCCCCTGACCTCGTGATCCACCTGCCTCGGCCTCCCAAACTGCTGGGATTATAGGCGTGAGCCACCATGCCTGGCCTGGGCTCCTCCTACTTTTAGTCAACAGGCTAAGAAGGGAGTTACAGTGTTGGCTGGGATGATTGACCTGGACTATCAAGATGAAATCTGTCTACTACTCCCCAACAGAGGTAAGGAAGAGTACACATAGAATACAGGAGATCCATTAGGGCATCTGTTAGTATTACCATGTCCCGTGATTAAGGTTAATGGGAAACTACAACAGTCCAAATCAGGCAGGACTACAAATGGCCCAGACCCTTCAGGAATGAAAGGTTTGGTCACGTCAACAGGAAAAAACCATGACGCTGCTGAGGTGCTTGCTGAAAGCAAAAGGGAATACAGAATGGTGGTAGAAAGAGGTAGTCATCATTGTTGTGGGAAGTCGGGATCCAAACAGAGGAGAGCCCGGCTGAAAGCTGCGGCAAGAAAGAAAATAAATTGTTAAGATTTCATGGGCATTTATTAGTTCCCCGACAAAATTAATACTTCTATAATTTTTTACGCTGTCTTACTGCAATCTTTGAACATAAATTGTGAAGATTTCATGGACACTTATCAGCTTTCCCAATCAATACCTTGTGATTTCTATGCCTGTCTTAATCTCTTAAATCCACTGCATCTTCATAAGCTGAGGAAGGATGTATGTTCTCTCAGGAGCCGCGGTGATGGATTGTGTTAACTGCACAAATTATTGTAGAAGGCATGTGTGTTTGAACAATATGAAAAATCGGGCACTTGAAAATAAAAGAACAGGAATAAAACAGGCAATGTTCAGCGGAACAAGGGGAGATGACTTTAAACTCTGACTGGCGGTGAGAGCTGGGTGGAAACCAGAGCATATTTCTCTTCTTGCAAAAGCAAATAGGACGAAATATTGCTGAATTCTTTTTCTCAGCAAGGAACATCCCTGAGAAAGAGAATGGCGCCTGAGGGTAGGCGCTATTGAACGACCCGTGTGCTGGCGTCTTTTACGGTTGAAGCTGAAGGAAATGAAATAAGCCCGGTCTCCTGTAGTGCTGCAGGCTTATTAGGGATGAGGAAATTCCTGCTAATAAAATTTTGGTCAGGGAGGCATATCAGGGAACCTGCCAACATGTGATGTCTCCTCTGAACACCCAGCTTTAAAATTTATCTCTCTTGTACTCTTTCCCTTTATTTCTGAGACCAGCCGAGACGCTTAGGGAAAAGAAAAGAACCCACGTTAAATATCGGGGATGGGGTTTTCCACGATATCTGGTGCCCACATCGTCTTTCTTTTACTTAAGTGCATGTAGGAACCTGAATCCCTCTGGTAGGTGTGGAGAAATGACATCGGTATGGTCCACAGATACGTGTATTCGACTCCCTGACGACTGGTGAGTAGTCTGTGTATGGTTTGGGTTAACCATGGGTCACACGGAGTATAAAACTATACCTATCTCTTCTATATTAAACTCTGGTTAAAACAGGAAATGGTTCCAGTGCCCATGGAAAATATGGTCACTCTATTCAGGGCAGTGGTAAAATTCTGTCCTTGGTTTCCTGAAAAGGAACCTTAGATGTAGACCTGTTAAAACAGGGAAGAATCCAAGTAACCATGGAAAATATGGTCACTCTGTTCAGGGTGGTGGAAAATACTGTCCTTGGTTTCCTGAAAAGGAACCGTATATGTAAAAGTATGGGATCTTGTTGCAGCATTCCAGGAGCTGGTCTCGACAGGGAATTACGTTCCTGTCACTGTTTGGGGTGGCTGAGCCTTTTGTGTGCTGTCTTGGTGGCGTGCCGATCCTGTGACCCCTGCAGTTGCTGCAGTTTTCTGGGTCTGGTGGCCCTCTGCCTTTTCCTCAGCCTTCCTCTCCCACACGGCCTTCGTTATCTGATCAGCCTCTCCCTTCAGCTACTCCTCCCCACCTAAGGATGCTGAAAATTCAATGTCTAACTCTGGTGACTTTGGCTTAACATTACTTGCTAATGATCTTCTTTTCACGAAGAACCGGTACTTGAAGCTGCCATGGCTACAACTCACACAGCCCGGGACCATATATATGCTAATTCTTCCCTTTCAAACCTTTGCAGCATTTGCCTCTGGGCATCACCTAATGGCTCCGGTACCAAACTACAATTTACCTGTAATTCTACAGTCCCTCCCTGTCCACTTCAGCCCCTCACCCTCCTGTCGTTTCAGTTCCTCAACTGGTCACTTTGCCATCCACTCAACCTGCTTCTCTGTACCCTTCTTCACACATGGACGCCCGTAATCACCAGTATACTTCTGCTGCTTCTACTCCTTCAATTCCCCTTTCTCACACTCTCAACTGGTCTGTGTCAATATGCGCCACTCAATCTTACTTTTTTTAAAAAAATTTAAGGATGCTTGTATTCAATGTGGTCCTACTTCTCCTTATGTTAAAATGGTATTACAAACTTTTGTACGGAGGTCACTTTACTTCCTTAGGACTGGGACCTTTTGGCAAAAGCTGTTCTGACCCCATCTCAGTGTTTACAATTTTGTACTTGGTGGTCAGAAGAGGCTCGTTTGCGGGCTCAACTAAATCGGACTAATGGCATTCTGATTACTCAGGCTCAGCTCACAGGTTCCGATAGTTTCTCTGAAACTTATGCCCAATTAGGCTTTGATACTCTTACATTAAAACAAGTAACAAACGTGTGTATGACACCTTGGGATAAATTACATGCCCCAGGCCAAGCTCCTGTTTCCTTTACTGCTGTTAAACAAGCTCAATTGCTTTTACTATCTAATATCATTTTAAACAAAGGAGACAAGACACGTGGCCCTGGGATGGGCTCCAGCGATGAAAAGGCCACTTACTGGATTAATGTAATTTCTAAACAACAGCCCACCTACACCATACACATTCAAGGAAGAAAGTTTGAAGGCCTAGTAGATACTAGTGCTGATGTTTCTGTTATTTCCTCTAGTTTATGGCCTTCCTCCTGGCTTATACATCCTGCTAACGTGGGACTAGTAGGTGTTGGAAAAGCCGAGGAAGTTTATGAGCGCACATTTATCTTGCCTTGCACTGGCCCTGATGGTCAAAAGGGTACAATTTAGCCCTATATCATGCCAATTTCCATTCATCTTTGGGGTGGAGATTTACTGGCACAATGGGGGGCTGAAATTAATATTCCACATAACTCTGATAGTGCTCCCAGTCAGCATATGATGGAAAACATGAGGTCTGATCCTGGGCTCAGTCTCGGTCCAAAGCATGAAGGGATTACTAAACCCCTCCCAGTTACTGTAAAACAGGGCTGTTTTAGTGGCAGCCACTGCCATGCCTCCTGATCCTATCCCTTTACAATGAAAATCTGACACACCCGTTTGGATTCAACAGTGGCCACTTTCTAAAAAACAAAAAACAAACAAAAAAAAAAAAAAAAACAAAAAAAAAACTGGAGGCTTTAACTCAAGTGGTTTCTGAACAGTTACAACTTGGAAATGTGGAAACTTCTCTTTCCCCTGGAATTCTCCTGTGTTTCTAGTAAAAAAGAAATCAGGCAAGTGGCAGATGGTAACCAATTTAAGGGCCATTAATGCTGTAATTAAACCTATGGGAACCATCCAACCCGGCATGCCTGCCCCTGCTTTAATACCTAAAAATTGGCCTATCATAGTTATTGATCTTAAAGATTTTTTTTTCATATTGCTTTACATAAATCGGATTGTGAAAATTTAC
>NW_016809492.1:40567-128629 GCF_001698545.2 Rhinopithecus bieti | reverse complement strand
TTTTTGTTTGTTTGTTTTTTGTTTTTTAGAAAGTGGCCACTGTTGAATCCAAACGGGTGTGTCAGATTTTCATTGTAAAGGGATAGGATCAGGAGGCATGGCAGTGGCTGCCACTAAAACAGCCCTGTTTTTACAGTAACTGGGAGGGGTTTAGTAATCCCTTCATGCTTTGGACCGAGACTGAGCCCAGGATCAGACCTCATGTTTTCCATCATATGCTGACTGGGAGCACTATCAGAGTTATGTGGAATATTAATTTCAGCCCCCCATTGTGCCAGTAAATCTCCACCCCAAAGATGAATGGAAATTGGCATGATATAGGGCTAAATTGTACCCTTTTGACCATCAGGGCCAGTGCAAGGCAAGATAAATGTGCGCTCATAAACTTCCTCGGCTTTTCCAACACCTACTAGTCCCACGTTAGCAGGATGTATAAGCCAGGAGGAAGGCCATAAACTAGAGGAAATAACAGAAACATCAGCACTAGTATCTACTAGGCCTTCAAACTTTCTTCCTTGAATGTGTATGGTGTAGGTGGGCTGTTGTTTAGAAATTACATTAATCCAGTAAGTGGCCTTTTCATCGCTGGAGCCCATCCCAGGGCCACGTGTCTTGTCTCCTTTGTTTAAAATGATATTAGATAGTAAAAGCAATTGAGCTTGTTTAACAGCAGTAAAGGAAACAGGAGCTTGGCCTGGGGCATGTAATTTATCCCAAGGTGTCATACACACGTTTGTTACTTGTTTTAATGTAAGAGTATCAAAGCCTAATTGGGCATAAGTTTCAGAGAAACTATCGGAACCTGTGAGCTGAGCCTGAGTAATCAGAATGCCATTAGTCCGATTTAGTTGAGCCCGCAAACGAGCCTCTTCTGACCACCAAGTACAAAATTGTAAACACTGAGATGGGGTCAGAACAGCTTTTGCCAAAAGGTCCCAGTCCTAAGGAAGTAAAGTGACCTCCGTACAAAAAGTTTGTAATACCATTTTAACATAAGGAGAAGTAGGACCACATTGAATACAAGCATCCTTAAATTTTTTTAAAAAAAGTAAGATTGAGTGGCGCATATTGACACAGACCAGTTGAGAGTGTGAGAAAGGGGAATTGAAGGAGTAGAAGCAGCAGAAGTATACTGGTGATTACGGGCGTCCATGTGTGAAGAAGGGTACAGAGAAGCAGGTTGAGTGGATGGCAAAGTGACCAGTTGAGGAACTGAAACGACAGGAGGGTGAGGGGCTGAAGTGGACAGGGAGGGACTGTAGAATTACAGGTAAATTGTAGTTTGGTACCGGAGCCATTAGGTGATGCCCAGAGGCAAATGCTGCAAAGGTTTGAAAGGGAAGAATTAGCATATATATGGTCCCGGGCTGTGTGAGTTGTAGCCATGGCAGCTTCAAGTACCGGTTCTTCGTGAAAAGAAGATCATTAGCAAGTAATGTTAAGCCAAAGTCACCAGAGTTAGACATTGAATTTTCAGCATCCTTAGGTGGGGGAGGAGTAGCTGAAGGGAGAGGCTGATCAGATAACGAAGGCCGTGTGGGAGAGGAAGGCTGAGGAAAAGGCAGAGGGCCACCAGACCCAGAAAACTGCAGCAACTGCAGGGGGTCACAGGATCGGCACGCCACCAAGACAGCACACAAAAAGGCTCAGCCACCCCAAACAGTGACAGGAACGTAATTCCCTGTCGAGACCAGCTCCTGGAATGCTGCAACAAGATCCCATACTTTTACATATACGGTTCCTTTTTCAGGAAACCAAGGACAGTATTTTTCCACCACCCTGAACAGAGTGACCATATTTTCCATGGTTACTTGGATTCTTCCCTGTTTTAACAGGTCTACATCTAAGGTTCCTTTTTCAGGAAACCAAGGACAGAATTTTACCACTGCCCTGAATAGAGTGACCATATTTTCCATGGGCACTGGAACCATTTCCTGTTTTAACCAGAGTTTAATATAGAAGAGATAGGTATAGTTTTTATACTCCGTGTGACCCATGGTTAACCCAAACCATACACAGACTACTCACCAGTCGTCAGGGAGTCGAATACATGTATCTGTGGACCATACCGATGTCATTTCTCCACACCTACCAGAGGGATTCAGGTTCCTACATGCACTTAAGTAAAAAGAAAGACGATGTGGGCACCAGATATCGTGGAAAACCCCATCCCCGATATTTAACGTGGGTTCTTTTCTTTTTCCCTAAGCGTCTCGGCTGGTCTCAGAAATAAAGGGAAAGAGTACAAGAGAGATAAATTTTAAAGCTGGGTGTTCAGAGGAGACATCACATGTTGGCAGGTTCCCTGATGCTCCCTGACCAAAATTTATTAGGCAGGAATTTCCTCATCCTAATAAGCCTGGCAGCACTACAGGAGACCGGGGCTTATTCATCCCTTCAGCTTCAACCGTAAAAGACGGCAGCCCCCACGGGGGTCGTTCATAGGCCTACCCTCAGGGGCGCATTCTCTTTCTCAGGGATGTTCCTTGCTGAGAAAAAGAATTCAGCAATATTTCTCCTATTTGCTTTTGAAAGAAGAGAAATATGGCTCTGTTCCACCCAGCTCACCGGCAGTCAGAGTTTAAAGTCATCTCCCTTGTTCCCTGAACATTGCTGTTATCCTGTTCTTTTTTTCAAGGTGCCCAGATTTCATATTGTTCAAACACACATGCTCTACAAATAATTTGTGCAGTTAACACAATCATCACCGGGTCCTGAGAGAACATACATCCTCCTCAGCTTATGAAGATGATGGGATTAAGAGATTAAAGACAGGCATAGGAAATCACAAGGGTATTGACTGGGGAAGTGATAAGTGTCCATGAAATCTTCACAATTTATGTTCAAAGATTGCAGTAAGACAGGCGTAAAAAATTATAGAAGTATTAATTTGGGGAACTAATAAATGTCCATGAAATCTTAACAATTTATGTTCTTCTGCCGCAGCTTCAGCCGGTCCCTCTGTTTGGAGTCCCTGACTTCCTGCAACAATCAATAACAGCTATGACCACGAGACCAGCTGCAGAAATGAGGACTGTAATTGTCATGAATATTTCCTCCTTCTTTTGTTAAAAATATGTTTATGCATGTATACACTTGTACTAAGAAACTATCTTCATTTTATTTCCTTTCTCCTTTATCATGGGACATAAGATTTATTGATGTCACATCAGTATTTAAGTATTGTTAACTTTATGGAATAGTATTTGGGTTTGGGATTGGTGCATTTCTGGTTGTACAAAGAATAGTTGTATTATGTTAGGAGTAATTATGACCTTATTATTATCTTTACTCAAAGATTATGTATGATCTCAGGAGATGTGTATGGGTTCAAGTTGACAAGGGGTGGACTGGTGATGGTTAATACTGAGTGTCAACTTGATTGGATTGAAGGATGTAAAGTATTGATCCTGGGTGTGTCTGTGAGGGTGTTGCCAAAGCCCACCCTTAATCTGGTCCATACCATCTAATCAGCTGCCAAAGCAACTAGAATATAAAGCAGGCAGAAAAACATGAAACGACTAGACTGGCTTAGCCTCCTAGCCTACATCTTTCATCTTTCTCCCATACTGGGTGCTTCCTGCCCTGGAACATCAGACTCCCAAGTTCTTAAGTTTTGGAACTTGGACTGGCTTTCCTTGCTCTTCAGCTTGTAGATGGCCTGTTGTTGAACCTTGTGATCATGTGAGTTAATACTTAATAAGCTCCCCTTTATAGATATATGTATATATAGATATATACATGTATATATATAATATATATAGCTATCCTATTAGTTCTGTCGCTCTAGAGAACCCTGACTAATACAAAGCCCATTACGTATTTGTTGATAAGAGAATTAATTAATTAATCCTCCAAGGTATGGGAGGGAGAAATAGGTTCCACAATGCATATGAATACTCCACAATATAGCTTTTGATCTATATATATATATAAAAAGTTATTATAACTTTTATTGCATCACAATGCAAGTATAAGCCATAAATCAGTTTAGTCTGCTCAGTGAGTAAAATATCTCTCTATTTTACTAGTCTCAAGTGATAAGATAGCTTTTCTACTCATTTACTGACCATGATTGCCAAATACAAGACACTCTACTAATGACATAGACTTTTGTGTATTCTGAGAAATGAACTCTTTCTAACATGGTCATGAACTCATCTAGCCATTAATTTTTTTGTTGTTGTTGGTTTGGCTTTTTTGTTTTTGTTTGTTTGTTTTTGGAGACAGAGTTTCTCTTTTGTTGCCCAGGCTGGAGTGCAATGGTGTGATCTCGGCTCACTGCAACCTCTGCCTCCCAGGTTCAAGCGATTTTCCTGCCTCAGCCTCCTGAGTAGCTGGGATTACAGGCACCTGCCACCACACCCAAATTTTTTTTTTAAATATTTTTAGTAGAGATGGGGTTTCACCACGTTGGTCAGGCTGGTTTTGAACTCCTGACCTCAGGGGATCCACCTGCCTTGGCCTCCCATAGTCCTGGGATTACAGGTGTGAGCCACCACACCTAGCACCATTAAGTTTTAATATATATACAATTTAGTATTTACAAGCCATTTATAAGTCTGCACTCTAGTTAATGACTTTCTTTAAGGCATTTGAAAAATACTTTGGAAATCGTTCTTTGGAGCTAAAAATAAGGCTGGAAGTTTAAGTTGTTCAAGTCAATTTCCAGTTCCTCTGCTCTTTATTTTCTCTAGTTATCTGAACAACTTGACAACACCACTTTAGAGCTAAAATAAAAAGACCTAGCTTTATAGAAGCATGGCATCCATTTAAGTCTTGTAATGATTTTTAATATGCCCCAAGGAGATGAATGTTTAATGGCAACCATTTCTACTTTTTTTTTTACAAACTAAGAATGATCATTCCTTGAGCAGAAAAGGAATCAATGAGTTTAGATACTGACTGTATTTTCTGTTGCTATACAATTATTCTGCATTAAAGAATTAAAAGGAAGATTTAAAACTCACAATAGACACATTCAATTACTTCATGTATCATTTCCAATTAAATAAGTTCTAACTAAACCAAATTAGTTATTATGCTTTTACCAAAAGTAATTTATGATCCAGGTTGTTTAAAAAGCACTAGAGACTTGATTAAATTTAGCATTCTTATGTATATGCTCACTTTTGTTGTTTTGCTAATGATTCTCTTGGCAAAAGCAGTTGCAAAGCTCAAAGTAACTTTTAAGTTGTATTGGGCTCTGTATGCATCCAGTGAAAAGGTCTTTAATATAGCAGTAAGATAGAATTCCTCAAGAAGCAAATCCCCTTTTGCAGGTTCATTCAATCATATAAATGCATTTCAAAGCATTCTGAAATCTGAGCCAGCCCATTATGTTTACCAGCCAAAACCTTACAGCTTAACCCTTAAGTTTCAACTGAAATATTTCCTTATATGTGAAGATGTTTTTATTTTCTCTTCAAGATGACATTCAATAATCTGAGAGTCCTGTTCATTGCAGCACCTTGAACACAAAAATAAGTCTGAATTGGCTGAAGATCAGGAAAAAAAAACCTTAAATTCAAACAAATGTTTTGGCAAGAACTTTTATAGTTTGTGGAATTTGTATTGCTATTCTGTCACTGTGGAGGGGATAACAAAGTTGCTTAGGATATAGATCTAGACATTTGTGATATTACAAATTAGTTGGGAAAGAACCTGGAAAATGCCACTCAAGTCCACCATGCTACATAATATATATCTATATCTATAGATGTAGATCTATATCCCAGCACTTTGGGAGGCCGAGGTGGGTGGATCACCTGAGGTCAGGAGTTCAAGACCAGTCTGGCCAACATGGTGAAACCCCATCTCTACTAAAATACAAAAATTAGCCGGGCATGGTGGCAGGTGCCTGTAATCCCAGCTACTCAGGAGACTGAGGCAAGAGAATTGCTTGAACCCAGGAGGCAAAGGTTGCAGTGAGCCTAGATCGTGCCACTGCACTCTAACCTGGGTGACAGAGCGAGACTCCATCTCAAAAAAACAAAAACAAAGAAGGTCTTTGATATAGAATAGGTAAATAACAACAACAACAAAGGGGGGGTAGAAAACGCTTGTGAAATAAACTCTCCATAAATTATCTTTAGTAATTAATTAATTAATTACTTTTGAGACAGGGTCTCACTCTGTCACCTAGGCTGGAGTAGTAGAGGTGCAGTCTCAGCTCACTAAAACTTCCACTTCCTGGGCTCAGGCAATTCTCCTGCTTCAGCTTCATGAATAACGAGCTACAGGGGCACATCACCATGCCCAACTAATTTTTGTAATTTTTTGTAGAGACGGGGTTTCATCATGTTGCCCAGGCTAGTCTTGAACTCCTAGGCTCAAGCAATCCGCTCCTCTAGGACTCGCAAAGTGCTGGGATTACAGGCATGAGCCACTATGCCTAGCCTAGATTCTCTGTAAATTCCACACTTGAAATGCAGTAATGCAAGTTTAGAAGGAAGAGACAATCAAAGGAAACTAACTAGAGATATTTTCAGAAAAAAAATAAATTACATTTAGTTTCATTTCTATCTTATTTAGAGAAATATAGATTGCCATAGTTTACGTCAAATTTGAGGCTACATTTTTAAAAATAGACACACTGCCAAGAATGACAGAAACAGTTACATTGCTCCATAAAATGAATTGACATAAGATTTAAAAAGACCAGTAAATGAAGCATAGCGCTATTCATATTACTATGTAGTGTTAAGAATGTCTATATTGTGTTTAAAGTGTAGTGAAAGTGACTTTTCATGTCTAGTAGATTAGTATAGTTCCCAGAACAATCGTAAACAGCAAATTTGTGTTATTTTGAGGGATTTGGCAGCAAACATTCCATGGCATTAAGATAGAATGGCAGCTTCTCTCTAAGTCTCAAGTGACACTTAATTTGCTGTCAGTTCCATTGTGAAAATTGTGACTAGTTGAAATATTTACAAACACTTTTAGGAATAATATATCTGTGAAGATATAGAATAAATTTAGGTAGAGCTTAAGCTTCATAGAATAAAATCGTAATCAAGAGATAAGTCATTCAAGATGAAGATAATTGTCTAGAAAAGTATCTGTTTAGAAAAATATCAAAGTCTTGACTTAAAATTCAATTTAGGATTTAGATAATTCCAACATAAGGAAAATTTAGGAGTGGCTGATAAATCACCTTTTGTACTGTTGGTTTATTACATTTTTGAGTTTCATTGATTTATTTGTTAATCATTCTATATATTGCAATTGAAAACAGGAGTCTTAGAGTCAATATTTTGTGACTTTCTGAGTGGGACCTCAAATTGAAAATGTGATATGTGTATTTTTAACATCTTAAATTTATTTTCTCTCATTTAAGTCTTATCTTTTCTAAATTTCCTATCTCCTTTGACATTCTAATTTCTATGGTTTCTCCTCTATTTGCTGTTAAAATGGGTAGAGTTGAGAGCCACAGTAGGGCAAAAGAGCCAGCACAGATTTTGAGATTGAGCAATTGAAAGTTCCCATTAGATTAATGATCTACAATATTTATTAAATAGTAAATAGATCTAAGCACTTATTAAATAGTACTTATTAAATAGCATTTATTAAATAGTAAATAGACCTAAGCATGATGCAGTTCACTTTGTTAACCATCCATCAATCAGATAAGGCCACAAGAGATAGCATATTATTGTTATCATGTTTTTCTGTAAAAAATTGAGAGCTTGCTAGGTGCCAAAAACAAGTTTTGGCCTCCACCTCTTAGGAACTTGCAGAGCAGTCAAAGAGACTGATACATAAAGAGGCAATTACAGCAAAGTGTGATTTACTTATAATAATGAATATAATGTGTTCAGACAGAGGCATAAACAACCAATTGGTGTGTATACCTGGAACAGGTGATATTTGAACTGGTTCTTCATTAATACATAGGACCCTTACCCACACCACCGCCCCTGAAAAGTTCTGGTTTCAGTTTTGCTCCAGATTAACAACAACAACAAAAATAGGAAGAGGAAGCATAAGGGGACGTGGAGGAAGAAGAGAAGGAGAAGGAGGAATTTGTGGGATCATTTTATCTAAGTTTGGAAGCAATTCTTCCCGTATCAAGAATTATTGTTTAAAACCAGGGTGCTCCATTCTCTATTCTTAACAGTGTTGTCTCCTCACTCAGTATTTTGCTATTGCTAAGGAATGAACAGTTTACCTTTGCATGACTTGAGCTGATGTTGTTGTCTATTTTTTATTAAAAAGCTTTGTTTACAGTACTCTTCAGAAATACATTTCTGTGGTGATACCTAGTAATGTGCTTCTAACTACTCACTAAATTATATTACCAATGCAAACCAGATGTTTCAGTCTCGCTTGCATTGGTAATAAAATAAATCCCAGCTGGATGCCAGCTCTATGCCCCTCCCATATTAAGGAACATTGTTTTCCCTTTGTGTTTTATCATTTTCCAAATTAAGGAAACTATCCAGGCAGACTGGAAGTTGATATGCTGAAGGGTGTTTCAAAGCACCAAGTTTTAACAAAGCAAAACAAATGCTTCTTGAACATATTATTTAATGTTCCAAAAAGGAATAGACATTTCTTATTTAATGATATTCTGGGAACTGTTTGAACAATTTGTATAGTGTCCTTTATCTGTTCCTCTTTACTCCCTCAAAAATTCTTTCTCATCTTTTAAAACCACACTGATGAACGGATTAACTTATTTTTCACCGTGGTTCAGGTACATTTTAGTCTTACGCCAGTGAATTCATTTTCACTTAGACTAACCAAGGTTGCAACCTCAATGAAATTAACCTCATTTCACATTTATAATATTCTAGTTTATTGTGCATATTTAAACACCACACATCTTTATTAATGGAAAACATGAACCATGCCCCAAATAAAACTGAAGATTAGGTTCTCTCTGAAATTAGCTCCTGCTCCATTGCTTCTCATTTTGAATTATATTTCTGTTACCAAAAGCAAGAATTGAACTTACATATTATTTTCCAGTGATCCAAAAGAATACTTACTTAATCCCTAAATTTATTTTCTGATATTCTATATAGTAATTTGAACATTAAAAGTTATTTTCCATGAAACTACGAGGCAGTACTCATCTAAGATTTGTAAGAATTCTGTGTACAGTTTATCAAGCCTGCTTTTAGATATGGGACAATTTTTATTTTAGTCCTAGTTCTATTCCTGATTAATTAAAATCACATAGTTGAGCTGTTGTTTGTGTATTAAAATCTGCCTAGAATAGTCGATTTTCCATTTCTATGTTTCAGGGTTTTTAGATAAGAAAATATGTAAAAGGCTTTTGTTTCTCTAAAGAATGGCACAAGGTAAGATGTAAGATATTATTGCCCTGAGCAGTGGTGTTTAAATTTTGAGGGGTAATTTATCCCTTTCTTAACCTTAATAGAAATTGTGAAAAATGCTTATGCACATGAAATTTTACATTAAATTTTAGAGGATCCAATGTCCCTCCTAAAGGCCTCCATGGTCCAGTCCCCAACCCTGGAGGGAATGCTACTGCACCTTTTCTAGGTACTGGTTATAACATGCCAGGAGAGATTTAAAGTAGCATTATTTACACTACAATTCAAGTTAATAATTTAACGGGACCTGCCTGAATAATGGGACAATAATATACTCATGGAGCTACAAACTGGTTAATTTATATGCTGACTGTCTCAATGTGGAGCCAGAATTAGACCCAGCAAAATGGCTCTTGAAATACGGCTTAGTAGGTGCTATTGTTCACCTGAAAAACATTTATGGAGTTCTGACTTTGTACTAGGAATTGTGCTAGACAATGAAGCTAAAAAGCTCATAAAAAGCTTATACTTTGGGGTTAAAAAAAACAAGTAAAGAAGCAATAATGACACTGTATGATAGAAATTATAATAGGATTAAGTAAAAGGAACTAACTAAATATGAAGGTTATCTGGAAGGGCAAATGAAGGCTTTCTAGATAAAATAACGAATATGTCAGTCCTTGTATTAGTCTGTTCTCATGCTGCTAATACAGACATAATCCAAGACTGGGTAATTTATAAAGGAAAGAGGTTTAATTGACTCACAGTTCCACATGGCTGCGGAGGCCTCACAATCATGACTGAAGGTAAATGAGGATCAAAGTCATGTCTTACATGGCAGCAGGCAAGAAAGCTTGTGAAGGGGAACTCCCTTTTATAAAGCCATCAGATCTCGTGAGACTTACTCACTATCATAAGAACAGCACAGGAAAGACCTGCCCCCATGATTCAACTACCTCCCACTGGTCCCTCCAGGGACACATGGGAATTATGGGAGCTACAATTCAAGATGAGATTTGGTTGGGGACACAGCCAAACCACATCAGTCCTGAAGGATGAATAGGAGTGAGCCCATAGCTCTTACACATATGCTTCAAAACCCAGTGTTCTACAAGCCTTGTTACAAACAAAACAAAACAAAAGCCTGCAGTCCTAGTTCATTTCTGCTCTCGAGTCAACCCCTTCTAATGATACTGCAGATTTTTTGTGTATTTACCTATATTTCTCAAAATAACATGCTTAACACACACACACACGTGTGTGTGTGTGTGTGTGTGTGTGTGTGTGTGTATATATATATTTTTTTTTTTTTTTTTTGAGTCTCGCTCTGTCACCAGGCTGGAGTGCTATGGCATGATCTTGGCTCACTGCAACTTTCGCCTCCCGGGTTCAAGTGATTCTCCTGCCTCAGCCTCCTGAGTAGCAGGGACTACAGGCGCACACCACCATGCCCAGCTAATTTTTGTATTTTTAGAAGAGACGGGGTTTCACCATGTTGGCCAGGATGGTCTCGATCTCTTGACCTCATGATCCTCCTGCCTCGGCCTCCCAAAGTGCTGGGATTACAGGCGTGAGCCACCACACCTGACCTATATTTTTAAAGTTTTGGATTTAGGCACTATCTTTTGACACTCCACTATGGTAGATGAGGATTTGCTCTGTTTAATTACCTTGTCATTCTACTCCTTGCTTCTGACCCAACCACAAACATAAGCATACACATACACACACACACACACCCCTTCTATGTTACCTTCTATCTTCCCAATATACATTGTGTAAGTGGTTATATTGTATTTACATTATTTTGACCATGTAAATGCAGTTATGTACGAAGAAATGACCGTTTGATCTTCCATGCACTTTTCATGTCAATATTACTCTGGATTATTTGCATAGTTTTCTCTGTGCTTTATCATTAATTTAACCGTAAATTCTAGCCCCAGATAAGTGAGTTTCCTTTCCAGATATTCAACACATTAGTTAATCTAACAATTTTCATCTTTTGAAGAACTTCATGTTTCTTTTAAAGAACTCAATGTTTCTGAGCTAACAATTTTCATCTTTTGAAGAACTTCATGTTTCTTTTAAAGAACTCAATGTTTCTGAGCCTCCAGACCTATTGTCATTTGGACTGGTGGCTCTCTAGGCATGTTGTATTGGGGCCTTCCTTCACCACCAGCTTGGAATTCCTTTTGCTTCTTTCTTGATTTGAATTTCCTTTTTTCCTATTTTCGTCTCTAGATCAATTGAATAATAAACTATCATCTAGGCAGTCATTCCAGAAGATAAACAATTTTTTGATTTTCTTTTATGGCCTTATTTCCCTAGAATACATTTTCCAACAGCTTCCTTAGAAAGGGTCCAGAGGAAGCAATTTTTTGAGACGTTGGATATACAGAATTAATTCTACCTGGAAATATTTTTCCTTCAGAATTTTCAGATTATTAATCTTTTACTTTTTGCTTCCAGTGTAGCTATTAAGAAGTTTGAAGCTATTCTATTCTTGACCCTTTGTGTCTTTTTTTTCTTCTTGCTGGTCTGTAAAATCTTTGGTTTATATTTATAGTTCTGACTTTAAAAAATAATGTGCCTTGTTTAAGTACTTGTTTTTGCCCATTGTTCTCAGGACATAATGGGTCATTCCATCTGGAAAGCATGTTCAGGTCCAGAAAAAATCACTTGCATTACTTCTGTTACTATTTTCTTTGTTCCATTATTTTTTTCTATTACAATTCTCTAAAATGCCCATTATGTGGATATTGAGTCTCCTGGATGTATTCGATTTCTAGGACTGATGTAACAAAATAGGACAGCCTGTGTGGCTTAAACAACAGAAAAATTATTTTCACAGTTCTGAGATCAAAGTATCAGTAGGTATGGTTTCTCCTAAGGCCTCTCTTCCTATATTACAGATGGCTACTTTCTCACTGTGTCCTCACATGGTCTTTCTAGGATGCCCTTGCATCCCTCGTGTCTTTTTGTATGTCCAAATTTTCTCTTCTAATAAGGACCTAAGTTGGATAGCAATAAAGCTCACCCTAATGGCCTCATTTTAACCTAATCTCTTTAAAGGCCCTGTCTCCAAATACAATCACGTCCTGAGATACTGGGCTTTATGGCTTCAACACATGAATTTTCAGGGGACACAATTCTTATTTGGGTCTCTTCCGTTCTATCTCTTGGCTTTTTTGTTCTACTTTTTGGGAGATTCCTTCAACTTTAATCTTCTAACTCTCCTATTAACTTTTCATTTATAACTTTTTTTAAATTACTAGAGCTCTTTATGTTTTTATAATATTCCTTTTCTAAAAGATATCATGTTTTTGTTTTCAGAAATGCAATATGGCCTTTGCTCAGAAAGAACATTAACTATATAGTTTCTTTGTTTTCTTATGACTACATATCTGTTTTCGCTAAGTGGCTGTTTTTTACTTATTTATTTGGGCCATGCCATGATCTGAATATGTCTCCTAAAATTCATGTGTTGGAAACTTCATCCCCAGTGCAATAGTGTTGGAAGGTGGGGCCTTTTGAAGGTGTTTAGGTCATGAGAGCTCTGCCATCATGAATGAATTAATGTCACCATATAAGGGGTTTGCAAGAATGTGTTCCCTCTCTTTCACTCTTCTGCCATATGAGGACACAATGTTCATCCTCTCTCGCTCTTCTTCCATATAAGGATGCAGCAAGAAGGCCCTCATCAAATGCTGGCGCCTTAATTTTGGACTTCTCAGCCTTCGGAGAAATGTTTTTCTTTGTAAATTGCCCAGCATCAGGCATTCTGTTATACCAGTAGAAAATAGACTAAGACAGCCACATCTTTATTATTAACTGCCCTTCTCAATTGTCTGTTGACTATCAGTGGACAGAACATTTAAAAGCTGGTGAAAAACTCTGTACCCATGGATGAGTCTTGCCCTAAGTTTCACTGTACAGCAATGATTCTCAACGTTTGCTGTTCATTAGAATCACCTGGGAAACATTAAAAAATATAGATGCTCAGGCTTTAAACCAGACCAATTGAATGAGATTCTCTGATTGTAGAGCCCAGGCCAGGAAAAGTTTCTAAAACTTCCCAGGTGATTTTCATGCACAGTGAGTATTGAGAATCACTGTTGCAGAGTGACTTAGCGGGACCCAGTTGGAGTCCCCTACCCGACGTCAAATTCTCCAGAGAAAACACCTTCAGTCTTTTGCCTGGGGAGTATACACTTCGTTGCTAGAGTTCTGGGAACTATGTGATAGAGGCTGGGTGGGATGGGGGTTGGAGCTCACCATTCGGTATATACACTTTCACTTAATCGCTGTGTTCAGTATAACGCCCCTGCCCAGCTAGAGACCCTCTGTTTTAACCTTTTTAGAGAATAAACTTCTGATCTTTTGCCAGGTAAGGAGCGAAAGAGCTACCAAACTGTGTGGGGTGACAACTGCTTCTTAATAAACTTTAACCAATCCTTTTTTTTAACATGCGTTAAGCACCCCACACTCCCCAATTCCAGAGGTATCTGTTGATTTCAATTACTAAGCCTTTTGGGTTCTGTAATAGTAATTGGGTTTACTTGTTGGCTTTTCTTCTTGTTGACTCAGGAATCTCAGGACCACAAAGACAGCTACTACTCATACTTCTACTTTCCAGCTTCCAAAATGTTGTTGTGTTTGCTTCCTCTTTCACCTTGCCCTCATGGGTTTTACCTTTTAAAAATATCTCTTAGGCTGGGCGTGGTGGCTCACGCCTGTAATCCTAACACTTTGGGAGACCGAGGGGGGGATGGATCACCTGAGGTCAGGAGTTCGAGACCAACCTGGCCAACATGGTGAAACCCCGTCTCTACTAAAAATACAAAAATTAGCTGGGCGTTGTGGTGCACACCTGTAATCCCAGCTACTCAGGAGGCTGAGGCAGGAGAATCGCTTGAACCCGGGAGGCAGAGGTTGCAGTGAGCCGAGGTCACGCCACTGCACTCCAGCCTGGGCGACACAGCGAGACTCTGTCTCAGGAAAAAAAAAAATCTCTTTACAGTTGTTATTGTGGCATATAAGGTGGGAGAAGAGCGAAGTATGTATGTTGTATTTGCTATCTCAAATGGCAAATTACATAAACTCTTTATACATAAAATAAAACTTTATTACATTCTAGCTTATACATAGATTTCTGTATTTCAGAAGAGTTAGAGAAGAATGAAAAACTGGCAGTGGCATAAAAAATAGAACTAGTAGAAATAAATGAAGAGGCATTCCCATCAGAAATGGAACCACTACTTTTCTAAGGCTCCGTTTCTTAAAATGTGGTCCAAGAACCACACACAATAGTATTACCTGACACTTACTAAAATGCAGCAATTCTTCCTAGGTCTACTAAATTACAGTGTCTTCAGTTGAGGCCCTCGATGCTGCTCTCTTAAATTTTTTTTTTATAGATGGGGTCTCGCTATGTTGCCCAGGCTCGTCTCAAACACCTGGCCTCAAGTGATCCTCTTGCCTTGGCCTCCCAAAGTGCTGGCATTACAATCACTGAGCCAGTGTACTTGGCTGATGCTGCTCTTGATAGCTGTGTCCTACAGCTCTGTCTCTGGTTCTTAACTGAAGGCCCTCCATAAACCAGCATAACCATAATTGCACTTCTAGTGCTTCCAACTATATTTTGCCTAATTCTGTCCAGGAACCTTTATTTGTACTTACTCTTTGGAACTCCACTTCTCCTTCCATGGATTTGAAATTTTGAACCTTTGTTTCCTGTGATTGAATTGTGACTGAATTGTAAGAACTTCAGTTTCCTTTTGCCCATACCAAAAACATAGGTCTCAGTTCCTGAAAACTCAGTCAAGAATAAAATCCAGGGGGTGCTGCTCTTAGACATAGGGCAATTTGACAGAGGTAAGCTGCTACTCGTAGTAGTGGCAGAGAACCTTGCAGAGGATTGCCGGAAGCTTCTGCCCTGAAAACAAGAGGGCCTATTTCCCAGTGGCAGCTCCATTCTCTTCCTAGCCCTGCAGAATTCCAGTTGTCCATGTGCCTCTAACTGCCCTCTCTCTAGTTGCCACCGAGTGAACATGAAATAGAAATATTCATGTGATTGATGGCAAAGAGACTTAGAATTCGCCCTTTTCAACCATGACATATACTATATTTTGAATGTGTCCTTCAAAGAGCATGTATTGGAAACAATCCTCAATAAGGGCAGAATGAATGGACTAGTGATGTTATTTCAAGAGTGGGTTCATTATAAAAGGGTGAGTTTGGCCCCCTAACTCTCCCTCCCATTCTGCCATGGAATGAGGCAGCAAGAAAGTTCTATCAGATGCCAGTGCCTTCATCTTGGACTTTCTAGCCTCTAGAACTGTGGGGAAAAAAAAAAAAAAAAAAAAAACCCTTCCTATTCTTCATAAATTACCCAGTCTCAGGTATTTTGTTACAGCAGCATAACTTGGATGAAGACAACATGTGATGTGTATTTACAGTGATCTTTATATGCTTTTCTCTTAATAAAATATTGGGAATTAATGCATGCAAATAGGGTAGAAAGTCTTCATTGATTAGAGTAGATTTTTCAAGATGGGCTGGGTTGAGAGTGATGTGGGTAAGATAGGAGACACCAAGATAAAGGATGGGAGCCCTGACATAACTGACAGATTAGAGAGCTTAAATTTAGTGCAGACTCATTTTAGGCAATTCTAGGTTAATCTCTATCTAGAGAAATTAGATTAGAAATACTGTCAAAAATATCATGGGAAATTAGTAACACTTTAATATGTTAAGTTTGTTACATTACTAGTATCCAGAGAGGAAAGAAATGACTAGTATCCAGAAAGGAAAGAAGTGCCATATTATATACAGATCTTTAAATAGCCTCATTTATCTGCATCATCCATCCATCCATCTAGTCTATTTCTCTGAAGTATACTGTCACTTTTTCATTTGTGACTCATAGAACTCATCTTTTCCTCTTTATTTTCATACCTAACTTCCTTATTCTTTGCTACTATAGTCTGTTTCTGGTGTATATCCCCCTTCTCAATACCTTCCTTTTACTTTTTAGCTATATCTGTCAAGACAGATAAATAGATTTTAAAACAATAAATTGTACTGAATATTCCAGATTTGAAACATGATGAAAATCTATTTTGTGTTTAGCCATAAATGTTCCAGGCCTTATTTACACTTCTAATCCACAGATAGTCATTAATCACTTAAAAATTTTCATTATAGAGTCTATTTGATTGTTGTTATATATAATACTGGCTTTTGCACTGTTAAAATATGCCTACCTAGGCTAGAGAGCCAGTATGCTAATTAGTGACCATTAAAAATGGTCAAACCCATTGATTACTTCAAACAACATTTTTTTTTTTTTTGAGACAGTTTCACTTTTGTTGCCCAGGGGGAGTGCAATGGTGCAATCTTGGCTCACTGAAACCTCTGCCTCCCAGGTTCAAGTGATTCTCCCGCCTCAGCCTCCCAAGTAGCTGGGATTATAGGTGCCCGCTACCATGCCCAGCTAATTTTTTGTATTTTTAGTAGAGAAGGGGTTTCGCTGTGTTGGCCAGGCTGGTCTCAAACTCCTGACCTCAGGCGATGCACCCACCTCAACCTCCCAAAGTGCTGGGATTACAGGCGTGAGCCACTGTGCCCGGCCCCAAACAACAGATTTTTAACACTTTCTTTCAAAGGAAAAAGACAGCATAAACTTTAATGTTGTATTAGTCTCTTCTCATACTGTTATAAATAACTATCTAAGACTGGGTAATTTCTGAATAAAAGAGGTTTAATTGACTCACACTTCCATAGTCTGTATAGGAAGCATGGTTGGGGAGGCCTCAGGAAGCCTACAATGATGGTGGAAGGGTGAAAGGGAAGCAAGCACCATCTTCTTCTTTTTTTCTTTTCCTTTTTTTTTTTTTTTTTGAGACATAATTTCACTCTGTCACCCATGGTGGAGTGCAGTGGCATGACCTTGGCTCACTGCAACCTCCACCTCCCAGGTTCAAGCAATTCTCCTGCCTCAGGCTCCTGAGTAGTTGGGATTACAGGTGAGTACCAACTTGCCTGGCTCATTTTTGTATTTTTAGAAGAGATGGGGTTTCACCATGTTGGCCAGGCTGGTCTTGAACTCCTGACCTCAGGTCATGTACCTGCCTCAGCCTCCCAAAGTGCTGGGATTACAGGCATGGGCCACTGTGCTCAGCCTAAGCACCTTCTTCAGATGGCAGGGCAGGAGAGAAAGGAGGAAGTGCTACACACTTTTAAACAATCAGATCTTGTGAAAACTCATTCACTATCATGAGAACAGCAAGAGGAAAGTCCACCCCCATGATTTAGTCACTTCCCACCAGGCTCCTCCTCTCACACATGGGGATTACAATTTGAGATGAGACTTGCGTGGGGACAAAGAGCCAAACCGTATCATTCTGCCCCTTGCCCCTCCCAAATCTCATGGTCTTCTCACATTTCAAGACACAATCATGCCTTCCCAACAGTCCCCCTAAGTCATAACTTATTCCATCATTAACTCAAAAGTCAAAGTTCAAAGTCTCATCTGAGATAAGTCCCTTCTGCCTATGAGTTCATAAAATCAAAAACAAGTCATTTACTTCCAAGCTACAATGGGGGTACAGGCATTGGGTAAATTCTCCCATTCCAAAAGGGATAAATTGGCCCCCAAAAAGGGGCTACAGGCTTCATACAAGTCTGAAACCAAGCAGGGCAGTCATTAAATGTCAAAGTTCCGAAACGATCTCTTTTTTGACTCCATGTCTCATATCCAAGGCATGCTGATGCAAGGGATGGGCTCCCAAGGCCTTGGGCAGCTCTTCCCCTCTGACTCTAAAGGGTACAGCACCCACAGCTGCTTTCATGGGCTGGAGTTGAGTGGTTGGAGCTTTTCCAGGTGCATGGGGGAAGCTGTCAGTGTATTTACCATTCTGGGGTCTAGAGGACGGAGGCCCTCTTCTCACAGCTCCACTGGGCAATTACCCAGTAGGGGCTCTGTGTGGGGGCTCCAACCCCACATTTTCACTCTGTGCTGCCTTAGTAGAGGTTCTCCATGAGGGCTCTGCCCCTGCAGCAGACTTCTGCCTGGACATCCAGGCATTTCCATACATGCTCTGAAATCTAGGTGGAGGCTTCCAAACCTCAACTCTTGCCTTCTGCACACCCACAGTCCCAACACCACATGGAAGCTGCCAAGGTTTGGGGCTTGCACCCTCTGAAGCAACAGCCTGAGCTGTTTGCCACGGCTGGAGTTGGAGCAGCTGGGATGCAGGGTGCCATGTCTCGAGTCTGCACAGAGAAGCAGGGCCCTCGGCCTGTCCCATGAAACCATTTTTCTGTCCTGGGCCTCCAGGCCTGTGACGGGAGGGGCTGCCACGAAGGTATCTGAAATGCCCTGGAAGCCTTTTCCCCATTGTCTTGGCTATTAACATTTGATTCTTCTTCACTTATGCAGATTTCTGCAGCCTTTAATTCCTCCCCAGAAAATGGTTTTTTCTTTTGTACCACATGTCCAGGCTGCAATTTTCCCAACGTTTATGCTGTGCTTCCCTTTTAAATATAAGTTCTAGTTTCAGGTAATCTCTTTGTTCATGCCTGAGTATATGCTGTTAGAAGCAGCCAGGTCACATTTTGAATGCTTTGCTACTTAGAAATTTTTTCTGCCAGATACCCTAACCCATCTCTCTCAGCTTCAAAGTTCGACAGATCCCTAGAGCAGGGGCACAATGCCACCAGTCTCTCTGCTAAAGAATAGCAAGAGTGACCTTTACTCCTGTTCCCAATAAATTCCCCATCTCCATGAGACCTCCTCAGCCTGGACTTCACTGTCCATATCATATTAGCATTTTGGTCACAACCATTCAACAAGTCTCTAGGAAGTTCTAAACTTTCCCTCATTTTCCTATCTTCATCTGAGCCCTGCAAACTGTTCCAACCTTTGCCCCTTACCCAGTTCCAAAGCTGCTTCCACATTTTCATATATCTTTATAGCAATACCCCACTCCTGGTACCAATTTTCTGAATTAGTCTGTTCTCACACTGCTATAAAGAACTACCTAAGACTGGTTAATTTCTGAAGAAAAGAGGTTTATTTCACTAACAATTCCATGGGCTGTACAGGAATCATGGTTGGGAAGTACTCTGGAAACTTATACAGTAATGGTGGAAAGGCGAAAGGGAAGCAAGCACCTTCTTCACTTGGTGGAGTGGGAGTGAGTGAAGCAGCAAGTGCTACACATTTGTAGTACAACCACATCTCATGGAAACTCATTCACTACTACGAGACTAGAAAGGGGAAAGTCTTCCCCCATGATTCAGTCATGTCCCAACAGACCACCCTTCCTCCAACACATGGGGATTACAATTTGGCATGAGATTTGGGTGGGGTCCGAGTCAAACCACATCAAATGCCTAAAATGAAAATCATATTTAAGTTCTTTTAAGGGCAAAACCCGTGTCACTTTCAACCTAGCAAATCTTGAAAAATCCACTTTATTAATCAATAAAACTTTCCTGCCTTTTTTAAGGGCCACTTGTAGATAGTTTTATGTACATAGTTTTCTTTTGTTGAGACAGAGTCTTGCTCTGTTGCCCAGGCTGGAGTGCAGTAGTGTGATCTGGGCTCACTGCGACCTCTCTAGCTACTACCTAGGAAAGAATAGTTGTTAAACAAGAAGGTGGAGCCTAAACACACCCATCTATCCATCCATCCATCAATCCTTTAATCTATATTTCTTCCCTTTCATCCATCTCATTTACCCTTACTTTCTTCCATTCAGATTTTGAGGAATATTCACTGTAGTTTTCAGTAGGTTCACAAATTTCTGAAGACTTTCTTACTCCAAATCCTAGGAAATCTTTCAATTTTAGAATGTATGTTTTAGGAACAAATTTGTTGCCTCAGGTGACAAGTATTGAATTTCATCAGCCCATGCCTTTACATGGATGATTGTGGGTTTCCACAGAAACAAATTACTGTGAAATGACAATTTTTTTTTCATTCTGATGTGGGCAGCAATAAATACTGTACCCTGTATCCATGAGGCCTCAGTGAATAAATACAGGAATAAAATAATTTTGGTTTTAGTTTTAAGACCATTAATGACCTTATAAGAGACAGGATGAGCTAATGATTGTTTTGATTTTCTAAATGAAGCATGTGATGAGATCCTCATCTTGGGCAAGTGGGAAGGAGAGTCAGGAAAGGAAGGAAGGAGTGAGAGGGGATTTGAGAGTGGGGTTATGAACTTACTAGAAAAATACAGTAACACTGCTGGGCTCATCTGATTTGTGGTCATGAATCTATAATCAAGTCTGCCCAATCATGTGATTTTTTTTTTTTTTTTTTCTATTCTACCAGCTCTTCTGATGTAGGAAGAGAAAAGGCAAAGAGATATTTGAACTCAACCACGAATGTAGTTTAGGCAAGTGAGAACAATAGGCAAAAAAGCAATGTTGTTGAAAGTTTTACCAGAGAATGATTACTATGATCCAGATAATCAGAGTAAGGATGGACATGAATACAGAAAGGGTACTGTTTTTCAGATTTTGAAATATCTGCAGTACACTTAACAGCTGAGCATCCCCAATTCAAAAATCTGAAGACTTAAATGCCCTAGTGAGCATTTCTTTTGCATGTTATGTTCGTGCTCAAAAAGTTTCAGATTTTGGAGCATTTTGGATTTTCAGAGAAGATATAGTCAACCTTTACTTATAATTTATTAAAGAAATACAGCTAGTTTAAGTTTTCCCTGAGGAACCTGTAACTTTAAACAGAAAATTACTACAATGTACACTGTTGAAACTTGTTAATATATCATTTCTTTATTATGACTCAAGATTATTTTCATCTGTATTATTTTAAATTAAGTATTCACAAAACACATGGAAATACTTAATAACACTGTATTAACTCTATCAATTATCTACCCATAATTTATGCAAAGATTTTAAGTTTTCTCCCCCATCGTCACCTAAGACACTTCTAATTTTTTATAATTAGCTGACACACTTTCATACAGTATCAATTAATATTAGCCTAATGAAACTAAGTCAAATATGGCCAAAAATAATAATCATGCATTTACAAAACAATTAGAATATTATTTGCCATTCAGCATCAACTTTTATTGAGCACCTCCTATATTCCAGAACCAAAAACATATTTGTTCCTTACAAAATTCTTAAAGCCACCCTTTAAGGTAAGTAATAGTACCATCTACTTAACAGATGAGAAAACTTAAGAATCAGACTGATAGAACTTCCTCAGTATCATAGGCAGAAACATAATTATATTGACTGCCAATTTTAAGAAAACATCTGTCACATTTGTGTCATTACTAGTCTTTGCTTTTACAGTTTTCTTAAAATCATGTGAATATAAACAGTATTTTTATTTATATTACCATCACTTCTTTCCTAAGAGAAATTCTTTGTTTCCCTAAGATCATGACCACTTATGTATAATTTCTTGCTTATAAATTTTAATAACATATACATAAGTGGGAATGTACAGTATTAAGTATTACTCTATTATTCTGGAATTTAACAATGAACAAGCACATATTTTAAAAGCCACACCTACTAAGAAACAGATACAAACTGTGATTTCTAAAGTATACTTATATTTAAAATTAACCTCATTAAAATTTTTGGTTTATAAATATAACTGTATAAATACAGAACATTTAGAAGCTTAGATGACTATGTATTTGATGGTTAGCCACATATAAGTTATTCTTTCAAGTTTGAAGTACCTCTCCTAAGAACTGGGCTAATGAGTGGTTCCTTTAGTTCAACTGGCATAAAATTATAAAAGTTCTATCTTGGCCAGACGCAATAGCTCATGCCTATAATCCCAGCACTTTGGGAGGCCAAGGCAGGTGGATCACCTGGGGTCAGGAGTTCGAGACCAGCCTGGCCAACATGGTGAAACCCCGTTTCTACTAAAAATACAGAAATAAGCCGGATGTGGTTGTGTGCACCTGTAATCCCAGCTACTCGGGAGGCTGAGGCAGGAGAATCGCTTGAACCCAGGAGGCAGAGGCTGCAGTGAGCTGAGATCAGGCCACTGCCCTCCAGCCTGGGTTACAGAGTGAGACTCCATCTCTCCATCTAAAAAAAAAAAAGTTTTATCTTCCTTTCTATTACAGATATATAACTGTAATATATAACTACAGCCAAAAGGTCAAACACCGCAGAATTCAATACTGAAAATACATAGTATCATCAAATTCTAGCCAACTTCTAGTATTAAGTATGCATTATCTTATAGAAAATGTGTTCTAATAGAAGTATCTTAATAAAAAGGGAAGGCTCTATAAAGAACCAATCAGAAATTTAGTAAGTGCTTATTTTACAAATTAGGGACTGAGGCACAATCGTAAGTAACTTGCCCAAGTCATATGCCAGTGGTAGACCCAGGACTGATTCCTGAACCTGACTTCTAATCTGTGCTCTTTGACCACTTCTTTGTTTTCTCATGTTATAACTGAATCCTTTTATGTGCTAAATTTTAATTTGGAAAAGTATAAAGTAATAAAACTGCTTTTCTTTCCAGCCCAACTCTCTCGTTTTTCTTAAATGAGCATTACAAGAATAGGATACAGTTCATAACTTTACAACACTCTCACAGGTTCATTAAGATGAGAACTTTACACAGGAAAAGTTTACATGTAGTTTGCTTTGGCTGGAAAAGCTTATTTAACAATCAGTTTTAAAACCTAGTTATTCTATATCATAGTGACTTCATATGTTGTAAAATGGTTTTCTATAATCTTGACATTTTCTTCAGATAGCCAGTTTTCCTGCTTTAACTGCCTTACAAGAGCTTCCAAAGACTTCAGTCTACCTAGAGTTTGTTGCTCTTTTAACTCTAGAAGAGTTATCTTTGAATGTAGCTTAGAGACTTTCTGCCAAAGATGTTCCTTATTTATATCTTGTCTGCAGTAAGAATGTTCGATTTGTAAAACTTCTGTCCCATAGTCTACATCCTTATACAAGGAGTCTTCGATGTCTATGTCTTCCATTTCCATAGTTTCTTTTTGGGTAGCTATAAAAGAATTAACTGAAGGTTTAGAATTTTCTGCAGGTACAAAAATGGCAATAACAGATTCTTTACTTGTATTTAATTCTTCAACTGTTTGATTAATTGTGCTGAATAAGAATGGATTTTCCTGTGCTGACTTTATTTCCATGGAATTACTTGTGAAGTTTGGATTAGCAAGATGATTGGTAGTTACTTCAAGAACGTCTTGGGTTTCCAAAGATTGATGAATACTTTCTGAATTTGAAGTTGTCAAAGTAATGGTTGTAGAATTCAGATCCTCAAAACATGTGTGAAAACCACCTATACCTGTATCTTGGTAAACTGATGTTTCCAAGGTAGATTCTGGTTTCCCAGTATGTTGTTTAACTAGATTAAGAGTTAACATGTTATTTTGTATACTTCCTGTTTTAGGAGCTGGTGGCTTTACCAAGGAAGATGAATGAAGTAATTCTGGATGTTGAGGGGGCACATTTGTGTCAACTATATTTTTCTTTGTCTCATTTAATACAAATGATTCTTCTGACTTGGCTTTTGGGCACACTTCTCTCTCATCTTCCAAGTTTTTCTTCTGGGATTTTTTTTTAGAAAGGTCCTTTCCCTAGAAAATAATATTTTCATGTTCTGAAAAAGAAGACCTTTACTGGCTTATTATGCTAGTGCTATTTAATTATAATTTTGAGCACTACACTGGCCAAGCAATTTAGTTAAAAAAAAAAAGTTCTAAGTACATATACCTTAAAGTGTTTTCTAAAAAGCATTAATCCCATTCAATATACGACAGAAACATTTGAGATCATTAAAAAGACTAGTATATTGGGAGGCCAAGGCAGGCAGATCACCTGAGGCCAGGAGTTCAAGACCAGCCTGGCTAACATGGTGAAACCCCCATCCCTACTAAAAATACAAAATTAGCCGGGCGTGGTGGCAGGCGCCTGTAATCCCAGCTACTCAGGAGGCTGAGGCAAGAGAATGGCTTGAACCTGGGAGGCAGAGGTTGCAGTGAGCTGAGATCGTGCCACTGCACTCCAGCCAGGGTGAGAGAATGAGACCTTGTCTCATACACACAAAAAAGAAAGTATAAAAAATAAAACTCATGAACTTGTGTTAATAACTTAATAATGTATATCTCTTGCTTCTCTTAAGCTGTGCTTCATTTCAATTTTTTTTAAATTATCACTTTTAGTAAAAGCACAAGTTAGTGCTCCCTTTTTTCCAAGTATCTGCTTACCCAAGTTATAGTTCCCTCTTACTCTCCCACCTGATCACCTGCCACCCTGCAATCTGCCACTCTGCTCAGCATTACCCCCTCCCATACTGCAATACCTGATTATCTTCAGGCAAAGTAAATATTGTTGGAACTGCAGTTTGTTTTAAATATCGAATACCCCATCTGATGTCAAGAGAGTCAGGAGTAAAATGGTCACTACATAGAAACTGGTATTTACTGGGAACCCATGAATCTCGCTTCATATTCTTTAACCACTTTTCCAGTCTTTCTTTGTCGTGTAGAGGAAATCTGGAATTTAAAAAAAAAAGAAGAAAAAAAGGAAAACTTCGCTATATTTTTACAATTTTGCCAAATTCCAACCCCATATATCTGGGTAACCTATGCATCAAGTAAGTGCTACAAGAGGAAGGCAATCATCCCTACCAAATAAGAGTATCTTCATCACAACTAGTACCATTATCATCTCTGCAGTAAGAGGCCTAAGGTGTAAGACATGTAGCCAAAGCTCTTATCTGGTAAGAGCTGAACATAATTCACAGTCCCTTCAAGTAAAATATATGTGTTCCCATAAAGGACAAAATCTATTTGTATTTTCTATGGATTATGTTCCATTTTTATATTGCTGTACAGTTTGCCTAGAATTAGAAAAGAGCTTTGTATAAATTATAAATTCCTATTCAAATGTATTTCATAATACCACCTCAAGTCAAATGGCTTGTTGTCTACAATTCAAGGCAGTATTAAGCGTTACAATTTATGTTAATATTTAAAAAATAAGTAGATTGTTCAAACAAATGATTTCAAACAAATGATTCAGCTGAAAGAGTACTGAAAATATTCTCTTTACTAGCATCAGCTTTAATTCTATCTATACGTAATCCAGTCTAATAGTACTACACTTCTATAACCAATGAACTGGGAACTCCAAAATTCAAGTTCTGAAGGAGAAACTGATACAAGAATGAAACATGTTAAAAGGGACAGTCTCAGATATTTTACATAAAACAAATCAAATACAAATGGCAAGACAGCGCTGTATACATTTTGCTCCTGTACCTGACAACCTGGATTTAGAGTTGGTGCTAACATTACAATGTATGGCAGAATTTGATAGAAAATTTTTCCTATCAATCTAAAAAGGTTTGGGTCAAAGTATACAAAACAATATTTGAAAATGGTTTATATTTCATTTGATAATTTTCCAAGAACACAGTCCAAGACACCACATAATTTCCTGTTTATAAGAATAGTAACAATATAATAAGGTTTCTCATATAAAATGTAGCTGTTATACATTCCCTTCCCCCAATCCCAAACATTTAGCTTATGTTTTGTAGTAGCATCATTTTTTTCCCCCTTAAATTCTGGTAACTTTTTAAGATGCCACGGAAAGTCTGGGTACTCTGTAAGATATAACTTTTAATCCTGATATCCTCATATGGAAAAAATCAGATACACTACCTTTGGAAATTCTAACCACAGAAACAATATTAATCATGTTTTAAAAATACTTTAACTTTACAAATATTAGGTTGTAAGTATGACAAGCATAACCAGAAAATGAATTTTAAAGGCAAACAAATTTTCTTTGAGGACCTGACTTCTGGCCATTGGTAAATTCATTTCTCTTGTCACAACTGAAATGAGAATAGGCCTTTTACAATAATGCTTTTTACTGTAAATTCATGTATATGGATGCTGTTTGCAAATTATTTCCATTGTACCTATATGCTAAGTTATCAACTCATTAAAAAAATACTTTGTGAATATCCTTATTGGTAACTGGATTGTATTGCTTCCTCAACAGGTAAATCTCTAAGAAATCTTGATCATGTTTCCTGAATAAATTATATCTTTATATTGATTCAACTCATTTGATAATTTTGATTCATTGTCTTATGTAATTCCCCCAAAAGCATAAGATAATCACAGTACAGACTGGACACTATATTAACTGAATTCCCAAATTCATATATATTTAAACTACAGTTTGCTGTAGTGTTAACATGAGTAAATTCAATTCAAGTTTGGCGCTACTGGAGAATAAAACTAAATTTTTATTTTGTGGATGACACACGAAATTTTTTTTAAAAACCCTAGAAATAATACCACTTTTACCAAATTCACATTTTCAATGAAAAAAAATCTTTACAATTCACTTGCATTATTTTTTCCTTCCTAAAAAGTTACTGTAAGGTCCACAAAGGTTAGTTAAAAATTTTAGTGTGGAGTTACACCTCATCTCCAATATCAAAGGCCAAATAAATCTGGGAAATACGAGGTTAAATCAAGTTCAACATGATCTTTTGCTACAAACATTCTCAGAGGTAGAGCCATTAGTACAGTAATATTTTCCTATAAACTGAAAGTGGATTAGATTGTTTTCCTCCCCCAAACATCTCTTTGCATCTTGCGGCAGGGCTTCAAGGCAGACAATCCTGGAAATATTGCCATGGATTGTGAATTACTCGGGGTTATCAGTTTTGTTTTTGAGTCGGAGTTTCGCTCTTGTCGCCCAGGCTGTGGTGCAATGGTGCGATCTCGGCTCACCTCAACCTCCACCTCCCGGTTCAAGTGATTCTCCCGCCTCAGCCTCCCGAGTAGCTGAGATCACAGACATGCACCACCACGCCCGGCTAATTTTGTATTTTTAGTAGAGAAGGGGTTTCTCCATGTTAGTCAGGCTGGTCTCGAACTCCCGACCTCAGGTGATCTGCCCGCCTCGGCCTCCCAAAGTACTGGCATTATAGGCGTAAGCCACCGCGCCCGGTGGGGTTATCAGTTTTTTTCCCCCATTAATTAAAATACTGGAAAGCAGTTGAATCATGAGTGAATAAGTCCTTCAGGTCTAAAGTAAAACGGGCAGAAAACAACAGCTGAAAATCTGAACCAGGTTAGATCTAAACGAATTGTTTTCAAATACAAGAAAAAATGGAAATGCAGTATTTTAAATATGTTGCTTTTCATGTGTTATTAATCATGTAAGTACTATTAACATCTCCGCGTTATAGATATGTGAGACACCAAAGCTTAATTTCCAAGAGGTCATTAAGTTACAAAGTAGTGGAACCAGGATCTAGCATTGACGCCTGGATCCCTACTTATTATACGACACTGCTTTTCTGTACTTCTGAATAAAAATCAGTGCTTCAATAGTTTCATGGAAATATATTGTAGCTCTAGTAATTCTGAATAATAGAATAAAACCTTGTTCTCTGCAGAGTATCTACAGCCCTAAGCAAAAGACTAGTTTATAATTCTGGCTCTGACACTAAACTTTCAAGGTCGGTTACCTAATCATTCCGGGCCTCGGTTTCCTCAGGAGAAAAGTGGGATGAAATTATACCTATGGGACCTAACTCGCAGGGGGTGTAAATTAACTTTGCGTGCACCTTTCCACTGCGCAGGTTTCACGTATCTTAAATGGTGGTTAATGTTGTTCAATGAAATGAGATCACCTGAAGTGGGGAAAAGACTCTGAAAACCACAGAAGCCCGCGCAAACTTCACTGTTTTAACTGTTAACACCCAAACAGGCCCCTGGGCCTCGCCACCAGCCCGCAGTCCTCGCGCAGGAAGGGCATTGCTAGGTAAACTGAACTAGCGCCTTCCCCCCGTCTTCCCGCGGGCGACGGGTCACGTACGGAGTAGCTGAGGACTCCTTGGCAGAGCGGACAGGAGACACCCAAGTCCAAAGGCCACAGGTCCAACGCCTCACGACGAGGTTGACGCTTCTACTCCACAGACAACTTACGGATAAAAACTCAGCTTCCGGTCTTTATTGTTTCGTCCCCGGCGGTTCTTACAACAAATCGCTGCGCAATAGCGGGGCATCATTCGGGTGAGGCCCCGGGAAACCCAGGTCGGCGACGGGCGCAGGGAAGCCCTCCTCACTGAGGCTGCGCCTCAGAGCCAGGCCTCTCGAGCCACTGCGCCTGCGCTGGCATCTGCCGGGAACGCCGCCTTGTCTATCGACTCACTTCCGCCTCCGCCGATTTAAGCACCGCCTTTTCGGGGGTTGGGGGCGGAAGTGGCGCACAGCCCTAGCGGCAACAACAGTTTTCCACGTGCGCGTAGGGCGCCGGGGTCACGTGGGGAGGCAGAAGCCAATGGAGAAGCGTTTCGTGTAGGTCTTCTGAGGTGGTGGCGCCAGCGGCTGCCTGCTGCCAGTGAGAAAGCTGGCTGAGAGGGGACTGGGCGCCAGCGACAAGGGAGGAGCGCTAGGTCGGTATTGGACCGAGATTAGGGTGCGCGCCAGCTCCGGGAGGCCGCGGTGAGGGGCCGGGCCCGAGCAGCCGACCCGAGCCGATCGTCAGGGTTGCCAGCGCCTCTGTGGAGGAGCAGCAGTAGTCGGAGGGTGCAGGTGAGGGAGGAGGCCGGGGTCGTGGGGAGGGGTGTTCGGAGGGTAGCCCAGACCTGTCTTTGTGAGCCGAATGGGCCTCGGTGTCCGCCACGGTCGCCGCAGGGACAAGGGACTGCATGTTTTTGGCCGAGAGAATAGAAGAACGGAGAGAGCCGCCTCACAGAATCGTATTTTGGGTTGTGCCGCTGGCTTTCACGGGCGCCGGATTAGAGTCTGGTTCTCAGACAGCCTCTACGGCGGGGCCTGGGCGGGCAGGGAAGGTGCCAGTCGCCTTTAGGTGAAGGTTGGACGGTCCAGCCCAGCCGGCCACCGAGGCTGGGGAACAAGGCACGGGCTGCTGGCTGGCGGGGCGGTCTTGGGGATGAGAAGTCTGTACAATACAAAACTAGTCAGCTAAAAAAAAAAAAAAAAAATCATTAGATGTCTACCTTGAGACCGTGGAGTAACGTCTACTGAACCAGTGAGGCGCCTCCCTGTCAGTTTTAGATCCGCCCTTTGACAAGGGAGCAACCTGCAGTTGACGCAGCGTCCATGGGACACACTGTTTGTGTTCCTTAAACGGAGAGGTGGTTCTTGATCCTTGGTACCCGTGACTACGAGTTAGTCTCTGAAGATAAGTAATCTACCTGCCTGCTAATTACTCTCAGGAAAGGCCACTGGAGAGGAAACCAGGCAATTTCCACAAACCGTAGTGGTTTTCGTCAGCCTTGTTATGGCATCATAGGTTACTAAGGACCCTAGTGGTACCGTATTCAAAAAAACAGGATCCATCCGTTCGTTTTGAATCTCAAGTTATTGAGTACGTATTGTCAAGAATTCTAAGCTAACATTTCTTTAATGGTTTAAAGGTAAGAGAAATATTTTACCTGCTGAGAAGTGTGAACGTAAGAATCTGCCTTAACCACAGTAGAGACTATCGAAGTTCATTTTCCTGGCAGCTGTAACAGAAATCTTATTCTGTTCATCATGAGTTTTAAACAATATTTAGCCATGCTTCCTGGTTAAACATTTGGGATCTTACATTTGGGAAAAAGACAACATTCTAGTATTGTCAGTATTAATATTGTGATATTAAGATTCTCTACTAGCAGTGCTTGGCTCACCTGTTGAAAGCTGAATTTTTAGAGAGAGATTAATACTAATTTACATATACTGGGCTATTTACCTTGGTGCTCCACCTTTTTTTTTGTTTGTTTAATTTTTTTTCTGTGAAGTTAAATACATTATTACTTTCAGGATATGAATTCTTGAAAGGAAGGTTGGGATCTTATTTGATTTTCTTTTTTTCTTCAATGCTTGCGTATGATGAATCTTCAATATAAACTGTTTAAAAATCAGTTATTGAAAATTTTCTGTCTCCTTTGTGTATGGCCAGAGTATTAGTGGGCAAAGCCAAGAATTATTTTTGTTCTCAATAAGGTTAAGCCAGTTTGGGAGTTACAAAACTATAAGTGAAATTACATGTGAACAGGTACAAGATACTGTATGCTTAACATTTTGATACTGCATTAGGTTTACCTTGTGTTGGATTTCTTTTAAAAAAAAAAAAAGTTTTAAGATTAGCTCCATCCATAACATTTTTTTCTTCTTTTCTGTTTTAGGATATTAGAAATGGCTACTCCCCAGTCACTTTTCATCTTTGCAATCTGCATTTTAATGATAACAGAATTAATTCTGGCCTCAAAAAGCTACTATGATATCTTAGGTGTGCCAAAATCGGCATCAGAGCGCCAAATCAAGAAGGCCTTTCACAAGTTGGCCATGAAGTACCACCCTGACAAAAATAAGAGCCCGGATGCTGAAGCAAAATTCAGAGAGATTGCAGAAGGTAAATAAATGACAATCTCTGAAGTGTCATGACTATTAACTAGTAAGGAGAATCACAGGTGGAGTGGGATTTATGTATAGGTATTGCATGATTCCCTGAGATTATTTTCTTATTACAGATGCTTTGATTCCTGAATAAATACATGAAAGAATAATAGATAATTTTATTGGTATACATATCTAAACATATTGAAAATCTATTATTCTATGTTATTTATAAGATCACTGTTGTTTCTATGACAAAAAGAATTTTAGGTACCCAAAATTCTTATCAACTAACTTATGAAACAATATTTTACCATTTTAAACATTAAATACTTAAAAAGTAAACTAGACTCTAAAGTGCTTTATTCACTTGATCTGCGTTTCAAAGCCATATTTGTCTTTAAAAAAAAATTGAAACAAATTTTGATTTCGGACTAGCTCTAGAACAAATTGCACCTGCTGAGCATTCAGTAATTATTGTTGGGTGAAGGTAACCGAGCAGGGAGTTAGAATTAAACATTTACTTTAGCAAGGAGGTGCAAAATCTTAATTCCTATTACTTGGTTATAGTTGATGGTTTAATTTTTTAATACAATTAATTATTTCACACAAATAATATGAAGATTAAAGAACTCTGTAATTGTTGCCCACGTGTTTATTTGTAGTAATGGTATCATTTAATAACTTATTATAGATGGCATTGTGCCAACTGCTGATAATACAGCAGTTAATAGGTTTCTACCTTGTTTTATAAGTTTGATTAACTTGATGCTTTTATTTGTAGTGTTTTGCTTTTATTTCTGATGTGAAATTCTTCCCTAAAATAATAATATTCAGTTCATTTACTTGAAGAGATTTGAATGTATGTAATTTTCAATATTTTACCTTCAGTTACTAAAAATATTTTTATCTCTTTCAGCATATGAGACACTCTCAGATGTTAATAGACGAAAAGAGTATGATACACTTGGACACACTGCTTTTACTAATGGTAAAGGACAAAGAGGTAGTGGAAGTTCTTTTGAGCAGTCGTTTAACTTCAATTTTGATGACTTATTTAAAGACTTCGGCTTTTTTGGTCAAAACCAAAACACTCGATCCAAGAAGCATTTTGAAAATCATTTCCAGACACGCCAGGATGGTTCCAGTAGACAAAGGCATCATTTCCAAGAGTTTTCTTTTGGAGCTGGATTATTTGATGACATGTTTGAAGATATGGAGAAAATGTTTTCTTTTAGTGGTTTTGACTCTACCAATCGGCATACAGTACAGACTGAAAATAGATTTCATGGATCTAGCAAGCACTGCAGGACTGTCACTCAACGAAGAGGAAATATGGTTACCACATACACTGACTGTTCAGGACAGTAGTTCTTTTTCTTTTCTCACTAAATCCAACTAGTTGACTCTTCCTCATTACCTTTGATGCTAAACAGTTTTCTGTGAACTATTTTGACAAGTGCATGATTTCACTTTAAACAATTTGATATAGCTATTAAATATATTTAAGGTTTTTTTTTTTGACAAATTCAGCAACATTCAACTAGTAGACAAAATGCTAATTATTTCCCTGATTAGGAAAGTTTCTTTAAAAAACACATTATTTTGCCTAGTTCTTTATCTCTACCTGCCCTTGGGCTCACTAATGTCACCAGTTTCATTACCAAGAAAAGATTGAGTTTACCTGATTAAACTTTAAAAGTTATTGTAGATTTAAGTTGTGTGAACCTAATGATTTTTGCAATTAAACCTTTACTAATTGAAAGTTGCATGTTCTATAACATCTGTGACTTGGGTTGCAGAATGTACATGAAACTATAATTGAGTCATTCAGCAAAGGAGAACAGTATCTTGGTTAATTGCTACTGAAAGGTTGAGAAAGGGATGGTTTGATATTTACCACAGCACTCTGCCTTTCTACAGTAGAACTGGGGTAAAGGAAATGGTTTTATTGCCCATAGTCATTTAGGCTGGAAAAAAGTTGAAAACTTATGAAATATTGCCAAGAGATTGTCATGTGTTTGGTTCCAGGCTAAAAATGATTTTGTAGTGTTGAAATCATAGCTACTTACATATCTTTTCACATCTTTCTTAGTTGTAGGCACTCTTAGGTCTTAATATGGATTTATGTGTTTGTGTGTGTAGTCTCTCCTCTCGCTACTCATCTTTATCTAGAGATTGACTAATACCTCATTCTGTTTGTAAAACCAGCCAGTAATTTCTGTGCAACCTTATTATGTGCAATATTTTTAAATCCTGAGAAATGTGTGCTTTTGTTTTCAGATAGACTTTTTTCTTTAGTTCTGCACTTTTCCATATTATACTCCATATGAGTATTAATCCTATGGATACATATTAAAACAAATGTCTCATACAACATTGTTTGTGAGAGAAATATAAATATTTACAACCTGATCTTCATTGTTGTTTTATTGTTAAACGTTTATTATGCAACTCTGGAGGTATAGAGGGCATATAAGCTATGGGACATATGCTGATCACAGGCTATATTCATGAAGTTACTTTTGACTAACCTGAAAACTCTGATAGGATTTTGTTTGTCATTTGGTAATTTCTACTGCATTCTTCTGTCACACATTTTGATAGCTTGAAGATATTTTTAATTATAATTTTGTTGTGTTTGTTTGCTAGGAGCAAGCGTTCCTGCTCCCAGTTCTTTCTTCTTTAGGCCTGGTTGGGAAAAGGCATAAACTTTACATAAAGCCGTATTTCTTAATCTTTAATTTGAAACTTAAGAAAATGAAGTTATTCTGTTATATTTATGTAACTTATTTCCTGGAAGTTATATCTACTAGTTTTGTTTGATAATAAAATTAGCGATACCTTGAATTTTGGGCTGAGGATTATCTGTAGCCAATTAAAAAAAATCAAGTTTTGAGACATTACAGTAATATATAAAGCAGAAGAGTGTGGATTGGGAAATAAATGAGAAAAACCACAATCAGGATGTCCTGGAGAAGCTTTAAGGATTGGATTTGGGTGAGGTTGTAGAATTCATTCATACTAAATTTACTGAAGAACTGCATTGGAAAGCTCTGCTGTTTACGACTTCCTCCAGGTAAACAGTTGTTAACAAAAGTAACTTTTTCCTCAGGCAAGGGACTAAAGTCTTGAAAGAAGGGTTATTTGGGGGAAGACTTCCCAGTTGAGAGTATTAGGGTGTGAGGTGAAGGCAGAGTAGAAGTGAAGTGAATTTTCACTTGAAGGTCAAGAGGGTGCTGGTGAGAAATGGCAGCACTCCCAGAGTAAAGCCTCCTTATGTTGGCTTGGTGGGAAACAACTTCACTGCATGCAGACCACATACCTGTGGGTACCTGCTGGTTAAAAAACCCTGACAATTTAGCTGGATGTGATGGCATGCACCTATAGTCCCAGCTACTCTGGAAGCTGAGGTGGGAGGATCACTTGAGCTCAGGAGTTTTAAGGCTGCAGTGAGCTATGATTGGCCACTGCCTGGCAATTTACTGAGAACCACCGCTCCTATTCAAAAGAGATTTAATGCAGACACATAACTGCTTTTCTCAGCTATCTGTGCAATTTGATCTAATCCTTCATAAATACACTGATGTCCAAATAATGTCAGACATTTAAGGAAAACTGACAGCTAGGAAAAGAAGCCCTAATGAGTAGCCCTGACAATATAATTCAGAGATTGAAAGAATTTAAGATTCTAGTATCAGATTTTTTAAATAGAATATTGCATCAACAAATACAGTTCTTGTCTTAACCTGTTTACTTCAGGATTTCTTTAATGATGGTGTCAGACAGAACAGATGAAGTAATGTGAACTCACATTTGGTTTACAATTACATCTAATAGCCAAAGCCAATGGGAGGTAAGAGATGAGTGGTACATGTGTTCCCTACTATGCAGGCCTACTTGGTCCTGTGAAATTCATATTCTTCCTCATATCTCAACTTTGTTACTCAACTTCCTCGCAAACTTCTCTCCAAAGGTTGCCCTAATGTGGAGCTACCTAAATAATTTATTGTGCAGTTCTATTTACTGTTATTCATTATGATACACCATAAGTGGTGAGCAGGGTGGTGGGGGTGATTGCATTCTTGTGGAAAAAGACAAGCAATAACCATATGAATAAATTATAAACTGATAAAGTATGGAAAAAGAAAATGTAGCACAGGAGAGGAGAATTGAGAGAGCAGGCAGGTTGAGGATGTGTTGCAATTTTTGACAGGATTGTCAGTGTTGGCCTCATTGAGAAGGTAAATTTGAGCAGAGACTTGAAGGGAATTGTTTGTACAGAAGGTGGAAGCGTACGTGAGAAGTTGCAGGAATGGCAAAGAAGTGAGCATAACTGGAGGCCAGTAAGCAAACCAGAGTAGTAGAAGATGAATTCATAAAGATAAGGGGTTGAAAGCAGATCACCTAGGGCCTTGCCAACCTTTGTAAAGGATTTGACTTTGGAATGATGGCTGAGCTTGGAGCAGATAAATGACTTGATCTTTAAATCATTTTAAAAGGGTCACTCCACCTGCTTTGTTCAGAATAGACATAGAGGGGCAATGGTGAAATAGGGAGACAGTTTGGAGGCTATTTCAGTATTCTAGGATGAGATATTGTTGCAGCTTGTGCATTGCATGAGGGTGGCAGCAGTGGAAGTGGTAGGAACTGGTTGGATTCCAGATGTATTCTGCAAGTAGAGCTACCAGGATTTGTTTATGGATTAGATAAGCAAAAGTAGGTGTAAAAGACAGAGGAGAAAACTGATTCTAAGCTTCATGTTCTGAGTAACTGGAAATACAGAGTTGCCTTTAAGATGGGAGAGGCTGCAGAAAGAAGACGTTTAGGAGGAAAAATCAGAAGTTCAGCTTAGATATACCAAATTTGAGATGATGAGTAAATGGGTGGAGAGGTGTCTGAAGTTTGGGAGAGAGAGTGAAGCTGAAAATACACATTTTGGGACTGTCAAAATATGTGATATTTAAAATTTGAGAGTAGATGAAATTACTGAGGGAAAGTGTAGACATATAAAAAGCAATTGAATAACTGAGTACCCTGGTACTCTAAAAATGCAAAAAGAAAATAAGAAGCCTACAAAGGCATCTGAGAAGCAGCAGCCAGTAAGTAATGAGTTTTGTGTCTTGGAAGGAAGTGAAATAAATATATCAAGAAGTAGAAAGCGGCCAAGCATGGTAGCTCATGCCTGTAAACCTAGCACTTTGGGAGGCCAAGGCAGGTGGATTGCTTGAGGTCAGGAGTTCGAGACCAGCCTGATCAACATGACGAAGCCCCGTCTCTACTAAAAATACAAAAATTAGCCAAGTATGGTGGCAGGTGCCTGTATTCCCAGCTACTTGAGAGGCTGAGGCAGGAGAATCACCTACATCCAGGAGGTGGAGGTTGCGGTGAGCAGAGATCATGACACTGCACTCTAGCCTGGATGACAAAGCGAGACTCTGTCTCAAGAAAAAAAAAAAAAAGAAAGAAAAAAAGAAGTAGAAAGTGATCAGCCTTGTAAAATGCTGCCACTAAGTCCAGTAAGATGATGACTGAGAACTAACCATTATTGTTTTTAGCAATACTGATATCAAAAATGACCTGGATGCCAATTTCTATCAAGTTGTAGGGGTGAGCCTGATTGGAGCAGGTTTAAAACAATGGCAGCAAGAGTAAGTGCTCTTAAATTATTTGAAAAAGAAAATATTTCTGGACAGAATTTTTATCATGGACTTTTTAGTAGAGTATCAGCTATGATTCAATCCATGTAGCAACAGCTTATTCTTCAGAATGATGTTCTATAGGAGTAAGAAGTATGCTGTGAAAAAAAAATCATGTTTAAATAGATTTGTGAAATCTGGGTTGGGATTCAAACCTTGTTAAATATGTTTCTTTTTAGGTGAGTGCTAGGGTCTGAATGGTTATGTCCTCCCCGTATTCATATAGTATTAGGAGATAGGGCGATTATAGTATTAGGAGATAGAGCGATAGAGTAATTAGGTCAGGGGGCAGAATTCTCATGAATGGGATTAGTGCCCTTGTAAAAAGGGCCCAAGGGAGATCACTCATTTTTTCTACCATGTGAGGTTAGAGAAGATCTATGAGGAAGAGGGCTGTCATCAAACAGTCAATCTGCTAGTGCCTTCATTTTAGACTTCGCAGCCCCTAGAACTTTGAGAAGTAAATTTCTGTGTTTTATAAGCCACACGGTCTATGGCATCTTGTCATGAGTCTGAACAGACTGAGACAGTGAACAGACTGAACAGACTGAGACTGCTCAGAATTCTCAACATACTAATCTATGTTGTGAATCTTTGGTAGAGATACCAAATATTGTTTGCTTAATTTATTGGACCATGGAAACATTTTTACTAAGTACCCTTAACCATATCCAAGTGTGCCACAGTAAAAGCTTGGTAAATACTAGCCTAAATAAAAGTGAAAAAAAGAATCATATCATAATAAACCTTTGGAACATGTGCATGAACACATACCAAAGCAAGGATGATAGCATCTGTTATGTTGGTACTTGTGTTGCATTATAAAAAAATAGTATTTGAATTTACTATGATTGAAAAAGATTATCCTATCACAGCCCATTATGATGGGCTTTAGCCTACATTTCATCAACAAGCTTTTCTTCTTTTGATCACTGTTGTAGCTACTTGAATAATATTGTTTCCTCAGGACTATTTTACACCTACAATAGCCATCATCAAGCAAATTATAAGAGGATAATTTATGTAAATGAAAACCCCTTTATTCTCCCAAGAAAATAAAAGTAATTTTGTTGTTATATTTTTACAACAAGACAGTATTTGCAGACAGAAAAATCAAACTGTGACTATAAAGATAAATGGGAAATCATCTTACAGTCTACTAGGGTTTGGATGTTTGTCCGCTCTAAACCTCATGCTGAAATTTGATCCCCAGTGTTGGAAGTGGGACCTAATGAGAAATGTTAGGGTCATAGGGGTAGATCCCTCATAAATAGTTTAATGCCTTTTTTCAGGAGTGAGTTCTGACTTTATTAGTTCCCACAAGAGATAGTTGTTAAAAAGAGCCTGACACCTCCCCTGTTTCTCTCCCTTGGTTCCTCTCTCATCATGTGATTTCCGTATACACTGGTTCCCCTTTGCCTTCTGCCATGAGTAGAAGCAGTCTGAGGCCCTCATCAGAAGCCAATGCTGGAGCCATGATGCACAGCCTACAGAAGTGTAAGTCAAATAAACCTCTTTTCTTTAGGAATTACCCAGCTGCAAGTATTTCTTTATAGCTACACAAAACAAACCAAGACAGTCTAATCCTTTTCGTGTCCGTGGTGGCCCATCTGGAACAGCTGCTGCAGGGATGCCAGTTGCAGTGGGGGAGGCGCAGATGGGCTGTGTGCTCCACGGAGACTGTAGGGGCTGGGAACAGGTGGGAGCCCTCTGCTCCCAGGCACACCTGCAGCCGCCTTGTGCTCTTAGGGTGCCTGGGAAGACCGCTCCCCTTGCAGGCTTGAAAGTGCTTGCTCCCACTCCCTGGACTCCCTGCTCCCAGTGCCTGCTCCAATTTTGGACCAAAGTTGAGGCCCAGCCCATGTGCTGTCACAACTTGGCCGGGTGTGCATGTGCTTAGGGTGGCACTGACACACCAGCTCCCTGCTGCCTCGGTCCTCACTGGACTTTGGGTGCCAATGAGCATGGGAGGGAGGCTGAGGTGGGGCTGAGGGTGGCTCAGCATGGGCCTGCAGGTGCTCCTCAGCGCAGACAGCCAGGGTGCCATGGCCAACATGTTGATGATGGCAAGAGGCAGACAGGTTCCTGGCAGGAAGGGGCTGGTCCTCAGTGAAACCTCTTCTTCAAGCCAGGAAAAGCCTGAAGCCTGGGGACTGGACTGTCAGTTCCAGGTTTAGTCTGCCACCTGGAATGAGAACTTATGGTGCTTTTTCCAGACCTACCCATGGCTAGTCATGGACTAATCAGCACATGCTTCCTCCCTTCTGAGCCCATAAAAACCCCAGATTCAGCCAGACTTACACAGATGTGGGGACTACCAGTCTCAGGAAGGAGCCACCTACTTCGGGTCTTCTTAACTTGTAGGGACTACCTGCCTGTGGAAAGGAGCTACCCACTTTGGGTTCCCTGAGAGCTCTTCTGTTGCTCAATGAATGTCCTCTCTGCCTTGCTCACCCTCCAGTTGTCTGCGTACCTCATTCTTCCCGGACGTGGGACAAGAACTCCAGATGCACCAAATGGTGGGACTGAAAGAGCTGTAACACAAACAGGGCTGATACATGCAACACCCCCCTCCACTTGGCATGTTGTGGGAGATGAAGAGAGAAGAGATGCAGCCTTCGGGGACCCCAGACCTAGGGGCTCCCTAAGTCACAGCTGTGACACCCTCTTTGGGGCTCTGTAGTTCCTGGTGTCTCCAAGCTTCTGGGTGCCACTGTGTTCCCCTTGTCCAGATGTGAGTGCCTGCAGCAGAAGCTGCATGTGGTACATCTGGTCCAGCTGCAGCCTTGCACAGAGCTGGCACCTGTGCCAATACCTAGAGCTGTCCAACCTACCACAGCAGCTGGCGTGCCTGGCTGTGTGCAGTGGCTGCTACGCTCACTCACTCACACACCCCTCACCATGCTGCATCTGGCTTGCCCTTGGCTGGGTTGGGATCTGGGCCATTAGCACAAGCTGAGCACAGTCTGCATGGCCAAGTGGGCAGAATGAGCCTAGCAGATGTGAGCAATACTCAGGCACAAGTGGCTGCTGGCCACAGAGGTTTCCAGCTGGCAAAGTGACACCCCAAGGATCCTGTGACACTTCTACTATACCTCTATACATTATTTTGGTGAAATATCCTTTGGTTTTGCAAAATAATGTGATGAACAGAAACAGATTAAAATACTAATATAAATAAATAGTTAATTACAGAGTCTTGCTGGAATTAACAAGTTTTTTTTACTTTGCATATATGAATAAATGAAAATTATGCATCTTGTACTCCATGTACACTTTTATAATAAAGTTTCCAGTAAGTGCCTACAAAATGGTCTTATGTTGTGGGAGAACCCAAAGGATTCACCAAAAACTAAATAATTAAAAAAGTGAAAGAAATGAAAAACAACAAATCTAGAAAAGCAATGTGTAGAGTTTTTTGGGAAGAGTTGCAAAGAAATGAGCAGTATTTGGTGGGGTAGTGGGGTCAAAAGAAGTTTTCTTACTAAGCAGTAATAATTAGTTTAACATATTTCTGAAAAATAATATCAGGTGCTGAAATGATGGAGCAATGTCTTCAAAGATCTGAGGGGAAAGTGCTTTTGAACTGAGGCCTAAACAGACACATTATTAATAAAGGATGAGACCAAATGAATGCATTTTGAAAATGTAAGGACTGAAAGATTACCACCCACATACCCTTTATGAAAAAACCTGGCTTTTATTCTACATGACAATGTACAAAGAAAAGGAACAATATTGAGTTCAAGAGAAAATGGCAGCTGAATTATACACCCTCAGGAGAAAATAAAGCTAGAAAGAAATTGAGAGTATACATTAGAATTTGACGTTTGGAAGTTTCTTTTGGGAAACAAGAAATATTTTGTTTCATGGATCTATTTACTCAATTTACAATGAAGTTGTTTGCATTATTATATTATAAATGTTTTCAATCAGTGGTAGTAAACCAAAGAAGGGAAGATTTAATTATATATATATAATATATATATATAGTATATATTTTTGTTTTTTTTTTTTTTTTTTTTTTTGAGACGGAGTCCTTGCTCTGCTGCCAACAAGGCTGGAGTGTCGTGCCGGCTCTCAGCTCACTGCAAGCTCCCGCCTCCCGGGTTTCCCGCCATTCCTCCTTCTCAGCCTCCCGAGTAGCTGGGACTACAGGCGCCGCCTCGTCGCCCGCAGTTTTTTTGAATTTTTTTAAGTAGCAGACGGGGTTCACCGTATTAGCCAGGATGGTCTCGATCTCCCTGACCCTCATGATCCGCCCTGCTCGGCCTCCCCCAAGATGCTGGGATTACAGCTTGAGCCACACCGCGCCCGGCCTGATTTAATTATATTTATAGGATAATCGTGTGAAATGCACCTAACATATCGGGAAATGGAAGGAGAAGGGAACATGGAAGGTAAAGTGTAAGAAAAGATTAGTGTATTAATTCTATTATCTTTCAAAGTAGGTAATCAATTGACTCTGCCTAAAGTTATAGATCAAAGACTGGTGATTTAAGCACATTATTTGAAATTTTAATGACAATCAGAAAATCTGACAACAGACACAGGTAACATGATAGCTTTTAAGGAATGTGACTGGGAGTCAGGGGAGATTTACTTTGCATTTTACTTCAATTTGTAATGTTTGAATTTTTGTTTGTGAATGCATGTTTCCCACATTAGTATATTTTTAAGGAAAACAACAACAACAAACCCTGGTGTATCAGTCAGGATGCCTGCAGCAGCAGGTAACAGAAAACCCTAAATTAAATTTAATACGTAAAATGAGCTGAGCAATAAAAGGCTTATTTTCTTCTCTAACAAGAGGTACAAAGGTCAGGCAGCTGCAGGATTGGTATTCCAGGAATCTGGTTTTGCTTCTTAGTAGCTGTCTTGGCTCTGACCTCTCTGTGTGTTGGCTGCATTCTCAGGCTGGTAATAAAATGGTTGTTATGAGAAATGAAACCTTTTCTAGAATGTCCTCAAAACACTTTCCCTCCCATCTTTGTTGGCCAGAAATGCTACCTGTTGCTACAAGTCCATGCCCAAACTAATCACTAGTAACAGGAATATGATGACCACGATTGATGTAGGTCAACAGTTAAGACCCAGCATGGTGGTCTGGTCTAGTCTTCCCTGAAACTTATCATCACATGGAAAAGGGTGGTGTTTTAGTCTGTTTAGTGCTACTATAACAGCATATCACAGACTGTGTAGCCTATAATCAAGATAAATTTATTTCTCACAGCCCAGATGCTGGGAAGTCCAAGATCAAGGTGCTGACATCTGGTAAGGGCTTTCTTGCAGTGTCATAACATGGCAGAAGGTATCATATGGGAGAAAGAGAGGAAGAGAGAAAGAGAGAGAGATAACTCATCTTTTTGTAAGGGGCCCACTCCCATGATAATGGCATTAATTCATTCATGAGGACAGAGCTCTCATGACCTAGTCACCTCTTAAAGGCCACACCTCTCATCATTGTAACATTGGGGATTACGTTTCTAACATATGAACTTTGGGAGACACATTCAAATGGTAGCAGGTGGATACCTAGAAAAAAAACTATTATATTAGAGGGGAATGAGAGAAGTATATGTATCCTACAACCCAGTTGAATATTAAAACTTAAAAACAGACCTCAATGGTTTTTACCATCTTTATTTTCTTTATGATTTCTTCTTTACTATTAGATTATTTCGATGTTTTAAAAGAGGATTGGGCTCTTTTTGTACCCATGAATGATGGCTACTTTTTTTTTTCTGGTTAGGAACAAACCTCACCTTAAATACTATGGAATCTTGGTGTTGGTAGATGACATTTTTGGTTCCAACTATTTGGGACAGATTCCAAAGTTCCATGATGTAATAATTTATGATTTTTTTGAAGTATAAAATTGAGTTGCAATTGCATGCCTTAAGAGTGTACTCTTCACTCAGGTAGTAAGTGAGCATAGCTACCAATTCAAAATCTATGTATAAAGATGTCTTTGGGTGGTTTATAAATAAAATTATCTTTATCTTTGGGTAAAGACTACTTTATGTAGGCATTGATAAATGGTGTTCATTACATTAGAGATCCGAGTCTCTTTAATCAAGGTCAATACTTTTTTTTTTTTTCTGCCTGGAGTTGGTTGTGATCATGGCTCCTTTACTCAGTAATCAAATCTTTTGCGGCCTACCTTTCTCCACTCTGCCTCATCCTGCCATGGTCACACCTAAATTTCCCTCATCAATTTGAATACTGGCTTTAAATTTGAAACTACTGGCCTTTAGGGAGTCAAATCTACACCTGGATTATTTCCCTCAGCCTTGGCCCTGGAAACTCCTTGTTTTCACTCTCTCCCAAACAACTGATGCTATTGAGGTCCCAAGGTTGCCTCATGGTCGAGTGTTTTTGAGTTGTGACACATTATGCAATTATCACTCACTAAATTTGCAGTGTCAATCAGTATTGCAGACACTTTCAACTAGTCAATATTAGGCTTAATTTCATATTATTTAAATATAATTGCACATAACAGTTACTTGAAGAAGCATTACATGATTCATTACGTATATTAGGGAAAAGTCATTACAATTCTCCACTGACATTTCACAATTTACTTTTAGTTACAACTAAGTGTATTAATATGTAGGTAATAATTTTAAAGTGTTACAACATTTTCTTGTTTTAAGTAAATTTTATCTTAGCATTTTCTAAATGGTTATTCTAGAATAGGTCTTATATTACATATTTCATAAATAGAAATGGAAGGGATGGTGTTTGCTAATGAATATTATTTGGTTCTTTCTATTCATTTTCGTCTTTAGGTAATACTGGTTCTTATTCTCTGACGCATAGATCAGTAATACAGGCATATAGATCTGGGACATAAGATATGGAGAACAACATTTTTCTTTGCTTCTCAGGGAGGCTTATGATCCATTCATCTCTATTCCCTTCTCTGTGTAGGTAAAAGAGTCTATTAGCATCAGTTAATTGATGCTGTGATAACCACCCCAAAATCTTCGTGACTTAGCACTATAAACATTTTTTTTCTCATTCATATGAAATCTGCTGTGGATCCAGTTTTCTTTCCATGGCAGCTCTCTACCACCTGATGAGACATCAGTGCTGACTCATAAATTATGGCTCTACCAGCTTAATACAAGACTTTTTTGGCTATCAGATAAAGAAATAAGAGTCTCCCATTGTCAAATGCTTTGGTCTGGAAGTGACACATATACTTCACCCCACTGGCCAGGTATGGTCTTATGATGCCATCTAAGAGAAGGGATCTAGAAGTACAATCTTCTATGTGACTGGGAGGTAGAGTAGAGTTGGAAAATGGTAAATGTTAGCAGCAATATCTACCTCAGAGAGGTACTTTGTAGGTTATAGAAAATTTTTCAGGAGACAGATGATCTCCAATTTTGCAACACTCAATATACAGATCATAGTAACTGTGTGAAAGTAAATAGGGCTACACCAATGAAATGTATGTGTTTTCTATACAAGAATAGAATAGGTAAGGGCAATAGAACATGTTAGAGTAAAATATATTTCAAATTCATTTCCTTAAATGATGGAATAGTACTATCAAAATAAAATATTTCTAATAATTTTATTATAGATAAATTCTATATTTTGTATTTTTGCATAAGGAGTAGCTGTAAACCAGCATTTTCCAAAGTGTGTTATATTTATGTTAAATGAAAATAAGAATTTTATAGTGAAGTATGGGAAACTCCTGGTTTCAAAAATTTCCTTATTACATGAAGATTTCTCAGAGTGTTTAATATGCTAATTTTCATTGGATGTCCTAAAGCAGATATAGTTTGAGGCATTTCTAAAATCTATAATCAGGAAATCTTTTTTCAAGGAGCATCTCTCTGGACCAATTAAGTAAAAGAATAATTCTGTGTAATGCTGCTCGGAAACTCTAGACTAGACATACCTTTAAAAACCTAATTAATGAACAAACTTTTGTAGTAAGAGTAAGGGCAAACCCCTAAAAACTTTACTCTAAAAGCTTGCCATGAATAAGTGTTAGGATGAATGTTTCTTACGGAGCTACTATGGGCACTAAATAAAATTTACTAAAAGAGTGATTTGACGAGAAAGTCATGACCTTAAAGTGCAAAGTATGTGTGTATAATGTTACCTTGCTTTTGTTTGTTATGAACACTAGGAAACTCCAGATTAAAGTTAGATATTGGTCCTAAAGACAGAATACTCATGATTTAAGAGACACAATAGGCATGCATCTTAGTGAACAAGAGCATAGAAGTCCTTCTTTTCTTATTCCTGGGGTGCTTATTAACTTCTGTGTTTGTCTGCCACCTGGAAAATGATATAAAATTATGAACATAAAAGGCTATTACTGGGGAAATTAGAAACTTCACCTAGATGGATTAAAAAAAAGGCAAAGATAATTGCGCCTACTCATTCATAGCTGGTGCTCTTCTTTCTTCATAAAGAAATTGAAATAATCTGAAAAGAACTCCCCAAGTTTCCCCATCATCCTTCGATAGCGGTGGCTTCACTTTCTCTGCCTTTCTGTAAGTCCCACTACCAGTAACAAACTATTAATATTCCCACTTACAGCTGACCCCTCCACTCTACACTAGATCACATCACTCAGGGCTTTCAAGGGCACTGCCCGAGAGATTATTTCCTTCTTCCTTCTTTTCCTATGTTACTTTTTTTTTTTCCTTTCCATTTAATAATGCCCCAGCGAACAAACCTGTTGCTATTTCTGTGAACAATTTTTTCTTTCGACCCCACTTTTTCAACCAATTGTGGTCTCATTTCTTTGCTCTCCTTTCTAGCAAAACTTTTCCTAAGAGTTTTCATTCCCACCATGCCACCGAAACTTCCCTTAGGGTTATCAATGAGCTGCACATTGTGCAAGCAATGTCAGATAATGAATAAATCGGTCATTTCTCAGACCTAATTTTACAGTTCAACACTTTCCTCCTTGATAGTCTTTCTTTACTTGTGTCCCAGAGCACTGATCTCTGGGTTTTTCTTCCCTCCACTGGTTGCTCTTTCTCAGTGTCTTTTGTTGATTCCTCTTCCTCTCCTTTGCATCTTCTCAGTTCTGGTTCTTTCTGTCCTCTCTCCCCTCTAGTTCTTTCTTATCTCCTCCTTTTCCTTCTTCTCCTTTTTGAATCTCTTCCCCTCCCTCTTCCCCATTCCCTTTCCCTTCCCTTCCTTCCTCTTCTCCTTTCATCACTTCCATTCTCTTCTACTCGTGGTTATATTCGTTCCTTTGGTGAACTCTTTTCATCCCATAGTTTTAACCATCAATATGCCTGCCACTTCCAAATTTTTATCTCCAGCCAAGATTCATATATTAAAAACTCCAGATTCATATATCCAACTGTCCACTTAACTCAACGTGTCTAATGTGGTATTATGGATATTCCAACTCCGACCTGCTCCAGCTCAGCTGATTGTAAAGCCGTCCTTCCAGTTGCTTAGGTTAAAACCCCAGAGTGATTCTTGATTTCTTTCATGCTCTTAGCACTCACATTCCATAGGCGATCCCACTGGCTTTACCTTCAATATATTTTCAGTATCTGACAGCTTCTTATCAACCCTAATATTAGTACCAGCATCATCTTTCATATGGATTATTAGGTAAAAGTAAGTTTTCATTCTTTACCCCTTATTAGTCTGTTATCAAGCCAGCAATGAGAGTTATTCTTTTTAAAGATACATGAGAACTTCTTATTTTTCTGCCTAAAGCCTTCCATTTACTCCCTCCCCATTCCCAGTAAAAGCTAAATCATTTACAATGAGTCTACAGAGTCCTACACAATCAGCTTACCTTCCCTTTACCTCACTGATTTTTATCTTTGACTGCTTTTCCTCTTTGTATTAGTCAGGGTTCTCTAGAGGGACAGAACTAACAGAGTATTTATTATAAATAAGGGACTTTATTAAGAAGAATTGACTCACATGATCACAAGGTGAAGTCCCATGATAGTCTGTCTGCAAGTTGAGGAGCAAGGCAGCCAGTGGTGGATCAATCTGTGGCCAAAGGCTCGAAAGCCCCTGGCAAACCGCTAGTATAAGTCCAAGACTCTAAAAGCTGAAGAACTTGGAGTCGTATGTTTCAGGGCAGGAAGCATCCAGCACAGGAGAAAGATGAAGGCCAGAAGACTCAGCAAGTCTATTCTTCCGTCTTCTCCTGCCTGCTTTATTCTAGCTGCACTGCCAGCTAATTAGATGGTGCCCACCCAGATTGAGGATGGGTCTGCCTCTCCCAGTCCACTGACTCAAATGTTAATCCCCTTTGGGAATACCTTCACAGAACATCCAGGAACAATACTTTGCATCTTTTAATCCAGTCAAGTTGACACTCAGTATTAACCATCACACCCTTCTTCATTCTGTACCAGCCAGATAGGAATCCTCACTCTTCCAGGAACATGCCAGGCATGCTTTCTCTTTAGGGCCTTTGCACTAGCAGGTCCCTCTGTTTGGAGCATTCTTCCATTATACAGTCAATCCCTTCGGCTTCTTCCAGTCTCGGCTCACCTGTCACCTCTTCAATGGGGCCTTTCTGGCCACCCTATTTAATATCACACTGTGTCCCTCCTCCCTCACACTCTCCATCCCTTTATCTTACTCTGTTTTTATTTTCACACAGCACTTATCACCTTATTTCATTACTTACTATTATTATCTGTTTCCTCCTGATAGAATATAAGCTACTTGGAGGTAGGGATCTCTCACTGTTGTGTCTCAAGTGCCTATATCTGTGACAGGTATAGGGTAAATTTTCCCTAACTATTTAGTGAATAAGTAAATTAGATGTCATATGTGTCTATCTCATATTTTGATTTTCTGAAACATTACAAAATCCTTTACTTACATGATAAAATAGATTCATCTGCATTGGGACGTCTTCCTTATACCAAATAAATGATATCTGTTCATAAAGATATTGTGATATAGGTTTAGTCATCCACAAAATTAAAAAAAAAAATTTTTTTTTGAGATGGAGTCTCACACTATAGCCCAGGCTGGAATGCAATGGTGTGATCTCGGCTCACTGTGACCTCCGCCTCCTGGGTTCAAGCGATTCTCCCACCTCAGCCTCCTGAGTAGCTGGGATTACAGGTGTACACCACCACACCTAGCTAATTTTTGTGTTTTTAGTACAGACAGGGTTTCGCCATGTTGGCCAGGCTGGTCTCAAACTCCTGGCCTCAGGTGATCCACCCACCTTGGCCTCCCAAAGTGCTGGGATTACAGGCATGAGCCATCGTGCCCGGCTCACAAAATGTTTTTTTAATCCCAAATGATAACATCTCTTTTTCTACAACTTTTCTATCATTATTTTTCTTCCAGACATTTTAGTGTGAGAAAATAATTTTCTGTTCAAATGCCATTGTCCAAACTGTCAGAGATACTATCTTATAAGGAATTATGATTGGAAGGAAACAAAATCAGTTTATATATCAACACTGGTGGATCTTGAGATACTTTGAAAACTAGGACACATCCCCTCAGTTATGAGATCAGAGGGGAACTTAAAAAAAAAAAGACTTTTATCTTGTTAGAAAGTTAAAATCAAGTGTGAACTCTTTTTATGTAGACACCATTTGTGTGAGTTTATTTTTTAAGGACTTTTATTTATCTTTTTTTTTTTTTTTTTTTTTTAGAGACAGGGACAGCTGGGCAGTGGCAGGATCATGATCATAGCTCACTGCAGTCTTGAACTCCTGGGCTCAAGCCATCCTTCAGCCTCAGCCTGGACTGCAAGGCACATGCCCCGATACCTGGCTAATTTTTAAATTTTTATCTTCTTTTTTTATGTAGAGACAGAGTCTCACTATGTTGCCCAAGCTGGTCTTGAATTCCTGGCCTCTGGTCTTGAATTCCTGGCCTCAAGTAACCCTTGCATCTCCACCTCCCAAAGTGCTGGGATTATAGGCATGAGCCACCATGCCCAACGAGGACCTTTAAAAGAGCAGCTCCTCCCTGCCTCAATTCCTCTGAGCTGCTTGTATTGGCACAGTGACATGCAATTGAAATTTCATCTTCAAGCCATAATAAATGGTATACTGAAAATTTCCCCTATTTGTTAGTTACAAACAAAACAATTTTGTCTTTTCCTCCACTTCCAAAATATTTTCAAATTGGTCATGTAGGAGGTCAAAAGAAATCTCTATGAATTCATGTTTAGACAATCTATAAAGTGTGATTCAGCTGGGACTGCTAATGGAAAAGACTGATGTGAACCTGATATCACCAATGGCCACTTTATGGGACCTGAAAAAGAGCTTCATAGAGGATTTCAGAGTCATTTAGCCCTAGATCCAGCTATGCCTGAAGCCATCTTTCCTTGAACACTTCAGTTATGTGAGACAAAAAAGTCTCCTTTTCACTTCAGCCAATTTGAATTGAATTCTAGCACTTGCCACTCACATGGACCCTTTATCAAGTGTCAAGAGCAACAAGGAGTTACACTGAGTTTCCCCAGAGAAGGAAGGAGAAAGACAGAAGCACAAGGGAAGCTAATGTTTAGATCGCAAGATAGAAACGTGCTGCCCAAGTGGAGAGAGAAATCCTCTGAGGTTGGGAGGACGCAGGGTGTCTGATTAATGAATGGCAGGGCTTTCCTCCCACTCAGTTGCCCTGGAGGATTCCGAAGAGATGGCACATGCATGCCTGTGATTTGTTCCTTAAGTGCCTCAGCCATTTTTTTTTTTTTTTGAGATGAAGTCCTGCTCTGTTGCCCAGGCTGGAGTGCAGTGGCGCGACCTCTGCTGGCTGTAAGCTCTGCCTCCCGGGTTCAGGCCATTCTCCTGCCTCAGCCTCCCGAGTAGCTGCGACTACAGGCGCCCGCCACCACGCCTGGCTAATTTTTTGTATTTTTAGTAGAGATGACGTTTCACCGTGTTAGCCAGCATGGTCTCGATCTTCTGACCAGGATGGTCTCAGTCTCCTGACTTTGTGATCCACCCGCCTCAGCCTCCCAAAGTGCTGGGATTACAGGCCTGAGCCACTGTGCCCCGCCAAGTGCCTCAGCCTGAAGAAGAGTAGTAATCCCTGTGACCAATCCTGTGATCAGTGTAGGGTATAGGGCTCCCCAAATATTGTGCCATGGCCTCCCCAAATATTGTGCCATGGCCTAACAGGCTTATCCAGTTGCCTCAGTGTGTTGTAAAATGTTTTTCATTTTTACTGTATTCCCAGATGTAAAAAAAGAGATTGGAAAGCACTAGAAGAGGATTGCCATGTGAGGTTTCTATCATAGGACTTGTAGCAGGCAAATCATCATCCCCCAAAGATGTCCAGGTCCTAATCCCTAGAACCTGCGAATATGTTGGGTTACCTGGCAAGGGGGAATTAAGGTTGCAGATGGAATTAAGTTTGTTAATCAGATGGCTTCAAAATAAGGAGATTATTCTGGATTATCCGTGTGGACCCAGTGTAATCACAAGGGTTTTTAAATGGGAAAGAGGGAAGCAGAAGAGTTAGAATCTCTGGGAGATGGCATCATCCTGAGAAAGACTGGAGCTGCCATTGCTGGCTTTGAATATGGAAGAAGGGGCCACTAACTGGGGAATGCAGGCAGCCTCTCGAAGCTGGAAAAGGTAAGAAAATGAATTCTCTCCTATGGTCTCTAGAAAGGAACATGGGCCTTCTTGACACCTTGACTTTAGACCAGTGAGGCCCACTGTGGACTTCTGACCTTCGGAACTATAATGTAATAAATTTATGTTGTTTTTTGTCCACTAAGTATGTGGCACATTGTTACAGCTGCAGTAGGAAACTCATAAAGTGTCCTATGGATGGAAGTTCTGTGCTTGATGGCAGTGCAGGCAACAACAAGAGGATCAGTAACAATGATGACAGATGTGGACTAAGGGTCAGGCCCGCCCAATTTTGCTATTATTGTGTTAGTCCCAGGATTCTTGTACATTTCTCAGGGGGATGGCAGGTGCATCCATAATGATGATATTGACCATCCCATCAGCAGGTAGGTGGGAGATCCAAACCGGATTTAAGTTGATTTGGAAAGTTAGGTTCTTGGACCAGAATGTCATGGAACAAATTTATACCCAATAATATGCCTTATCAATTATGTAACATCAATTTTGAATCTTATTCACTTATACTCTCTTGAAGTCACTTTTTGAACTAATTACCAATATCATGTCTTTTTTTTTTTTTTTTTTTTTTTTTTGAGACAGGATCTCATGCTGTTGCCCAGGCTGGTGTGCAGTGGTGTGATCTCAGCTCACTGCAACCTCTGCCTCCCTGGTTCAAGCAATTCTCATACCTCAGCCTCCTGAGTAGTGGGAATTACAGGTGTGTACCACCATGCCTAGCTAATTTTTGTATTTTTAGTAGAGACAGGGTTTTGCCATCTTGGCCAGGCTGGTCTCAGACTCTTGGCCTCAAGTGATCCGTCCACCTTGGCCTCCCAAATTGCTGGAATTACAGGTGTGAGCCACCACTCCCAGCCTGAATATCATGTCTTTGCAACTGTAGTCTGTCTTTTTTATTTTTTTGGAGAATTTCTACTACTTGAAGTTTATGCAATTCTCCCATTTGATGTTATTCTCAGCAGCAATAACACTACTTCATCTGTATTGTTAATTGTCACTACACTTTGGTGATCTCTTTTTCAACTTGCTTCCACTTTGAGCAGAACTCAATTAACTACAAAACTCGTCTCTTCTCCTATTGTTGACCACCCCTCCTACTTTTGTGAATGTCTTTAGGCTCAAAATCTCTTCATCCCTCCTTCCCTTTTCATTTCTGAGGACGTTCTGTTGTCTTGCTATATTAAAGGCACAGAACATCATAAAAGATTATGAATTTATTCTCTATTATGGTTATAACTGAACTTCTTACTCTCTAAACTCTGTTGTTGCAGTTTGTTTAAAGCTTTCTTTTTATTACACTCTCTGACTTTACTTTCTTCCTACTACTTTTCCACTGAATTATAAACACCACATTATTAAAAATAATTATCATTTTATTGAAGGCCTAAAGCTTTTAATTAGAAGTTGATTTGTAACAGTTTATGTAGTTTCTGCTGCATAATAAAAATGCAGAAATATTACATTCAATTTCATTTCAGAAAGAGGCATACTACTAATTGGCTAGAAAGCTCTTGTATTGGTGGTATGTAGTCCCATATTTGCCAAAGTCTCTTTTATTTTTCCGTTTACTTTGAGTAGTGATGGGAAACTGTAGACTAAACTCTCAGATACTTAATTTTATTTGTTGACTGCTACTGGGTGGTCAGTTGCTGTTTTTCACTTATCTTGAAGTATTTTCTATAATAAACTACCATGTAAAGAGTAACGTTGCAGTCTTAGTGCTATTATTTCTTATAAAAATCTCTTGGTATATATTGCCCTAATTGCAGTTTAAGATGAATCATTTGTTTTAATCAGCTGGATTAAAAAATATGTTGCCCAAGGGTGAAAACTTTTTTTTCAAAATTGTCAGATTCTTTATTTTTTTTCGCTATTACTAGGAAAGAAGATAAAATCACCCTTATTCTATTTAACTCACTGCCTGAGGGACAGGTTTTTTTTTTCATTTAATTTCGCTGATGTATTAGCATTTGTGACACAGCAGAAGCTGGAACATTACAAATGTCTGTAATTGTTTGCATTGCTGTAGGGAATATAATGTTGTTAATATCTATTACTGGGCTAAATGAATGAATTAAGTAGCCAGAAACAAATATGATTGTCAAGCATGATTTAGTTGGTGTATAGCTTTGGAACAGCTGCCAAATTTAATATGGAGGGTGAGGAGGGTTTCACATTTGCAATTACCAATGTTAGACACCTCTGCTTCCCCACTAGATGGGGGTCGTGCTTTGCTGTAAAACTGTGTACAGCCTGGATGCTGCAGTGTGGTGTAAAATGATCTACAGATTTTTTCTTTTCCTTGTATGTTCCGTTGCTGTCTTTCTATTGTTAGCTATTATTTGTGCCTCGTGCATGCTTTTGCCCTTTGGAGTGGGCTATAAAAGAGAGGATTAAATCAGAAGGAGGGACCAGAGGGTAGAACCAGTGCTAGCCTAAGTTCCACTGTGGAAAGACTGAGATTTTCTTTCTATTTTCCTCACTGGTTTCCCCTGCCTTGCTTTTGGGTATATGGTTGTGCCTGGTTGCCTGGGGCTTGTCTTCCTTGGGTGCACCTGGTATGTTTTGAAATATACCTTTGCAGTGTCCTGTTTCCTCATATAGATTTGTATTCCTATTTGGGTTCACCTAATACTGAACTCATTGAGCAGTTTTTATATATTAGGTACAGTGCCAGGCATTTTCACATGAGCCGTCTCATTCTCACAATTCTGTGGAGCAGAGGTTATGATCCATGTTTCAGCCAGGTGGCAGTTAGCTATTCTGGAAATGTAATATGCTAAACATGTCTTCTAAATTGGCATGCTTGTGGACATTTCCACAATATTTCAATATTGTGGCCCAATAAATTTAGAGTATGTGGGGACAGACATTATTAAAAAGCCCTATTTACTGTTGGACTTCCTTGAATCTTTAACAGTGACTTCTGGCCATTGAAAGTCCTCACCCTGTCACTCATCCCATTAATGATATTTCTGCTACCTTCAGATGCAAAACCCTTCCTTATGTGTCTGTGGTGTCTACAGACTTCCTAATATAGAACAAACTTTCTTCTGGAAGATCAAGTGTTCCCATTAAAAATGCTACTCAGAAAACCACTAGTTCTAGCTAGCATCTTCACAGCACTTATGGGGAAGAAAGAGACCAGCAGGGAGCCAAATCCCCAGAACAGCAGGTGAATTGTCAATCTTCTTGGCAGGAAGTAGGATGGAAGCAACCAACAATGGATCTCTATTGTGTTACTTTTCTTTTCTTTTTTCCTTTTTTTTTGAGACACAGTCCAGCTCTGTCGCCCAGGCTGGAGTGCAATGGCGTGATCTTGGCTCACTGCAACCTCCGCCTCCCAGGTTCAACCAGTTCTTCTGCTTCAGCCTCGTGAGTAGCTGGTACTACAGGCACACATCACCATGCCCGGCTAATTTTTTTTTGTATTTTTGTAGAGACGGGGTTTTGTCATGTTGGCCAGGCTGGTCTTGAACTCCTGACATCAGGTGATCTGCCCGCCTGGGCCTCCCAAAGTGTTGAGATTATAGGCATGAGCCACCGTGCCTGGCCTTGTGTCACTTTTCATGGCATATATATTAGGAGGTCAGTATCTTCTGGTACTTCATCAGGTTTAATGACTGGCATTACCTGGAAAGTTCTTCTCCTCTAATATCAATTCCTAGATATTGTTGTCCTGAATTCCCAGGTTGTCCTGAATCTAATAGATATATTTATTAGAGATCATGGATATTAACATATACTTTCTCATCTAAGGGCTGAATTGTGTGAGCTATTAAACAATTATGTTTCAGTAAATCAAATACTGCATTTCACAGTCAGGCTTATGGATATGAGGAAAATAAAGCTGTGAGCTTCCCATTTCTCCAAGGACAAGGATCTTTGGAGCTCTGTATCTAGAAATGCTGGAGTCATCTTCAGATAAGACCTAACATCAGTACCCTCACTGACTGCCTGACTTGATGCTGGGCTTAGCTCACAGGCTCTTTTTCCTCTCCTTGGTCCTTTCCTCTCTCTTGTTCTCCCTCCCCTCCTCCCTCCCCTCCCCTCCCCTCCTTTACCCCCCCTCCCCCTCCCTTTCCCCTCCCTTCCCCCTCCTCTTCCCCTCTCCCTCCCTCCCTCTCCCTCCCTCCCCCCTCCCCTCCCTCCCTCCCCTCCCTCCCTTCAACTTCCTTTCCTTTCCTTTCCTCCTTTCCTTCCTTTCTTCTCTCTCTTTCTCTCTTTTTCTCTTTCTTTCTTTCTTTCTCTTCTTCCTCCTTTCTTTCTTTCTTTTCTTCTTTGCCTCTCTTTCTCTTCTTTCTTCTTTCTTCTTCTCTTTCTTTCTTTCTTCTTTCTTTCCTTCCTTCTCTTCCTTCCTCCCCTTCCTTCCTTCCTTCCTTCCTTTCCTTCCTTCTTTCTTTCTTTCTTCTTTTTTTCCCAAGGGGCCTTTTGGCCTTCTTTGCCCCTTAAGTTTGGTTGGTACCAATGCACTTCACAGATTTCAGTGGTGAATCTTGAGATAAAGTGTTGGAGTTGTGATCCCTTCTTTCTTAGAAGGCCTCTGAGCTACTTGCGCAAATTTGTTCACATCCTCCAGGACACTTCAGAAGTCTCTCTTTGCCACAACCTCCATCGTATACATGTATATTGTTTATTATATTTCTGCATCATTGGATATCTCATTATCAAAAGCCCCAAACAAGCAAAAACAACTTCTTGTAACAGGATACTATATGCAACACTTCTTGTTGTGTCAGAGGAAGGCTGAGGTCACAAAGGCTGGGAGCAATACAGCAGTGTCAAGTACTTCTACAGTCTAAAGCAAAGGACCAGATATGCAAAGACAGGCGACCTCTAGTTCTGCTGCCATTGTTCCAATGTCCACTTCTGGACTACAGAAAAGAAGCAAGGAAGATGCAGAGTAAGGATGACTTTGTAGGCACTTAACCTGGCTCTGCTGTCCCCACCCAACATGCACTTCAGGAAAACTGAAATCTGACTGCTGTTGAAAGATCTCATGGGAGAGGGTATGGCTAGAGCTGTCCTGGGACTTTGGGGAAGGAGACAGGACTGTGCTGAGGATGGCCTCTTCTTCCAGGGTTTGGGAAGCAGGGGTGCATCGGTATCTGACTAGATATGGATACTGTGGAAGGTAACTGGACTGGGTTGCCTTGAGAGGGTCTTCATCCCAGAGGAATGCTTCGTTGATCAAAGTGACCCCAACGTAAGAGCAGAACACTGGGAACAAGGGGGCTGAGCAGGAAGTCGAACAGCACCTGCTGGAGGAGTCCCCCAGCATCAAGGGAACTACAGAGAAGAGATCCTTTGAGTCATGGGAAGTGGTCTCTAAAGATACTACTGAGTCCTCTACAACAGTTCTCTTGGGCCATTTTCTCAGCCCAGTGGGCCCCAAAGCAAGATTACAACTGTACCCAGATGTAAAGGCTTTTGGGACCTTCTCGCTCCTCGTCTCACTGTGGATCCATCCAGAGGTCCCAGAGTGTCATACCAAGTATAGCAAGGATGAGAAAGAAGTTGGCCACGTTCTGCACTTCTCCACTGCAGGATTTTTGGCCTGAGAAAGGAAGAAGAGGGTAAAACTGAATAAAAGACTAAAGTGTTAATAGTAAATTTGGTCAGATATTTTATTGCCTAAAATGCTCAGAGGGCTTTAAATTACCTGAGACTGACCTGAATATATACAGGACCTGCTTAGGGTTTCCTTCAAGGACACAGAAGAGCAAGCCGTGAGAGCCAGTGTCAATCACTGAGGGGAGCAGGAATGGCTGCCTTCTGCTTGAGTTCTTTGAACTTGTCAATCTGTCACAAGGAAATCACATTAATGGGATGTTTTTCTGCTACAAATAACTTTTGTTTTCACATTTTAATTACAGGGCTAGATTTTCTTGATTTCTAAATTCTTCGAAGACCTGGGCAAAAAGGAAAATAAAAAGTAATGTTGTTTCAAAAAATGTCCTTGAAATTCCAAGCAGCCTGTTAGTTGGGAGAGGTGGGGTAGAAAGGAGAGACCAGGTATATTTGTCCCCATACTTCCTGCGACATGACCAAACTGGACCCATGGGTCCAGTTCGTCCAACAACGAATTCTGAACCCTGTAGATGTTTTGTTCTACTGGGAGGCACTACTCAGGAGGCATTGACTGTTACAAAGTAGCTGAGACTGGTCTGATTTCCTCTGGCAACAATGTCCTAAGGAAAATCTCCGGGAGGTGCTGGGTCTGTTTACTACCTTTATTGCAGTCCTGGTATCACCAGTGAGTGCAGATGTCCAAACTCATCAAAGTGCACTCATTCAGCATGTGCAGTTCTTTGTGCATCTATATCTCAATCGAACACTTGCTGGTGGGCAAAGTGAGTAAATCCAGGGCCTGGGAGTGAATTTAAAAAAATTTTGCATAGATTTATTCTTTCCGTGCTTTTCAGAAATCAGAATTATAAGATTTAGAAAGAGTTGCAGAGATAGACTTTCACAACTCAGTTTACCAACTGTCTTTTTTTAAATCAGAGCGGTTCCTCCTCACCTTTTATCATATAGATAGTTTTGAAGTCGGAAGGAAGAGCACTAAGATTTGCAACTTAAAAGAAATGTTCATCGTTTCTTTCTATCTTGTTGTCCAACTCTTTCTTCCTTGGACCTTCCCATGGAAAACACAGCAGTACCTAGTTGCCACCTCCTATTTCCCCAGCTTTCTCAGTAGTGGAAATTAATTCTAATTTAGCGCTTTTAATGAACTTACTAATTTGTTCAGAAAATGTATTCATAAACTTCTACAACCAGGGCCTACCCTTAAGCAATTAAAGATGTAAAAAATGAACATTTTCTGGCCTATAATGACTGAATAAAGTAGCTCAGGGCCTAAGGGGAAAGGGAGGCTCCCCTATCCAGCACTAACCAGCAATATTAATTGATAATCCTTAGCAGTTATCCTTAATTAAACCTCATAACACTCTTGTGGGGGAAGTTTTTTGTTGTTGTTGTTCAGATGAGGAAACTATCCAAAAAAAGCAAAATGGTAAAGTACCTGCTTAAGCCTTTGGCTTTTTGGTCATGTCGCGGGAAGTATGGGGACAAATATACCTGGTCTCTCCTTTCTACCCCTCCTTCTCCCAACTAAAAGGCTGCTTGGAATTTCAAAGATATTTTTTGAAACAACATTACTTTTATTTTCCTTTTGCCTGGGTCTTTGAAGAATTTAGAAATCAAGAAAAATCTAGCCCTGTAATTAAAATGTGAAAACAAAAGTTATTTGTAGCAGAAAAACATCCCATTAATGTGATTTCCTTGTGACAGATTGACAAGTTCAAAGCAGTAATGCATGTTGCCATGGGCACCAGATTCTATTTGCTTGGCTGGTTCATTTTACTTAGCTGCTGAAGGAGTAGAGTCGCATTCAGCCAGGGATCACTGAGCATTGTAAGAATAGATTTGTAATTTTTATGTATACCTTCTCTTTATAAATCTATACAGATAACAACTGTGAACAGCTTACAGTCACTTTAGGGGCAGAGTTTTCAGAATCTCTTAGGAATATAGACTGGAAAACCAGGGGGCAGGGAGTGCTTCTTCTCCCTTCTCATGCATCTCATCCGTAAGAGGCTGTAAATAAATATTTGTAAAAAAGATGGGGGATGGATGAATGGTGACTCATTGTCATGTGCTAGCTACCTCAATTAAACTTCGGATTTGCGGTGGCAGGGGTTGGGGGGTGTTGAGGCAGAAATTGTGATGAAGCAAAGAAAAGGCAGGGGAAAGAGGAATATCAGAGAAGCAAGCAAACATTCTGGAGTGGCTTATAATCATTCAGACACAGGGACATAGAATTAAATCTGTCTTGGTGCAGAGGAAGAGGGAGAGAGGGCAAGAGTGAGTGAAACAGATAGAAACCCTAAGACCACTGGAGTCAAATACACAAAAGCAGTTATGCTGATGATGTTCTAATGTCAACTCTCATCTCTCTTCCTTCATTAGGTGCTTAGAGCACCTAACAGGGAGTAAGAAATGGGGGAAAAACTTGCCCTATCTGGAGGTGCAGGAGTGGTTCCTTGGCGCTGAACCAAAGAATGAAGTTTTGCTTCATTTGTTTCAGGTTATCAGGGCCAGGTGACTTTCGCTTTGAATTATGCATTTTTCCTTCCCTGACAAATGAAGCCTCCTGCCAATGCCTTCAAATCAGGAAAGGCTCCTGCTTCTCACATGCAGCAGCAGGCATTTCACAATTTAAAATGATGGGTCCAGAACTGCAGTGAAAGTGGCAATATTTCATAGTGATTTTCTCCCTTCCTTCTCACTCCTACCCCCATGTTCAGTGTTGTCTAAGCAAATTCTGGCAGTGTCTTTTGTATCTGCATCATGCTTAAGTAAGCAAAAGACAGGGGAAAGCAAATGTCTTCCAAATCTTCATTTATCATGAACACAAATTGTAGCCTCAGCTCTTTTGCTTGATGCAAATAAGCTGACAGATGTGTATCACTGGCAGCAAATCTTATAACTGACATGGCCCCAACTGCCGCTAAACATATATCTATATTTTTCCTGGGAAGTGATAAGACTGGGAAGGAAAATTAATTGGTGTTAATGCTCCCTGACCTCTCGGCTCCACTTCCTCCTCTGCTTCATTCCTTCCATGCACCTTTTCAGAGCTCCAGTCTCCAGAGGGCTAATGGCTTGGCTGTCCCCAGGGTTCAGGGTAATCCTTCTCAGTTTACCTGAATTTCAGGCTATTCTTCCTCTCCTTCATGCATTTTCTCTTCAACTCCCCCAACCACCAACTGCCACCAGTTACTCATCTTTTTCAGTTATGCTCTGGCCCTTGTAGGTAAATGATTGATAATGATTTCTGAGTGTCTGCTAATTCACAAGTATTAATAGACAATAATAAAATCGAGTATTGTTCTTTAAACATTCCCACTAAAATCCTCTAATGATAGAAAAAAGTGAATGAGTATCTCTAAAGGGACTCAGAGAGATAGGATGGAAGGTAAATTAGTCAGTTCTCATGCTGCTATAAAGAAATACCCAAGACTGGCTGATTTATAAAGAAAAGAGGTTTAATTGACTCAGTTCTGCATGGCTTGGGAGGTCTCAGGAAACTTACAATCATGGCAGAAGGCACTTCTTCACAGGGTGGCAGGAGAGAGAATGGGTACAAGCAGGGGAAATTCCAGACGCTTATAAAACCATCAGATCTTGTGAGACTCACTCACTATTATAAGAACAGCAAGGGGGAAAGTACCTCCATGATCCAATTACCTCCACCTGGTCCCATCCTAGACATGTGAGGATTATGGGTATTATAATTCAAGATGAGATTTTGGGTGGGGACACAGCCAAAATCTGACACAGCCATATCAGGAGGTAAGGGAATAAGTCTAGGGGAAAGAAGACTTGGGGGAAAGAAGTCTTGAGAGAAAGTTCTTAAAATCTGTTTTAAATTGCCTATCCTTTAAATTACTTGGCCTCGCCCTTCTAAAATTTCCAGAAAAATTCACTTTGTAGACAGACAGGCCTTATTCATCCTGTGCTTTTGCAACACACCTGGCACACTGCTGTGTACTTCTGAAGGTGTGCAGAGGTAAACCTTTAATTCAAACAAATAAATCTCCATTTATTATTGATCCTAGCCTTTAACAACTTTTATTAGTATAAGTTTATATCACAAAGGTAATATTTGCTTTTTTTCTTCAAATAACACCAAAGAGTGCCAAGAAAAATGTTCTCTCTTCTTAACTCCATTCTTTTAGAGATAAACACTAATAATAATTGGCTATTCTTTCAGACTTTAAAAAATGCATATCATTACACAGTCTATAATTTATTCTGAAATACTTAAGTATCTGTATTTTAGCTTTAATCAATACCTTATGGCTGATTAGTTAAGCTTTGACATACCCTAGTCAAGACAAATACTCCAGAGATGGTTAGTTACCAATAAAAAACTAATTAGAAGGCCACCCTCTAGAATAACCACCACTGCAAGCTTTCCAGTTATTTATTTATTTATTTAATATAATGGATATTAGAGATTTTTTTCCTTAGTAAAATTACTAGAGATTAAGTTTTGTGAATTGGCCAGAAATATTATATAGGCACTCCTGTCCTTGGTGAATAGGGAACAAGAGTCTAGTTAAGTCAAATTCTATACACTTTGCATGGCATATTAGGTATAAGAGTCCATTCTGTCCTCTGTGCATTTAAAAAGGGAGAATTTTATCATTTACTTCCAACTAGGTTTACTGAGTACTGTAGGTAGACTATTGTCACATCTGCCTCTGATGAACCTTTAATACAAGGTCAGTTGGAGTGTCTAAAGGAACAGAGAACTGGCACTTGGTCTTACAAGGGGATATGTTTGTGCCTGCCTGCTAATAAAATTTTTGTTCCCTCAGCAAAAGTCCATCTGAGACTTGCTTTCATTGCACTGCCTCGTGAGGAGTTGTAGGAGAAGACATCATAACTATTCCTCACTTCTGACTGTTAGAGGCAATAGCTGTCTGTCAAGAACAATCTGAGGATTGTGCACAAATTGATTTGGGTTAGTTTCAAACACATGTATAGTAATATGAATAAATAATAAACATACATGAAAATATATGCTCCTCTATAAAACAACAAAAAACGCGACTGTACAATATATACTGTCTGCTCAAAATCTGTTGCGGGGTAAATCTCTAACTGTGGGAATTTTGGGTACCTGCAGGATACTGGTGAAAGTGATTTTTGGGTAAGATGGACTTCCATAAAATCTCAAATTTCTATCATCCAAGTGAATGTTTGTTCTGCTGATGAGTTGAATCATCTCTTCACAGTAGGCCAGGCATTTAATTATTATTATTATTATTTTTGAGATGGAGTCTCACTTGGTTGCTCAGGCTGGAGTGCAGTGTCACAAACTCGGCTCACTGCAACCTCCACCTTCTAGGGTCAGGTGATTCCCCTGCCTCAGCCTCCTGAGTAGCTGGGATTACAGGCACAATAACCACACCTAATTTTTGTATTTTTAGTAGAGATGGGGTTTCACCGTGTTGGCCAGGCTGATCTCGAACTCCTGAACTCTGGTGATCCTCCTGACTTGGCCTCCCAAAGTGTTGGGATTATAGGTGTGAGCCACAGTGCCTGGCCTGGAATTTAAAAATATTTTTTTATTTTCTGATTTTCATAGTACAATGCATTCATCATGGAAAGATTGGAAAAATAATCTTTCTTTGAGAAGAATATTAAAATCATCCATAACTTCCCCATTGGGAGATATGTTATTGACAATTTGATGTGTTTCCTTCCAGTATGAGTGTATGTGTGTAGATATCTTATAAATAAAATCAAACTGCAGGTACAGTTTTCTATCATGATTCTTTTACTTAACATTATATACTAAGCATTTCCCTAGTTCATTAAAATGACTTGAAAGCATAATTCTATGGTTGTCTAATAATTCCATCATACAGATAGCAGTAAACATTTCCCTGTCATTGGACATGTAGATATCTAGATATTTATTTATTTATTTAGACAAGGTTTCACTCTGTCACCCAGCTGGAGTGCACTGGTAGGATCTTGGCGCACTGCAGCCTTGACCTCTAGGGCGCAAGTGATTTTCCCACCTCAGCCTCCTGAATAGCTGAGACTACAGGTGTGCCCCACCGTGCTCAGGTTAGTTTTGCTTACTTTTTGGAGAGACGAGGTCTTACTACGTTGCCCAGGCCGGTCTCCAACTTGCGGACTCAGTAATCCTTCCACCGCAGCCTCCCATAGTGCTGAGGTGTGAACCACCATGGTTGGCCTAGATTTTTTGTTTTAACGTGATCATGTTGTGATGTATCTTAGTATGGAAAGCTTTACTCTTCTCTCTAATGGCAGAATCCTGGGTATTGTTTGGAAAGCATAGTATAACCTGTTTCAACCTGCTCATTCATCTATTATCCTTCAAAAAGTCAGCAGAAAACTCTGTGACCTCATGCTCTGCCATTTAGACATATTTAAAAGGCTTTTAGAAAAAAAAATTAGGATGTTCTAAATACATGTTAGAAGCTATGCTTAAAAAAAAAAAAAAAAAAAAAACAAAACAAAGAAAATGTCTTTTTTGTTCTCTTCCTAGTTCTATGAAGTGCTGGCTTTCAAATCCAGTCTGACTTCACTACCACAGGAGCTTTTTGCTCAGGCTTCTGTTCTGGCTCCATTCTCTCCCTGCCATTATAATGCCATCCACTGCAGCACTATCTCTTCAATCAGTGGGTTCATCCTTTCCTCCCTCACTTCTATTTTCTTGAGGGGAATAAGTATTTTTTTTTTTTCTTTTTTTAGACAGAGTCTCGCTCTGTTGCTTAGGCTGGAGTGCAGTGGTGCAATCTCGGCTCACTGCAACCTCCACCTCCCAGATTCAAGCGATTTTCCTGCCTCAGCCTCCCAAGTAGCTGGGACTGCAGGCGGGCACCACCATGACTGGCTAATTTTTGTATTTTTAGTAGAGATGGGGTTTCACCATGTTGGCCAGGCTAGTCTCGAACTCCTGACCTCAGATGATCCACCTGCCTTGGCATCCCAAAGTGCTGGGATTACAGGCATGAGCCACCGTACCTGGCCGGAAATAAGCATTTAATACTTATGTGTGATGCCCAGCAGATGCTAATAGTATTCATGGAGAGTCCCAGTCCCAGGCTCTACGGAGTAGGGGTGAGGTAGAGCTAACCATCCTGTTTCACAGAGAAGCAGAGGGATTCACAGCTGTTCTCTGACAGCCCTCATGTCTCATGAGTCTGTGAAGTGACAGTTTCCATGGGCTCAGAGTAGATGTTGTGAAGCTTTCTAGAGTCCTCTGACCCTGGAAGCTGCTAATTAAAGTGCCACTAAGATGCTTCCAGCGACTCTGAGCTAGTTACATGTACATTTTAAAGAGCTGACCTTCCCCCTTTTTGTCTGTCGTACCCCACTGTGAGTGCTGTGGGTGGTCAGCAAATAATAACAGTTAATAACTCTCTCCTATTCTTTCAAAGCTCTACAGAAATGCAAATTGCTGCCTTCAGAAGGAAGCACACAGGCCTATGAATTTTATATCAGCAGGGATTACCAATGAGTCATGCTGGATGTTGTAAAAACTATTCAGGTAGGCAGGCAAGCACTGCAATAAGAGAATAGGATGGGGAGTGCCTCCCTTTCCTGAATGTTCAATTATTGAAGTGCACGCGCGCGTGGGTATACACACACAACCACACATGCCCAACTCACAAAAATAGACAATTATATAAAATATATGCCAAAATCTCCACAGGAAGGAAAGCTAAATTCTTTAAAACCAAATGCTTATCACACTGCCAAAGAGAAGTAAATCTGTAAAGTGGTAAGCAGTGTTAATACGTGGGTGAGTGCCAGAACACATGCAGATGTGTGTTATTTATGCCGTTAATTGTTATTTCCAGTAGGTGTCTGGCTGTCAGTGCACATGAGTTAAGTACCGTAAAATAACAGCTATCACACATCTTACAAGAACAACAGGGAGTCAATATACGTGGCAGTATAAATCTGATTACCTTAGATAGTAAGGAAAAGAGAAAGAACGCAAAACCAGATGAGCCTATGGCTGTAATTTAAAAAACAAATTATCCCATTTGAATATGTTCTATAGTAATTATGCATTTACACTGAGTACACTAAGAGAAAAGCCATCTTGGAAGAACAGAGCCAATTTGGGTAACTGCAGTGAATTCTTATAATTTTATGTTGTCTTGGCATCCATTTTGAATACAAATTTAAGTTTGTTATACCAGAAGCAGAGCCCAATCACCCTTGGCACAGTTTCTGGTTCTACACCACACCCAAATGGCTCAAGACGTGGCCAGAGATAAGAACCTAGAGGCATCTCTTCTGCATACCAGGGCTCCCTGCTTTCTCACTGATTCTTTTAAATGAACCAGTAGGGCATTTGCCTGTGAACTGAAAGTGCCCCACACCCTATTCCTTTGTATATACTGCTGGCTGCCCTCTCTCTCTCTCTCTGCCTGACTCTTCGTTCTTGCCTGACGTGACCCAGGGGTGAGGACTGTTCTTGACTCATTGTGCCTTCCCTATTCAGTATATAAATAAATCAGTATATAAATAAAAATCTTGGAACTTGTTTCCTATGGTGGTGGTATACTGGATTTGCACCTTCCATCTGAAGAACCAGGGACTGCCCCAGGCTGGGTTTTCCCTAGGAAGCCAGGGAGAGCTCAAGGTTGGGCTCCCAGCGCCAGGGCAATGGTTGGGCAGGCATAACCTGGACACAGGTCGGACAAGAGCCACAGGGCATCTGCTGGCTTAAACAAGTTTCCCATGTAACGGACCATCTCTCTCCCCACTTTTGGTCACTGGGCAGACTACTAGGCACTAGGCCATCAGCCAAGCAAAAGAAGCATCCCCTGAAAGGCCCACTGTAAACACCCACATAGAGCTTCCCTGCATTTCCCATTAGGGCAGGATTGCTGGCTGCCCTAGTGCTGGAATCCCAGTTTAGCTGGGGGCTCTCAGCTAAAAGTTTCTCTTAATTCTTAAAGGAACAAATAAAAGGGGGAGAATAAGTGAGAGAATGAATGAGAATGAAAAAAAGGTATAGAACCAGTTGGTCAGTGACATTTTCTAGTGAAACACATATGGGATGCAAGAAAAAGACTCAGAAAAGCCTTGGGTGTAAATGTTGAAAGGATCTTGAATGATCTGGCAGGAGAAGATGCGCCAGCAGGGCTTACTGTATAGCTCGGAAGGATGGTGATGAGGACACCACAGACTGAGATAGTTTACAAAGGCTTAATGGAGCTCAGATATTTGAGGAAAATAATAATAAAAAAAGATTAACAAGATTCAACTGAGACAAGTGAACACAAACACATCTGGATAAAGTAATCTTAAATAAAGATACTCAGATGGAGAAAAAAATGTGTCAAGCCTGGACCTGGAGTAAAAGCAGACAGAAAAATTTTGAGTTGCAAGGGATTACAACAGCTCAGAAAGGTGAGAATTCCCTTCTGTGGTTTTCAACGCAGTGGTGTCTCTTTATGAAACCTTGATAAAGGATTTCATGTCTCTTTACAAACACAATGAGATCCTCATTACATATCTGAATAAATGAACCATGCCTACAACATAGAATGCATTTTGAGGTTTGTGAATATGCAAAATGTGGCTGAAACTGTTCTAACTCCATCATTTCTAGTCAAATAATTTTATAGAAACTTGTTTATCCCAAACTATAATTTTCAGATTGTAAAGAACTATTTAATAACAATCACATTTACTATGTGCTGGGCACTCTTGTAAACACTTTACATATTTAAGTAAATAAATCCGCATAACAAGCCCCCTCAATAGGTGCAACTGTCCTCCCACTTTCAGCAGATGAAGAATCCAAGTCACAGAGAGCTTAACGACCTTCCCAAGGTCATACATTGAATAAATGGTGATTCAGGGATTCAAACCCAGGCAGGGGATCTCCAGAGTTCATGCTCCTTTAGCAGTACACTAGACTCCCTGTGTGTGGCAGAAAAGAAGTTGACTAGATAATTCCCTTTAGTCTGGAGGATAGACTTGATCTGTGAATGAGACTAGAAGGGCCAATGAGATATCCCCAGCCTCTACCATTCATCTGGGACTATATCTTCCTGTCTACTCACTTCCAAATATCCAGTTCCCCCTTAAAGGTAATCTCTGTGGCCTGCAGGACATGGGGACATGGGGTCTCATGTTATATTTTGTGCTCCAGCACCTGGACATGCATCATCTTTGGCCCATTTAGCAGGAGTGGTCATGGAGAGACACAGACACGCTGAAGACTATGAAGAGCCTATATAGAGCTAAGAATTTCTTATGGCTTTTGTGATTTGATTGAGAAATTAGAACTGTAGCTAATTTTAGGAGAGTGTTTAAAGTGACCACTGTAGATAATTTTTGAAAATTCTCTGTGTAAACATATATAACTATACTACATGTTACTTATAAAACATTCATTTCTTTGGGGACACAATTTGTCTCCCCGGAAACTTGAAGCATAGATGGTTGCCCCCATTACTGTGCTTTTAAGGGATACATAAGATTATGATTACATCATAATACATTTTTCACTGGGCTGCCATTGTGCTCTTCTTTTTTCCTCTCTGGCGGAAGTCTCTTATAAGTAGAGTCACTACTTTTTTTAGACAATAAAAGCATACTGCCTCTGGAAGATCATTGTTTAAATCCAAACTCAAAGTAGGATGAGTCTTGTAACTGATCAAATTTCCCTCTGTGCATTGGCAGCCATGAGCCTCCGAGCCAGAGTTGTGATCCAGTCCTAGTAAGTATATCATCATCCTTTATTGTCTGAACATCTCTCCTGTCCTTATCATTTGCCCAGTTTCTTTCTTTCTTTCTCTTTCTTTCTTTCTTTCCTTCTTTCTTTCTTTCTTTCTTTCTTTCTTTCTTTCTTTCTTTCTTTCTTTCTTTCTTTCTTTCTTTCTTTCTTTCTCTCTCTCTCTCTCTCTCTCTCTCTCTTTCTTTCTTTTCTTTCTTTCTTTCTTTCTTTCTTTTTGAGATGGATTCTTACTCTGTCGCCCAGGTTGGAGTGCCGTGGCGCGATCTCTGCTCACTGCAGCCTCTGCCTCCCACGTTCCAGTGATTCTCCTGCCTCAGCCTCCTGGATAGCTGGGATTACAGGCACCCGCTACCATGCCCGGCTAATTTTTGTATTTTTAACATAGACGGGGTTTCACCATGTTGGCCATGCTGGTCTCGAACTCCTGATCTCAGGTGATCTGCCTGCCTCGGCCTCCCAAAGTGTTGGGATTATAGGTGTGAGCCACCGCGCCCGGCCCATTTGCCCAATTTCTTGACTTACTGTTTTACTGGTATGTGCTGAATTGTATCCCTTTAAGATTCATATGTCGAAGTCATAACCCCTGGTATTTCAGAATGTGACTGTATTTGGAAATAGGATCTTTAAAGAGGTAATGAAATTAAAGTGAGATCATTAGGGTGGGCTCTAATCCAATATGACCAGTGGTGTCTTATAAGAAGAGATTAGGAAACAGATTACAGAAAAAAGACCATGTCAGGACACAGGTAGAAGGCAGTCATCTATAAGGCAGAAAGAGAGGCCTCACTGGAAATCAACCCCAATGGCACCTTGGTCTTGGACTTATAGCCTCCGAAATTGTGAGAAAATAAATTTCTCTTGTTTGAGCCTCTCAGTCTGTGGTATGTTATTATGGCAGCCTGTTATGGACTAAATTATGTTCCCCCAAAATTCATACATTGAAACCCTAACCTCCAGTGTAGACTGGATTTGGGGATAGGGACTTTAGGGAGGTAATTAAGAAGGGTGGGTCCCTAATCTGATAGGACTGGTGACATAATAAGAAAAGGAAGAAACACCAAGAGAGCTCTCTCTTTCCATGTAGAGAAGAAGCCAAGTGACGACGCAGTAGGAAGCCACCTATAAGCTAGGAAGAGATTCCTCACTAGAAACCAGTCCCAATGGCACTTTGATCTTGGACTTTCAGTCTCCAGAACTGTGTGAAGGTAAATTTCTGTTATGTAATTCACCTAGACTGTGGTATTTTGTGTTGGCCCTAGCAGACTAACATACAGTCCTAGCAAACAAATACATTTACCTTGTTCTATTGTTTGGATATTTTTAGAGGTGCCTTAAATCTTCGTTGGAGCAAACCATGTTTGTGTTTATCTCATTTGTAAATATGAAGAGAAAGAAGTAAGTGTTAGCCTGTTTTAAACTGCAAATACAGTGATTATAAAAAAGGTATCAAAATGTGAAAGCCAGCAAAGTGTGGCTAAAAGAATGTTTCTATAAATTAATACACTTCATTCTCTTAAGCAAAATTAAGTATTAACCTCATAATTATTAAACTCAAATTTTTCTGAGTGAAGCTTATGGTTAAATAAGCCAATAAAAACGAACCCTGCTTTTTTGGGGCAGAGGGTAACTTGGAGAAGATGGACCAGAAAACTGAGCTTGAGTCTCAACCTGGCACTGCTGTGTTTCTGCCATTCGGAGAAGCTGACTGGCCTCTTCAGCTCTTGCATGGGAGTGTTAGTGGTGACTCAGTCGCCCACGGACGGTCCAAAAAAAAAAAAAAAAAACCCTTTAATGTGAACCTGCTGCCAGCAACATGTACCCTGAGGGTAGAACATCCCAATCACAAGAATTACCTTCTTTGGGAGTGGGAGAGTTGGAGATGAGATGGACTAAAGGTTTGGTGTCTGTTGATTCCTTTCCTTGATCTAAAATTTAACCTTTCTCCCTTTCAAGACATTGGAATAGAATTCTCAGTTCAAGAGGCCCACGTGATGAGGTCAAGAGAGTTGTGTTCAACATTTTATCTTTGCTTTACCTCTCCTGGCTCACTCAGGACACATTCACAATGAGAGACTGGAAGTAAGCTGATAAAATTAAAATATAGCACATAGCATATCCAGACAGAAATAACTTGTGCTAAGAATTGTGTCTGACTTTCCTGGTTTTGCCTACCATGGCATTTTCAATTAACCAGCTAAGATAGCTGGTATAGGTATTCAAATATAGTAATGTCTAGACTTGTTATTTAATCATATATGTGTATGTGTATGCATGTGTTTGTATGTGTGTCTATCTATCTATTTATCATCTGTTGATCTGCCATCATCTCTAAAGGCTATAAAGTATATCAACCAGGATTCTTTAGTTATAAGTAACCTAAGCTCATTCTTGTTAATGCTAGCAAAAAGAAAATTTATAGGAGATATTCACCATAGAATGCATTAGCTTATAGATATATTAGCTTCCATGCTATCACAGAACAAGAACAGAAACCAGAATAGTTTGGCAGACCTCTAGGCAGTGGAAATTATCTGATCATCTTTTATAGGCTCTGTTCCTGCAATGATTGTGCCCTAAACTTAATTTTTTAAAAAATATCTTTGTATCACTTCTCTTTGTGTTCAAAGTACAGGGAGAGAGAATCTCATTCCATGACTTGGTGCCAAATCTCTGATTAGGGTAAGGTACAGTTTGACTATGGATGCATGGAGAGGTGCAGAAGTAATTCTCCCAAAAAAGACTTGATATAATGCTAGGAAGAAGGAAGCAATCTTGGTTGGCCAAACAGTGACAATAATGATTACAATAATAACAGCAAGAAATGTCCACTGAATTTTAACTCCTTGTTTCTGATTTGGTGATCTGATGAGGGTGGCTCCTATCCAGTGTGTCTTAGGATGTTTTAAATTAAATTAAACTTGTTTCCTTTTAGAGACAGGGTCTCACTCTGTCACCCAGACAGGAGTACGGTGGCACAATCACACTCACTGCAGCCTGAAATTCCTAGGCTCAAGCAATCCCACCACGTCAGCCCCCGAGTAGCTGGGATTACAGGCATGTCACCCTGCCTGGCTACTTTTTTTATTTTTTGTGGAGACGGGGGGCTTACTATTTTGCCCAGGCTGTTCTCAAACTCTTGGCCTTAAGCAATCTTCCCTAGTCAGCCTTTCAAAGTGCTGGGATTACAGGCATGAGCTACTGTGCCTGGCCCTCGTAGGCTGTTTTTGGCGCCCCCTATCTGAAAGAGGATGTCTACCTTCTGCTTTAGGATTCATGCCATTTATCACAGATAGTGGTTAGCCTTTGTTTATGCTCTGCTCAGAGCGAGTTTAACGTACAGAATTACCATCTGCTAATTTGCAGGGTATGGTGTCCTTCTAGTGTCCTTTGGAAGCTGCTGGATGCCTGCTGAGCGAGTTTTGGAGGAAGCATGACTGTGGGAGTCCCTCCCTCTTCATCTTGCCCCGGGTCTGTGTGCTCTCGGCCGGTTGTCTCTTGTGGGACAATGAGGTTACTCTTCTTCAAGGCTAGATGATAAGGACTTCTAGTTCTTCTCGGCGGAAATGGCCACTTTTGCATGGAGGCTAAGCTCAGGCTATTTTGGTTTAACCAGGGCATGTCCACACCATGTAGGCTATCACATGCTACTTGAGAGGGAAAGAAAATTCTGAGGGTTCATATAGTACGAAGAATATCTTTTCTCAAATTAACTCTGAATCTGCTCTGAAGAGGGGGCATAGCAGTGAGAAACTGTGGGTGCACAGGAGAAAGTGCAGAATGTACAGGAAGGCCACCTGGATGGGTCCCTGAGCAGCCCCAGGAGTGCAGGGCTTTAGGATGGCAGGGCTTCCTTGCCTCACTGTCAGAGCATTTCTGTTCATTCTCATCTCACATCACATCACTTCCCTTATTAAGTGCTCAGAATCCTTGTGCTTTCTCTCCCAGTTCTTATTAGAGCCGATGGGAGGTAGTCTCATAAACATATATCAAGGTGTTAGGAACTGTGTGGGCTGCCCCCTCAGGGAAATTTCCTTTGAAAGGGGTTAGGATGATTTATAATGCAACAAAATTAATCCTTCTGGTGGGATTTTTAGTTACCATAATTGTGGGGAAAATATTATTGGACAACGGGGGACTTCATATCCTTACAAAACACAGGATATTGACCACTTCCTAATTCTGCCCATGTACTACCTTACTTACCTTACCACGGGGCATTTCCAAGCTACTGTGGAAAGAGGAAAATAATGTGAAGCACGAAAAGTGGCCAAACTGCACAACAAGTTCTGTGCCTTCAGGGAGGAGCTTGTGGAAGGAGCCACAGAAAAGTTGATTCAGAGGGCATTTAGCCAACAGAGCATTTAAACCCTCTCTTAGATCCATTTAAACCCAGAGGATGTCTTCCATGTTATTGAGCTTTTTACAATTCTACAAAAAGCTAAACCAATATACACTAGGGTATAAGAAGAAGCAACAGAAATTGACTCAGGACCATTTACAGATAAACTGTAAACTAACTGAAGGCAATGGTTATGCTTTCAATGCCTTTGTATCACACCATTCAGCCTAATTCATTCAATGCATTGAGCAAACATTCTCTGAGCATCTTCTATGTGCCAGATGCCATGCTGGATGTTGGAGATTCTAAATCATTAAGATGTGTTTCCTGTCTTGAAAGAACACAGAACCTAGTGGAGAAGATGGAACTTATGGGCACACAATAGTTACAAAATAATGTGAAGTCCACTCCTAGTTGTAGCAATAAAATGCCATTGTATTATTGAGGGTAGAAAAAATTAATTCTGTCTGGCTGTAGAGACATGCTGGCATTTGAGCTCAGCCTTGGAGGACGAGACGGTTTCTCAGTATCTCATTAGCTTGGCATCCTGAATATAGCAAAGACTTAATAAATGTCATTGCCTAATAATCTCAAAGATGGAGGAAACTAGAATTCTTTGAAATTTAAGTTCATTGTTGTTTTTCCATTTTCTGCCTGGACTGAGGTAGACCCATTTCTCATTCAGACCCCTGCCTGGTGTGGCATCATTGGTCTCCTGTAAATCATCAATGTTCCTGAGATTATCACATGGACCCTACATAGGACATAGGAGTGGAAGCTTGACATATGAGGAATGCCAAATTAGCTGTTGAAATTATCATCTCTCCTACTTTTTTCTGTTGGAGGGTTTTATATTTTTAAGTTTTTGACCTTGACATCTGTCTTAGTCTGTTTTGTGCTGCTATAGCAGAATACTTGAGAATAGAGATTTATTTTTTGCAGTTCTAGAGGCTTGGAAGTCCAAGATCAAGAAGCTCACATCTGGCAAGGGCCTTTGTTCTGTGCCATCCCACAGTGGAAGGCAGAAGGGCAAGAGAGCATGAGAAAGAGCAAAAGTGGGGCAAACTTACTGTTTAACAAACCCACTCCTGCTATAATGACATTAGTCCACTCATGAGGGCAGAGTCCTCATGACCTACTCACCTCTTAAAGGCCCCACCTCTAAACATCGTTGCACTGGAGATGACATGTCCAACACATGGACTTTGGGGATGCATTATTCAAATCCAAGCAGCATTACATTCATAGCCCTAGTAATTCAACTCCAAGTACATTCTGATGACTGACTAAAATTTATTGCTGTGGTGACACTTAATCTGGCACCAGTGATAAGTCAATTCTAGGGCTGTAAGTTTTAGATTTATAATGAAATTTTGATTAAATTGGGCTTTTAAAAAATAGTGATATTTATTCTGTGAACTAGCGCAGTATGTAGAAAATGAATGGTGAAAAACCCACTACAAATCCTTCTGTGTAGTCATTAGCGACTCTATATTTAACAGTAATAATTGCATTATCTTGATGTATTTAATTTCTGTTTTCAGGCACCCTAAAAATGTAAACAACTGAATGTTGTTGGAGAAAAATATGCAGGTCATTTCCACAGGTTGTTTTTGTCTGCCTCTAGATAGTACTATACACCTGAATGAAAGAGAATAAGCTCTACCAACCATCAGATATTTCAAAAATATCTGAATTTGGATGATACAGAAAAATCAATGAAATGATCGGTGGAATTTGTCAATCTTTATTTAAACTTGACACTGGATATTAAAGCCTTTGCTGTTCATTGTCAACCTTTAGAGTTCAGAAAGAGTGAAATTCTAATTTTCTCCACAAGGTGGGAGTAGAACACTAAAAGTGTTTTGAAATGGCACTCATGAAGAGGTGTCACATATTTGTGGTAAGAAAAACCATACTCCAGCAAGAAATAAGAAAAAAGAATTTTAAAGTCTACTAAAAATTAGTAATCTTTGTGCCCTCATGTTCACATTAATCTCAGCCTCTTTATAGTTTGTAGATCTTCTACAAATTTCACCTTCAAACTAAATACAGGGTTTACAAAATAAAGAAATAAAAAGAGCAATAGCCAGTGAAGGGAAATACCACACATTTCATCTTGAGTGGTAATATGTGGTAATATGTGAAGTCTCGAGTGTTTTGGGTATGATTATGAATTTTCTCAAGATGGTTGGCTGTCTGGCTGGCTGGGGAACGTATATTTTTGAGGCTTGAAGATCAGTAGAAAATAGGTTGGGCAAAGTAGTTGCATGATATGGTTTACCATTTAGACAGAGTCTAAACTTACATGAAAAAGTAAATATTTCATCTGTCTTTCTGGTCTTGTTTATGGAGCCTTTTATCAAGAGAGAAAATCAGGCCAGTCTTCTATTTCAAGTCTAACTCAAGATTCTTTTCTTTCAGGAAAACATTCATGATCTCACTCCACCTGAAGCTGGTGCCTCTGTAATGTGTAGCAGAATCCCATGGAGAAGCTGTAAAAACACAAAATGTTGGGCCCCACCCCCAGAGTTTCTGATTTTGCAGGTCTGGAGAGGGACTGGGATACATACTTCTAACAAGCTCCCAAGAGATGCTAATGTTGCTGGTCTAGAGACACTTTGAGAGCCACTGTTTTTTACCCAGCTTATGCAATCAACTACTATCACAGCAAGGCACAAAGAATGCTCCTTATTTGTTTGTTATGCTGGAGTTTGGCTTGGCTAAATGTTATTTGAAACTGAATGGCTGTCGATTGTGGCTCAGAAACTGTTTTCTTCATAGCGCTGCAGTTGGATTTATTTATTAGAATTTGAGCTGAATATTGTCTCACATTTTGGTTACATTGGTTTCTCAGGATATTTTGTGGGTACATGTTTTCTCTTTCTAAGTGCACTGTCACTTGAGGTGGGCCTGAACCTTTTGTTCCTGTTTGTCTTCACTTTTCCACAGAGCTAGCAGTCTCCAGCACAGGGGCGATCAGTCCTTAATCGCTGAAGACTAATTAATCTTTCAGTATACATGCTATTTTAGTGAGTACTTTTTGCCAGAAATACTAGTACTGATGTAAAATAAGGATTAGGATTAGGGAAGGATTTGGTCTGAAGAATTCATTTCATATGTATAAGTCATGGTTCTCTAGAGAAATAGAATCAATAGGGGGTGTGTGTGTGTGTGTGCAGTGATGGTGGTGGCAGTGCAGGGACAGAGAGAGAGAGAGAGAGACAGACGAGTGGGGCGGGGGAGAGAGAGGGAGTGAGGGATTTATGAGAAGGAATTGGCTCACACAATCATGGAGGCTGAGAAGTCCCTAGGATCTGCAGTCAGCTAGCTGGAGACTAAGGAGAGCTGATGGTATTGTTCCAGTCCAAGTCCAAAGCCCTAAGAACCAGGAGAGATGCTAGTGTAAGTTTCAGTCCAAAAGACGCTAAATTCAAGATCCAAGAAGAAATGATGTTTCAGTTTGCATCTAAAGGCAGGAAAAGACCGATGTCTCAGCTCAAGTATCAGGCAGGAGGAGTGCCCTCTTACAAAGAATCAGTCTTTTTGTTCTATTCAGGCCTTCAACTCATTAGATGAGGGCCACATGTATTAGGAAAGGCAATCTGCTTTCCTCAGTCTGCGCATTTGTATGTTGATGTCATCCAAAAACACCCTTACAGACACACCCAGTATTATGCTTGACCTAATGCCTGGGTACTCCACAGCCCAGTCAAGTTGACACAAAATTAAGCATCACATTATATATGTGAAATCATTAGTTAAATGGAAATTGGATCATTGTCCAAATTCCTCTACCTTTTGCTTCAATAAAAGAAAAAATGGACCGACACTGTTCTGGGTGGCCTCATATGACTTCTAACTGTTTTGGTCATCAGTTTAGTGGGTGGATTATAGCAACGTGATCTCCTTTAATCTTCAGGGGTAAGATGAAAATAGCCATGCTCACCTAAAGAGATCCATTGACAAATTCAACTAGCTTCCACAACAACAAAAACTCTTGTAAACATGAAGTGCTATAGATATATTTAATAAAGACAATCATTTCTGTATCATGTTTTTTACTGGTCAGATATATTTCTTTATAAACCACACTTCTAGAAATAAAAGAAGTATAAGCAGAAATGCATGGATCCACTGAGGGTGGCAACCATTTAAAGATACTGAAGATTAAAGCTGGCTATTTACCAGCATGGCATAGTGAGTGAAAGACTTTATATGATACATGTTCTAATTATTTAACGAATCAATTCAGGCATAACAATGTGGTATGCCCTATAGGCTCTGCCACCGATTCCCTCATTCCTAAGTATGTGTAATTTCTATAAAACAATCAGAGAAATTCCAATTTCTGAATCATCAGAGTCTTCTCTCTACCTAAGGTGAAAGTGCAGAATAACCCACAGGGCCATGAAAAGACACTACATTCTTTTCTAGTACTTTAACCATAGCTTCAAGGCACTGAATAATAAGCACTATTATTTATTTAATTTCATAATAGCTGTGGGGAGAGTGTTCATGAAATGTTTTGAGTTCCTCAAATAAAATACATGATACACTCTTTTCAGGTGAGATTTTCAGATAGATTACAAAATAATATTTTTTTTCTAAAAGTGAGGAGAGAAAAAGGTTAAAAAAAAAAAAAACCACAAAGTGAGGAGAAATGAAAGAATTCTATTTGACTTGCAGAATTTGCATTTGAATTATCTATACTTACCAAGATGGCTATGTCAGTTGTACCTGTCTGATGGTAGCTTATAATTGCAAATGCTTAAAGATAAACAGATCATAGGTTCTGGATGAGGCTGAGCACAGGCTCTAAAAGTCGCATCACACAGCCACCTGCTCATCCTGGCTTTGGGCTCTGCCCCTTGAATGTTTGCCCATCTGACTCCATTTGTACCTCCCTCACTGCTTCCCTGAGTCATTTCAGTTTCATTCTCATTTTGGCTCTTTCCTCACTTGTGGTTGGTGCTCTCTAGAGTTTCTGGCAAAAGCATGGACTCTGAAGTAAGGTTGCCCGGGTTTAATTCCTGTTCTATTGCTTGCTCTCTGAGTCTCAGTTTCCTTCTCCCTAAAATAGGGATAGAACCCATCTCAGAAGGTTGTTGTCAATATTCACTGAGATAAGCACAATTTCTGATAAATATTCATGCTTAATACATGCCAGTTGTTGTTATTATTTTTAGGTTGTTTTTGCTTTTAGCTCAACCTTATGTTACTGTGGCTCTGTGACCTGGTGTTGCTCTCTTCTGCTTAATTCTGTGGCACAGTGCGCTGTCCTGGCTTTCTTCAATCTGAGTGTACCCTCCGCTTCTCTCCCTCAGTTCCGCCTCTGGTAGCAGAAGGTTCCTGGGGGTTAGGAGAGCTGCTTCAGTATCATTCCTCTTCAATCTCAGACAATAGCAAACACGCTTCAGATCTTACCAGGTAAGAGATCAGGTTACAAGTGGAACTAACCTGTTGGTTTTGTCATCTGAATAAACACTATAGATCACCTCCTGAATGATTCTGTTTTAGAAATCCATATTCATCATTGGTGGAACTCGCTTGGCTACTACTGCTCTATTCATCACTCATTGATTAATTGAAGGTATGCCTGCAGAATTCATTCCATGGACAATGATTCTAATGCCAGCAATGTGAACATTCAAGTTCTTTTGTTTCCAGCCACATTTTAAGTTGACCATGCCTTGTTTTAATTGTGTATGCTGTCTTTTAGGGAACTCTCATCCAGTCATTAGCTTGAAATATTTACTGTCACCCAAAAGCCAAGTATTTTTGTTGTCCTGTAGGTTAGAGGTTAGCTTTTTGGGGCCTGAAAGAGGAAAGCAACAAAACTCAGAGAATTTATTTCCTGCTCATATGCAGCAGCTAGATGGAGAATTTCCTCCCTTGTAAGACCTTGTAGGACACCTTTTGGTTCTCTGAAGAATTGGTAAATAAAAAAGTAGAGTTAAATAATCAAGAAAATAGCACACTATGAACAAAAAAGCTTTAAAGGGGTTTTTACCTATGGAATTAGCCATAGAAAAGCAGCTCTGTTTTTAGATGAATCAATCTTAGCCTATCCTTTAATAACAAATAAATGAGGCATCTAAACCTCCATTTGTTTTGAATACCAGTGCTCATCACTGTAACCAATGGTATGTTCTTTTGTCCCACAAATAAGCTGAAGACAGGGCCTTACTTTAATATGAAATATACTGATTTTGTTGGATTCTATTACCTTCTCATGCTGCTAAAAAGTCTTTTCATGTTTTCAAATTCCACTGCATTTTCAATGTCAGATGTTTTTCTTTCAAAAGGAAAAGGGTCCCCTGTGGAAGTTTATGAAAGCTGACACATTTTCTTGTAAAATATCCTTCTGAGACCATATGGTTTATCAGTAAGCACATATTTTTAGACCTTTTAAAATGAGTATTATGAAATTAACGTGAGATGTTTTTAGAAAAGTGAATGCTATTGACTCAGTAGGGCAGGATGCCTGTCTGCTTTGTGGTTGTTACTCTTTATAATTCCCTGTGAAAGACGTTTTCAGATAATTAAAAAAGGTATTTGGTCTATGGAGCAAAAAAAAAAAAACTTATCAAAAGAGGTTATATAACACATGCATGGCAGCTACTTGTCAAAGTTAAATATACCCATTTCTTTCCCCCCAAAGCCATTAGATCTATTACCACCTAATTGCTTGGAAAATTCATTTTCTTTTTCTCAAATCACAGCCTTAATTGAGGTCTGAAAGCTCACCAAGGGCCTTTTAAATCAGCAAACCTAACTTAAAAAAAATTCTCCTATAATTTAACTTTGTGGCCGGGGACACATTTTTTTTCTTTGAGACAGTTATGGCAGTCAGTACTAGTAGAAAAGCCTCTTGCTTTGAGAAATCAGAGAACTGGGGAGCATGTCTTACTGTTTCTGATAATGCACACTGGGGCCAAGAGTTCACAGCAAAGTGAATAGATATTAATTGCAAACATATTGTTTAATCATGCTGAAACCAAAATATTTTAAACCAACTTATGTGGGTGTTTTATTGTAAATGTTAGGATAGAAAACACAATCTATTCTACATTCTGGCTCTGGAAATCTGCCCTCCACGTGGCCATCTGCAGGAGTACCATATGTGTAACACACACAACTTTATTCCTTCTTATACCAACCCTAAAGTTTGCATAACAAGAAAACATTTTCAGCTTTGGTTTATGACATATCAGGGTGCTTTCAAGCATAAACAGTGATTAGAATATTTAAATTGATGTTTGAAATCAGGATTAATTTTAATTATATAAGACAAATGAAAATAAATGTGATCTAAAAAAATAAACGTAGATGCAACCATTCAGGTCAGGGTTGCTATTTCAAGGAGTCACCCTGAGAAGCTATTAACTAATTTGAAATATTCTACCATTTCTCAAAATATTTTTGAAACTCCTCTTTTGGAATTGCCTCAGAGTTAGTTTTTCATCTGCGTCTCCTTATCACTTTAGAATTACATTTTTGTTACAGGTGGCGTTGTCTTGCTGGGGCACTTTATTCACCAAGCTTCACTTGGAGTGAATTTTTGTGTTTAGAAACTTACAAGGATATGGTGCAAGCAAGTCCAAATATTTTGTGCAACATCACCCTCTCTGGATCGGCTATGTGCCTCTTCTCCTATCCCAGGATAACTTAGATTTAAAATTGGGAAGGAGTAAGCTGGGTGACTGATATGCATTAGTTTCATTTAATCTTCACAAAGTCCTATAAAGCAGGTATTATTCATGTTGTTCAGATGAGGAAACAGACTCAAAGTGTTTAAGTAATTTAAGATCTCTTTGAACTAGTGTAGATTTGGGAGTTGTCTGGGACTAAATTTCAATTTTTTCTTCTACACCTGTCATCTCCACTCAAGGTGACAGCATCATTTTGGAATTACAAGTCCTGTTGCACTTGTGAAAATTTACATTAGTTTTTAATTATATTCACCATGTACATACCTGTGTAAGTTTGGGCCAGGGCATCAGAGATATATTTAACATTCTGTTAGTGATTATGTAGTTGTGAGAGCTGAGGATAGGTGAACAAATGTCATCTGTTTATACACAGCAATCACTGTGATAGGAAAGCCGAATAATACTGGGCACTGTTGACAGTAATAATCTTTTACCTCCTAGTGTTATAAAAATTTGCCTCATTAAACAAGACCAAACAAATGAGCCAATAAGAAGAAAGCCCCATGTCTGCTTCTCCTAAGCAGACCTTAGAAGTAAATAAATGAATGAGATGTGAGCCTGTGATTCTAATGTAAAAACCTTGGGAGAGATGGAACCAGAGATGATTTGGGCCTCTGCTTAGGATGATATGTTTGAAGACAAAAGAGCCCATAAGCTAGGTGCCTAGTTTAGGAGTCCATAAACTGGGTGCTTAGATTAGGAGGTATGTATGCATGCCGCTTGCTCGGATGACATAATTTGGAAAAGAAAGAGAAATTGGAGATATGTAATAATCTAGTTATGGTTCAAAAGAGGGTACCATCTTTCCATGTATCACCAGCCACATCTTCAACAAAAGCTTACATAGAAACATTGCTTACTATGTGCCAGGTGGAGTTACCTGCTATGCCTAGGACTTTTCTAGTTTCAGCACTGAAAGTCCTGCATCCTGGAAGCTCCTAAGTCCCAGGCAAACCAGAATGTTGGTGTTCGATGCCAGGTTCTATTTTAGAACTTTATATTTGGTAACACATTTAATCTTCACAATAACCCTGTGAGGTAGGTACTATTACTATGCCTATTCTGCAGATGAGGAAATGCTTGCTTGAAGAGGTTAGGAAACTTGTCCAGGGTTCCATAGCTAGTAGGTAACAGAGTCAGGATTTGAAGTCAGGTAGTTTGGTTCAGTGCCAGGGTGCTTCTTAGAAGACTGCCTCTTGGAGGGCTGCCCCTAAGAGTGTCCTGCTGTACTAAAGGGAGAAAGAAGGATTGTTGGGAATAGAATGATGGCTTAAAACATAGTCTTACTCTCATGCTGCATACATGAGATGTACAGGCAAGAAAACAGGCAATCATTAGGTCTGGGAAGGAAGAGAAACTCTTGTCATAAAGTAGAGTGAGCTATTTGGGTATGTCAGAAGGTTTATAACCCAACCTGATTGGTCAGGGATGACATGAAACAATATGTAATGGCACCAGCCTCTGGCTTGATATGTAGCGACTGGTCAATGAACAGAATTATGTCATTAGGCTTCAATTCTGGCAGCTGTAGGAGAATTGACAACTATGACAGTGGCTGCTTAAAAATGGAAATGATTGTTAAGGAAGGATGTGGGCCACTTGGAACTTCCAGGGAAGCAGAGGACAAGATGGGGAAATTTGGGATAGAATCAGTCACATTGTGATAATCCCCAAGGCCACGGTAATGTTAGTCTGAAAGTCTATGTGGTCCATGGAAGCCTGGGATAAATGAACACATAACACTGAGGATATCTTGGTGGGAGATTCTTAGGCATATTCATGACAGGATGCTGATATGTTAGTACTATCAATACCACTACAACAACCCAACAAACAGACACAAATCAAAATAAAGACATAAGACTTGGAACGGTTTTTCTGGAGGGCATGAATTATGCTGTGTTGTTATTATGTATAGGGATTAGCAGATTTCAGAGCTCTTCCCCGATGTGGAAAACAGTAAGCACTGTCATTCACTATAAACCTGATCAATAAGTCAGTAATGTGATTAATACCTGTAATGCTCAGGATGGTCTTGGATTTTGCATTGAAAATCCTTCAGGAAACCTCTTAGTCTTGAGCAAACTGGACAGCTAACTGCTCTGCCAGTAGGCTAGCTCTGGAGCTACTCAACCCCAACTCAACAGCTTGCTCCAAGCTCTGTGAACTTAGAAAAATTATTTCACTTCTTTTTAGTCTTAGTTTACTCATTTGTAAAGTGGTCATGATAAGGGTATCTACTGCAGATTTGTTATTAATCTTAAGTAGTACTTGTCTGTCCTTATTGCAATCCATTGCACATAATAAGTGCTCAATACATTTCAGCTATCATTAGGAAATACAAAAATTACACAATAGAGATGAGTTTGTCTATGTTGCTTTGCTTTGCCCATACCTATCTAGTGCATTAAGTAGTCAGTTTTTCTGTTCACCAAGCCTTTCTGGCTTTTTGTTTTGGTACATAGTAGGTGACCACCTGACTTGCTTTGGTTAATGAAATAGGAGAAATGAGGTGTGGTACATCTCAGCAGAAGCTTTAAAAATGTTCACATCGCACATCATACTCTCTTTCCCAGGAATGTCCCAGATAATGGCTGCTCTGTTATCTGGGACATTCCTGGGAAATGGATCCTGAACTGAGGGTGAAGAAGCAAAGCTCTCAATTGAACTGTAACAGATGTGAGGCATCTCACTAATCTCAACTCAGTAGTGAGAAGTAATGTGTTGCTTTAAGCTGCTAAGGAATTTTGGGTTTGTTTGTTACCGCAGCATAAGCTAGCCTCTATGCCAAGGAATTGACTGACAGTCCCTGAGCAATGCCGTTCATGGAGAACTGTAGTCAGGCCGAAGTCAACTGACTTAACCCAGTTACTTTCCAATTGACTGGAAACTTGTTTATTTTTGGCTTTTCAGATTTGCCATTTTATCAAACAAAGAACAAAATGACTCTGTGCATGCTTTATTGTGGCTGACTTGCGACAGCAGTGATATTGATCTGTGGTACATTGTGCTTGTGCTCTCTGTGGCTTTGCATTGTTTTGCTGCTTATGTGTAATGCCTTCAGTTGGATAGTCATTTACAACCCTGGATGGATATTAGACTCTTCTGGGGAGTTTATAAAATATACCCATATCCAGGGTATACACTACATGCTGTACCCTACACGCTGTTTTGCAGAAGGTCCCCAGGTGATTCCAATGTACAATACATGCTGACTGTTTTGCAGGAGGCCCCTGGTGATTCCAATGTACAGTAGGGGTTTCAGCCTCAACCAGTTCATTAACTCTTTGGTGAGGAACTATGACCTGAAATTGCTGGATATCTTCTTTATGTCTATTGTAAACAGGAAGCCAGGACGCAGAGGGCCATGGGGCATCATGAAGAAGAAAGCATGACATGACTTAGTGGAGGGCAGCAGACCATTATCCCACACTTCTAAGTGCTATTTGCCAATTCAGAACAAGTATTCAGTGGGGGCTGACATGATCTTTACAGAAGGGTAATTCAGGGCTGCAGGTGTCAATTATATCGTTGTGGAATGTAGTGTTTCAAATGTCCACATCATTAATAAGATGTGGTCTCCTTAAGAAAGAAGGAATCATGTCCTTGTGGGCATACTAAGGGAAGTTCTTCACTTTGGTAAGAGGGTGCTGCTGATCTACAAGCACTGTGGACACAGATCATTTTTGGAGGTGACATCTTGTCTGCTACTGTTTCTTTGGCTTCACTTGTTGCTGACCTTGACTATCTTACTATGGGATCAACTGTTCATTCCCTTTTTGATACTGCCTTCCTCCAATGAATGTGCATACCCTTGTACTGACTCTAGGATTTTATTTCTGTCTCTGTCCTCATTTGTGCAAATGAGTGCCCCTCTGTGGTTTGGATCTTCTGATCCTGAATCCCGGTGGCCACATGCAGCCAGTGTTTGCTGAGGGGAGCACTGTCCAGGCTCTTCTCTGTTGCTTTGCTAACCTGGACTGTTTCTATTATCAGTTCAACCTGCCAACTCATGCCCACCCAGGTGCAGTGGAGGGTGAAGAAAGGCAAGATTCTCCTTGTTTTTGCAGTTTTTATTGGCCTCCTTGTCCTTTGATCCTGCTTCTTTTTCTAAGCCAATTAATTGGAGCTCTTATGTATAAACATATAACACATATAAATACACAGACAGACAGACAGACAGAAGATGCAGCACTTGTAAAATTTTTCATTTGCCAGATTCTTTATTGGATTACTGGCTTCAGGGTGGAGCCCTTGGGGGAACAGGGCCATGAAAGCATGCATTTCTAGGGTCAAAGAAGCAGCAAACAAGCAGTTGAAGGCAAAAACAGATGCCCAAAATTAAGGGTGTCATTTGATACTGGATCCTGGCTCCCCAAAAGGAGGGAAATACTATGGGAGAGGACAGTGCAGTGCTTCTACCCTGCATTTCATTGCAAGGCAGCCCGAAGCCAATCAGCCCATCTCTCATGGGAGTCTCATCTTGCTGGGCAGGTGGGGATGTTTCCTTCCAGGTGACCAAGAGTGTGCATCTCTGATCCAAGTGTGCAAAGAGTCAAGCATCCATCCATAATAGCTATTAGCCATCCCTTAAAGTATATTTCCTACCTGGTTATTACACACCAAAGCTCTCTCATAATGTGAAGTAATTTCTGATACTCCCAAAACTCAAAACCATCAGATAACACAATGCAAAACAGAACAGGGCCTTTGATTTTGAGAGGGATCTATCCACTTTTAATTCCTGGGATTTCATGAGGAAAACAGAGGATTTTTTCCCAAAACGGGTTTTTTGGCACTTCCTCAGTTTTCCCAATGAGTTCCAGGCTACCAAAATTATCTTAGGGCCTCGTCGTGTGCATTAAGAGTGGCAAGACAGACAAAAACAAAAAAAAAAAAGAAGGGAGAAAAATGAATTTCAGCGACTGAGAAGAAAAGAACCTTTTCCGCAGAAAAACAAGTTCCAAGAAGAGAAAAACATAAAGGCTTTTAAGAATTATATCTAATAGCTCTGTTTATCACTTTTAGGGTTAAGCTGACGTTTTACCATAGTTGCTCTTTAAAAAGAAATCCTGTTCAAGATCTCTTATTACCCACTTTAGCCATGCGCAACGCCAGCCCGAGTTGTCGGTGGAGGTGTTTTCTGAACTTTACTGAAGGTAACCTCCTACATGCTTCGAAAGACATGGTAAGCGGTTTCTGTTTAGTAGACAAGTTTTAACAAGATTTGGAATCTCTACAAGGTGGTTCAGAGAAAGGAAAATTCAAGAGAGGAAATCAGAAGCTAACGATGGGGGAAAAAACTCAATAAATGGCCAAGTTACACAAATAACAAACCAGAAAGGAATCAATCCAGAAGCCAACAATTGAACTCAGGCCACCACTGTCAAAAGATAAAGCCTTAGCTACTGAGTATACAGCATTGAGCAGTTTTCTATTACTTTTCCCAGAAGGAGCCTAGAGAAGCCAATTTCAAGCTTGCAAGGCTTTTAACTGCTCAAGAATATTTTTTTAGGACTAACTGTGACATGAACCTCCAAATTCCTGTCCTCTGGATGGTGGAAACCAAAAGAAAGTATCCCCACGTGGTCACAAGGTTAAGCTCTTAAGGACACAAAACAAGACAGAGGCATTTCATACAGTATTGGTTTCAGGGAGCCATAGCAAAGTTTGTAAATGACCAGCCTGCCAAGCTGGCTTGAAAAGCAGGCTTATAGAGGTCCTAAACCCACGTTCTATCCTGTGATACCCCTTTCTCCATTACAGAACACAGAAAGACAAATTCTTAGCACAAGGTACACCAGATTTGTTGCAGCCTAAGACTAGTCTCACAAATCCTTTTTTCTATTCATCAAACTCTTGCAGAAGAGACCAATAGTTTACTGTTTTACCCAGACAGAGAAATAGAAAGAGAGAGAGAGAGACCAGAAACTTGGCTGGTAAGAATTTCTTGCCCTTTTACTGGCATACCAGGTTTCTGGATTCCATTTCTCTGCAGCTTCCAGAAGAACGGAGTGGCTTCTGACGTCCCTGCTCGCTTGTGCTATAGCTGTGGGGTTCAATCCACTTTACAAGAGAAAATCACCTGTTACTATNAGCCTAAGACTAGTCTCACAAATCCTTTTTTCTATTCATCAAACTCTTGCAGAAGAGACCAATAGTTTACTGTTTTACCCAGACAGAGAAATAGAAAGAGAGAGAGAGAGACCAGAAACTTGGCTGGTAAGAATTTCTTGCCCTTTTTACTGGCATACCAGGTTTCTGGATTCCATTTCTCTGCAGCTTCCAGAAGAACGGAGTGGCTTCTGACGTCCCTGCTCGCTTGTGCTATAGCTGTGGGGGTCAATCCACTTTACAAGAGAAAATCACCTGTTACTATTTCTTTTTTTTTTTTTTTTTTTTTTTTTTTTTATTATTATACTTTAAGTTCTAGGGTACATGTGCATAACGTGCAGGTTTGTTACATATGTATACTTATGCCATGTTGGTGTGCTGCACCCATCAACTCGTCAGCACCCATCAATTCATCATTTATATCATGTATAACTCCTCAATGCAATCCCTCCCTCCTCCCCCCGTTACTATTTCATAGAGACATAGACAAGATTCTTAATTTGCAAGATGCTGCCCAATGGGCTACATACGGAACCGAATTAACATTTTTCAACCAGCAAAATACACATAACAAAACAAACATTAGTCAGTTGTTTAGCAGCCAGTATCAGCCTGGCGAAGCTCAAACTGTTTCCCATTGGTCCTTGTTGTCTTTGATCCACTCCACGTGGGGACAGACGACCTCTGAACGGTAATTCACAATGGAGTCTGGGCAAGGGGAAGAGCAGACAGTCATCCTGAGAGACAGGCCTGGTTAGCCTTCTTTAGGGCTCATTGAATGTGATCAGACAAATAAGGAGGATTCTCTGAGTTAGGCCTGCTGGACTTCCATCAGCAACCCCTCTGAGATCTCTTCCATATATACAAACACACACAAAGACGAGCTGGACAGAAGGCCTTCCAAATTAGATCCCTAACCAAGAACTCCAAGAGGATCCCTTCCAAACTATCCTCCTATTCTCCATCTGAGAAACCTCCTCAAAATCTTCCTGATTGAGGAGAAGTCTCCCAAACCAGGACTCTTCCTACTAGTTAGAAAGAGCCAATGGAGACCTCCCAGGAGCTGAACAAACACCCTGCAATGAAGCTACAGACACAAATATCCCATGGTAGAACTACAGACACCCTAAAATGGGGCTACAGATACCCTACCACAGGGCTACAGAACCAGTCAGGAGAAGGAAGGAGGTATTGGCAGTGCCTAGGATACTCACCAATTCAGACATCCTAAAATGGGGATACAGGCAGACACTCTACCATGGGGCTACAGACAGATACTCTGTGATAGGGCTACAGTTAAGGGACATTTCCCCAGGACTGTTCCTCCATTGCAATTAAATCTATGCACATTGGGTCGGCAGCACCTCCCAGTAGAGAGAGTACCAGAGTCAGCCCCCAGTCCAAGATAACTAGGCAACCACTTGGGCTGGCTTCTGGATCCCTCGCTGGCGTGGGGGGCCACGGAACCATGGATAGGTAGCCACAAGGGCAATCCAGGATGAGCCCTCAAATTTATAACCACCCAAGGGGTTCACCTTGGCAACTGCCTAGACAGAACCGATTCATCAAGATGGGGAAATGCAACAGAGAAAGAGTAATTCAGGCAGAGCTGACTGTGTTGGAGACCCTAGTTTTATCATTACTCAAATCAGTTTCCCTGAGCATTCAGGGAGCAGAGTTTTTAAGGATAACTTGGTGGGTGGGGGGAAGCCAGTGAGCCAGGAGTGATGATTGGTCAGGGATGAAATCATAGGTAGTCAGTGCTGTCTTCTTGTGCTGAGTCAGTTCCTGGGTTGGGGCCATAGGATCAAATGAGCCAGTTTATTGATCTGGGTGGTGCCAGCTGATCTATCAAGTGCAGGGTCTGCAAAATATCTCAAGCATTGATCTTAGAAGCAGTTTAGTGAGGGTCAGAATCTTGTAGCCTCTAGTTGCATGATTCCTAAACCATAATTTCCAATCTTGTGGCTAATGTTAGTCCTACAAAGGCAGTCTAGTCCCCAGCCAAGAAAGAGGCCTGCTTTGGGAAAGAGCTGTTACCGTCTTTGTTTAGACTATAAATTATAAACTAAGTTTCTCCCAAAGTTAGTTCAGCCCACACCCAGAAATGAATAAGGACGGCTTGGAGGTTGGAAGCAAGATGGAGTCGGTTAAGTTAGATCTTTTTCACTGTCTCAGTCATGGTTTCCCAAAGGCAGTTTCACCCTTTGCCTCTGACTCTCTACCTCTCCCCGCTTCTCTGAGGGTTTAAATAGATCGGAGGCAGAAGTTAATTGGAGATAAAAGTTTACCGTTAAGCAGGCAGGTTGTAGCACAATATCCGTATAATCTAAAGTAACCGAGGTGCTCTCGGGGTCACTGAAATGTACAAAGGTATTCTTCCAATGCATTTTTAAAACCTAAATAAATTGTGTGTCATATAAAATGCATTATAAAAGGTTCCAATTGAGTCATTGGATTAAATGAACCTTTCAGCACCTTCCAGAGGAAAAGAGATGATATTTGGTGTGATAGAGTAGTCAATGCTTGGCTTCACACTTCCATGCTACAGAAATCTTCCAGGAAGCCTTTACTTAAAAAGAAATAAACCAGTGAACTCATGACTCTGTATTTGATATAAAGTACCTTTTTTTTTTTTTTTTTAAATAAAACTTCCAAAATATTCCCAGGAAGGAAAATGATATCTAAAGCTTCTACTTTCCTTTGACCCACTACTAAAAGGATACCTAATTCACCCCTCCTCGCATCCAACCTTTAGTACTGCCCACTAAATGGCTGATTACTCATATGCTAAAAGCTGTCTGGATTTCTCTCTCTCCTTAAATAGCAAGTGTGGCATTTTGCTAATGTCACAATTAACAGGAAGCTGTAAGCCAATCTCTGACCAGTGAACTAATACAGAAGAATAAGAACAGATGCAATCAATCTATTAATCAGGGTTCAATGTTCTTTATTCTTCAACTATTTTTATTCTGAACCTATGTTTTAGAAGACTATTTAAAAGATTCTATTAATTTGGAATCCATTTATTACAGGTAGTCATCCTTAGAGATACTATTTTCACCTGAATAATATTGTGCTGTTACCTTTATGGAGCATAATTAATGAGAGAAATGTTCTGATTACTCATTTCACAAATTCCAAAGTCTACCTCTCTTACGCCCTTTCTTCCATCATCTCACTTTTAGACTTTCTGTCTCTCAGCCTGCCCACTGATTTGTCTGTGAGGTCCTCAGTTTGTTTTCCAATTTAAAGGTAACATTTTGGCAGAGCATAGTGGCTCACATCTGCAAACCCAGCACTTTGGGAGTCCAAGGTGGGGGGTACACTGGAGGTCAGGAGTTCAAGACCAGCCTGGCCAACATGGCGAAACCCCGTCTCTACTAAAAATGCAAAAATTAGCTGGGCATGGTGGTGGGTGCCTGTAATCCCAGCTACTCAGGAGGCTGATGCAGGAGAATCGCTTAAACTTGGGAGGCAAAGGTTGTAGTGAACTGAGATCATACCACTCCACTCCAGCCTGGGTGACAGAACAAGACTCTGTCACAAAAAAAAAAA